>NW_028258427.1:321304-642609 GCF_053883595.1 Heterocephalus glaber
GTCACTTCCCTCCCTGGTGAATCCCACGACTGGGGACATCTGGTGACTCAGGCTGTGAGATGTGGGACCCCGAGTCACTCTCCCCTCCACCAGTTTTCCCAGTTCTCCATAGCTGTACCGATTAGGGTTCACTGGAGGAACAGATTTAATACAAAATGCGTATATGTGATATAAAAAGAGTTTACAAGGTGGGCTTACAGTGGAGCCTGCCGAGTTGGGGATGGAAGAATGAGAAAGGGCGGTCTGCGCACTGGAAGGCTGGAGGATCCAGTCAAAGCTGGAAGACCTGGCGCTCACTGCAGAGCCCCAAGTGAGTTCCTAACAGGAAGCTGAAGGGTCTGCGCTGGAAGCCTGGGAACTGATGTCCAAAGGTGATGGTGAGGACTGGAGCTCCTCCAAAGAAGCAGAAGTGACACTTCCTTCCTTCCTCTCCCCTTTCTGTTCCATTCAGGCTACAAGCCTATTTCCTGGTGCCACCCACACCGGGGGTGCGTCTTCTGTCTTCAGTAAGTCCATCACTTACATCCAGAACTGTGCTAAACAAATCAGTGGAGTATTTGTTTGTTTGTTTGTTTTATTTTTTATACTGGGGATTGAACTCAGGACCTTGCACTTGTGAGGCAGGTGTGGTGCCACTGAGCTCAATCCCCAGCCCAATGGGGTATTTCTTATTGAAACTGACATCATAGTTAACTATCCAATAGCCCTAGCAGTGTCTTCACTTGATCCGTTGGTTACCATTGCAATGTAGATATTCAGTCCATCATTTCCTGTCCATCTACTTGCCATACTCTCTTCGCTCTTCACTTTGTAAGACAGAACCTTTACCATTTATCTCCTTATCTGTCTATCCTCTTCCCCCTTCCACACTTCATCTTTTGTCAGTTACATTTAAAGGAAAAGGAAAAGGGAAAAAAAGTAACAGATGTGTTTTCTTGTAGTACAACATAAAGTGTACATAAAAGCACAGCTCGATGGATCTTCCTAAACAGAGCACACTGGTGTAACCAGCATCTTGGTCAAGAAATAGAACATCGCAGCCTCCTAGAAGCACCCCTTATGGTTCAGGGAGCACCTCATTTGGTGCTCCTAATAAAACTGATTTTACAGTGTCTCACAGAACAGTTCCTGCCCGCCAGCCGCTCTGTGTAGTTCACAGACTCGGCCTTTCCTCTTCCTCTTACAAGGTCACCAGTCCTACTGGATCGGGGTCCCACCCTTGGGACCTCATATAACATGATCACCTCCTTAGTGGTCCCATCTCCAAATGTGGTCATGGCTTCGGCAGATGGATTTGGGTTGACACAGTTCAGCCCATGAACTCTGGACATACAATGGGGGGAATAAGAAGAAAACCCGTTCTCAGGCAGTCAGACCCCAAGTGTTGAGTAAGCAAGCCTTTCCCTGGCCACGGTGTCAGTTAGGAATGCCTTCAGTAATGCCTTTCAAAGCACCCAATTAGCAGTGGTTTCTTTCCTTTTCCACATACGGAATTTGGAGGCAGATCGTTCAGCTCTCGTGCCACAGCTCAGCAGGTCTCACAGACATAGGCTCATTCCTCTTTCCTCTCTGCAGTCTTAGCATTCCCACATTCACCTTCATGACTGCAAGACTACTCCAAGGCTCTGGCATCACACCTGTGTTCCGAGAAGGAGGACCAGGAAGGCTGGCACCAGCTGGGTCTGCCCAGTGTGCTAGGGAAGCTGAGCTTTGCAGAAGCTTGAAAGTAGAGTTGCTTTTGACCAGAGAGGGTCACAGGCCATGGCTACAAGGAAAGGGGGCCTGGGAAATGGTCTGCAATGGAAACAGAACCAACCATGTGCCAGTGCTCAGGCTGGGGGCACACAGGCAGCCCTGAACCAAATTGGGATTCTCAGGAAGATGGGGATAGTTTGGGGGTAGACAACTGTCTTCTACAGACAGAGGCACACCTAAAGCTCCAGTGAAACTCACACCCATCCCAGAAGAGCCTGGAGGCTGCCCTGGCTGTTCCTGAAGCACCCAAGAGACATCGATGTTGGCTTTGGTTACCTGGGTTGGAAGCTACTTGGTCTCAGTCTCCCACTGGGACTGTGGGCTCCGTGAAGGAGGGGTTGTGAGGGTCATCTTAGAATCTCCAGAGGCATGGGATACCTACGGAGGAAGGAAGGAAGGAGGGTAGGGAGGAAGGGAGGGAGGGGAGGAAGAGAAGACAGAAAGAGAGGTAGAAAAAGGAAAGGGAAAATCAGGAAGTAACTGGCATCTTTTGGGTGATCTTTCTGGCTCCTGATAATAATATCTGCAGATTCTGGATGCTCTGCCATAGCCTAGTCTGTGCCTCTCTCTCTCTCTCTTTCTCTCTCTCTCTCTCTCCCCCTCCCTTCTTTCTCTTGTCCTGGTAATTAAACCCAGGGCCCACACATGGTAGTGAAATGCTCTACCACTGAGCTACACCCTCAGGCTTTTCTTTTTCTTTTTAATTTTAAAACAGGGTCTTGCTATACTGCCCAGGCTGGCCTCAAACTTGTGATTCTCCTACCTCAGCCTCCCAAGTAGCTGGGATTATGAGCATGAGCCACTGTGCCCAGTGAAGCTAGTTTTGGTAGCTGCATTTGATACCATCTTCTCACCATCTCTCCTATGTCAAGTTGAGCATAGGGCCAAGCCAGAAGGTAAGGTTCTCCTCAGGGCTGGTGGCCTCTCCTAGACCATGTCCAGAGATCATGGCCTTGCTGCTTTCCCTCTCTGTCCCCCAGCTAAATGGGCCTATAGCCCCTTCCTGGTCACTGGAGGCATAGCCCCAGAGGGCAAGGAACGTGCCTGTACCAGTATTCTCTCCCCGCCTCAGGATCCCTACTTCCCACCATCCTTGGAGGCAGAAAAAACAGCCTTTTCACGTCATCCCTGTGTGCCAGAGATTTCCACACTTGCACTAATCCATCCCCTCTCCTTTAACTCTAGTTTTTCATAGCCTCTCTGGTTGCAAACAGACTCTAGAGGGAGAGAACCCAGCCCACCAATAAGGGAACATAAATATTATTTCAAAATATCATACTGGTATAAAATTAACCCAGATAAGCTGGGCATGGTGGCACACACCTGTAATCCCAGCACTTGGGAGTCTTAGGCAGAAAGATCACTTCGAGTTTGAGGTCAGCCTGAACTAGTGAGACCCTATCTCAAATAAACAAGAAAAAAAATAATAAAATAAAATAGAATTAACCCAGATAAACTTGAGAAGAAGAAATTTTTAGGGATCTCATGGGGACTCACAGGCAAAAAGTAACACAGAAATGGCAGGGTAAATCCACCTGCTTCAGTAGCCAGCATGACATTTCTCAGTCTCAAATATAGATGCTCAGGACAGAAACAAGTTGCCCGGCTTGGGTCCTGTTGGGGGGGGGGGATCATGAGGCACAAATATGGCTTCCAGGGGCCATGTGGGCAGGGATGCTGTGGGGACAAACTTTTGTAGAAGGAGCAATGGTTTCTGGACTACATAGATACCTTTCAAATTGTCCACTCTGAGGGAGACTCCAATAACTGATGGAATATGAAACACCTAGTTAAATGTAAGAGTTGCCTAATAAAAACAAGTGTTTTAGCCACTATTCAGTGTAGCTTTCTGAACATTTTCTACATGGAATGATAGCTGATCAGTTGGCCTGCTACTTCCACCACTGTTAACTCTTTTCTAGGATGTTTATGTGTCCTGCCTCTCTTGCATAAGAGTGATGAGGAGGTAATGGACTATTAGCTGTGACAAAAGCACAAGAGACAAAATAAAAAGTAAATAAATTGGACTTCATCAACATGAAAAGCTTTTGTGCCTCAAAAACATTATCAAGAAAGCAAAAAGACATCTGCTAAAGTTTGGATCTGGAATATTCCCTAACAGTGTGGTCCTCAGTCCATGGTACTATTGACAGATGGTGGAATCTTTAAGAGGTGAAGCCTAAGGGAAGGTCGTGGTCACTGGGACTGTGGAGTCTCAAACACTCTCTGTGCATCGTGGCTGCCACAAGGTAAGCCAAGTGCTGTACCATGAGCTCCCGCCATGATGAGCTGCTGTGTCACAGGACCAAAGGCAAAGAGGCCAACCAGTCATAGACCTCTGAAACTCGGAGCCCAACTAAGACTTTCCTTCTTATAAGGTGATTCTGTCAAATACTGTTACACTAAGGGACAGCTAATGAAACAACCCACAGAGTGGGAGACAAGATTTGGAAATCATCTCTCTGATAAGGGTTGACGTGCAGAATGTAAAGTGAGCAAAGGCTTGAATAGATGTTTATCTAAAGATACACAGATGACTGACAAACACATGAACGGATGGCCGGCTGGGGATTTATCTCAGTGGTTCTGCCGCCGCCGGCCTCACAAGTACAAGGTCCCAAGTTCAATACCCGGTACCAAAAAAAAAAAAAATCCAGGCACATGAAAGGATGTTCAACATCATTAGTCACCAGGGAAATACAAATCAAAACCACATAAATATTATTTGCACCTCCTAAATAATGGCCTAAATTTAAAACAATGTTTTATAATTAAATAAGTGCGAATGAGGCTATGGAGGAATCAGAACCCTTATGCTTAACTGGTGGAAACACTCTGATAATTTCTCAAAAAGTTAAACAAGCCAAGAGTGGTACACACCTGGCCTGTAGTCCCACTACTTGGGAGGCTGGGGCAGGAGGATCACAAGTTCAAGGCCAGTCTAGGCAATTTAGTGACACATTGTCTCAAAAAATGAAATAAAAAGGGCTGGGATGTAACTCAGTGGTAGAATGTTTGCCTAGCATATACAAGGCCATAGTTTCAACCCCCAGCACTGAAAAACAAAAACAAAAACATACAGTTGCCATATGACTCAGCAATTTTACTTCTAAGTGTGTACTCTGAAGAACTAAAGAACCAAGAGAGGGACTCAAACAAGCACTTGTACATCTATGTCACCAAGCACTGTTCACATCAGTCAAAAGGTGGAAACAACAAAAGTGTCAACAGATGAGTGTATAACAAAATCTGGTGTAGACATACAATGGAGTATGATTCATAAAAAAAATGAAGTTCTGGTTCATGCTATAACTGTTGAAACTTGAAAACATAAGCCAAACACAAAAAGACAAGTATTGTATAACTCTTGAATTAGTTACTCTGGTGTCAGTGGGATACAATACCCAACACCCATAACTTAAAGGAGGAGAAGTATGTTTGGGTCACAGTTTCCAATGCGTTCAGTACATGGTCAGCTAGCTCCAAGGCAGAAACAGCATGACGGAAGGGTCTGCTAGAGGACAGCTGCTCATCCCCTGATAGCCAGAAAGCAGAAAAAAGGGAAGAGTGGGGACAAGAACATACCCTTCCAGGTCACACCCCCAATTATCTACTTCCTGACAGCATATTCAGCAACTGAACTCATCAGTGAAAGAATTCACTGACAAGTATAGCACCCCAAAGATCCAATTAACTTCCACACATATGAGAATTTTGGGGACCATTTTAGCTTTTATAACATTCTGCCCATGGCTACCCAAAAGGCTGATTGATTCCCATCTCACTATGTAAAATGCTTTCAGTTAGTCTAAGAGTCATCAAAGTTTTAACAGCATTGCTAAAAAATTCAAGTCCAGCCAGGCATGGTTGGCATATGCCTGTAATCCTAGCACTTAGGAGGCTGAGGCAAGAGGATCACTGTGAGTTTAAGGCCAGCTTGGGCTACATAGTGAGTGCAAGAAGAATCTGAACTACATAGCAAGACCCTATCACACACACACACACAAAAATCCAAGTCCAAAGTATCTTCTGGAACTCAGGGAAAACTCTTAGCTATGAGCCATTGTGAAACATTTTTTAAAAAGTTAAATACTTCCAACATACAACGGCACAGGGTAAACAATTCCATTTCAAAAGGTAGAGATAGGGGATAGAAAGGAATCACACCAAAACAAGACCAAAACTCCATAGGGAAATATTAAATCCTATAGCTCCATGTCCAGCACATAGGACAAGTTGTGACAAAATGTGAATTTCAAAAGACTTGGGATGCCCCTCTCCTGTGGCATTGCAGCTTGTAGCCATTATGGTCTCTCTCTCTTGGGCTAGCTGTACTCACTGCCTGCCCCTTTCCTTAGCAGATATTCCATGTACCTTGCATCTCTAACTTCCTGGGGTCTCCACTGCAATTTTGGCTTCACTCTCACAGCTTTGTGCATGCTCTCTCAGGGGCACACTACCTGGCTTCCCAGGTCCTTTTCTGAAATCTGGGTGGAAGCTTCCATAACTCCGTAATTCTTGTACTCTACATACCTGTAAAATCAGCACCATGTGGATGGTGCCAAGGTCTGCTGCCAGCTTGAGCATCAGCTGAGTCCCCTTGGACCATGGCTGCAGAGAGTTCCAAGTGCCTGCATGGTTGAGAATCCCAGGGAACCAATTCTCTAGGTAGCCCTTTTCCAGTATGGGGGTCAGAGGCTCTCTTTTCAAATGAAAGCTTAACATTTTTGCACCCTGATCCTGAAAAGTGTGGGATCTTGCTGACTCCTGAGACACCTTCAAGCCATCTTTTCTATTATCCTGATGTAAAGTACTTGGCTTCTTTATGATGCCCCCCCCCCCTTTAAGGAACCACTGTTTCCATAGCCCCAACTTTGCAACTCCTTTCTGGCCATGTTGTAAGTTTTTCAAATCATTCAATCTCCCTTTTCTCTCCTGATTTTCACTGTAGATTTGACTAAAAGTAGCAAACAAGACCTATATGACAGACTAACATTTGGGTTATTTTAAAATGTGCTTTGCTCGAGGCCAGGCATGGTGGCACACACCTGTAACTCCAGCAGTTGGGAGGCTAAGGCAGGAGGATTGCTGGAAGTTTGAGACCAGCCTGGGGCTACACAGAGAGTCCAAGGCTAGCTTGAACTATATAGTGAGACCCTGTCTCAAAAAATAAAAAATTTCCTCTGCCATATTTATTAGTCCATTGCTCTTAATCTCAGTCTCCTGAGACATGGGAAAAAATGAAGAAATATGTTCTCAGTCTCAGGACATGGGAAAAATGAAGAGATTTTCTGCCGGAGTATAAAACACATAGCCTGTAGTCCAACTGCCAATGGAATCTTTGTTCCCAACTAAAATCGCCTGAGCCTGGCCTTTACTGTCTGCATTTCTATCAGCATTCTGATTTTCTGAGCTCTGACCAGTATTGCACAACAAGCACTGCTCACAGCATCCTAGGGCTTCTCTAGCCTCCATGTCCAAACATTTTCCAGTCCCCCTGGCAAACCAGTCCCAAAGGCTTCTGACCACATGATCATGTACAGTCGCAGTACTGACTACATTTCTCTAGCTCCAAAATCTGTATTAGTCACTTTGCCATTGCTGGGACAAAATAACCAACATCCACAACTTAAAGGAAGAAAGTTTCATTTCGTTGACAGTTTCCAGTGAGTTTAGTCCAAAGTCCACTAGCTCCAAGGCAGAAAAACCTGGCAGAGGATAACTACTCATCCCATGGCAGCCAGGGAGCAGATAGAGAAAGAGGAGAAGACTGCCAACAAGAATATATCCTGCAGAGCTGGGGATTTAGCTCAGTGGTGCCGTCACCTGCCTTGCAAGCCCAAGGTCCCAAGTTCGATCCCCAGTACCAGAAAAAAAAAGAAGAATATATCCTTGCAGTTCACACTCCAAGTGACCCACCTCCAACCAGGCCCCATCTCCTAACAACATATTTAGCTACTGAATTCATCAACAGATGAATCCACTGATGAGTATAGCACCTATTATGGCTCATATCTAAATGTCCCCCTAAAGGCTGGGGATTTAGCTCAGTGGTTCTGCTGCCTGCTTCACAAGTGCAAGGTCCCAAGTTTGATCCCTGGCACACACACACACAAAAGAAAGGCCCCCTAAAGCCTTTTGCAGTCACAGGTGGGGCTTTTCAGAGGCACCTGGATCTAGGGTATATGATGCTGGGATTAAGAGTGTGGCACTGAGATTAAGGGTGCATGATTACTGAATTAGTCCAATGATTGGTTTAGCATAGTTCTGGATGCAGATAATGGGAAGGCCCACCCTAGGTGTGGGTGGCACCACCTAAAAGGCTGGAATCCTGGAAGGGATACAAGAGAGAGGCAGGCTGCTGCTTCCACTGCTGCTGCTGCTGCTGCTTCTTGCCTTCTGCCTGCTGTGTGCCCTGCCATGCCATGGACTGTTTCTGCTCTGCCATTCCCCTCTGCCTTGCCATCCTGCCTTAGAGCCAGTCAATTATGACCTCCAAGCTCTACAAACTGTGAGCCAAATAAACCTTTCCCCCTTTAACTTGTAGCGGTAGGTATTTTGTGTCAATAACAAGAAAAGTAACGAAGACAATGCTCCATGTTCCAATTACCTTCCACACACATGAGATTTGGGGGGGACATTTTATATCTAAACCATAATAAATCTACTTGTGCAAAAAATCTAGAATGGCAAATTAACAAAGACAATGTAGATTAAAAGTTACCAGTAGCTGGGAGGAGGGGGAATGGAGGTTTCTTGAAAGTGTTCAGAATTTCTTTTCACCATAATGGGAAGGTTTTGGAAATAAATAATGGTGATGGTTGTGGAATACTTTAAGTGTAATTAATACTACTGAATTATACACTTAAAAATATTTGCCAGACATGCCTGTAATCCCAGCTATTTGAGGCTGAGGCAGGAGGATTGCAAGTTCAAGGCCAACCTGGGCAACTTAGCAAGACTGTTCTCAAAATTTTTAAAAAAGGGCTGGTGAATGTAGCACAGTGCAAAACTCTAGGTCCAATCCTCTACTGCCAGAAAAAAAATGATCAAAATGGGTCTGGGGTTAGCTCAGTGGTAGGGTTCTTGCCTAGCAATTGTGAGAAGCTAGGTTCAATCCCTAGAACTCCAAAAGAAAACAAAGTTAAAGTGCCATATTTTATGTCATATAATTTACTGAAGTTTTTGAAAGAAGAGCCCTGAGGAGATTGGATGAGAATTCTTAGCACTCCTGATGCAGGGATACACTGAATCCCCCAAACATGGGACCAGGCCTGCTGAAATTACCATGTCATTAATTCAGAGAAAAGACAAGCATATAGGAGAACAAAAGGAGGACGTGGTTACTTGTACTCTCTCTCTTTTTGTCTTGGAAGGGAAACTATCACACTGTAATTATTGTGAAATGTAATGAAAAGGTTGGAGGAAATGACTGTGGGAAAGGGTTCCCCATTAAGACATATTAATGTTATTGGTCATTTATCTCTGGTTAGAAATGATAGCTGCACACTGTTTCCATATCTGAGGGTGTGACTATTTGGATGGTCAAGTTCTTTGGATGGAATGGAATTCATCACATTACAACTGGAATCCACAGACTCTGAGAACTATTCCTATTGAATGTCTAAACTAATGTCATCACTATGATCTTCTGACACAATTGTGCCTGATCCATCCACTCCAATCCTAGGTCCTAGCAGCTCTACTCCTAATAACCAAAAAGCAGAAACAACCAAATATTCATCAACTAATGAGTGGATAATAAAATGTGGAACAGCCATATAATGAAATATTATTCATCAATAAAAAGAAATGAAGTATGATAATGCTATCACATTTATGAACTTTGAAAATATGTTAAGTGAAGGAAGCCAGGCACAAAGATCACTATATTGTATGACACCACTTACGTGAAATGTCCAGAATAGGCAGATTTATGCCAGCAGAAAGTAGGCCAGTGGTTGTAAGGCAGTGGGGGGAAGAGGAAATGAAGGGTGACTTCTAATGGATGTGGAGTTTCTTTTTGGTGTGAAGAAAATAGATTGTCATGATTTTCTCTGCAATTCTAGGAATATGCCAGAAACCACTGACTTGTATGCTTACGTGGGTGGACTGTATGCAATGGGAATCCTATCTCATCAGCTGTTATCACAGGGAAAGAAAGTGAACTGAAGAGGTCTGTAGTGGACTGCATGTGAGCACTAGGAAAAGCGCAGCCTGGGGCTTCCCCAACTCTGTTCTGCTGTGTGTGCCATTCCTGTGGATTGTAGTGTTCTAGCTTTTTTTTTAAGTGGCAACTGGGATAGCATTCCTAAGATGAAAACACATGTACTGAATTAAACAAAATGCAAAATTCTAAATTACAAAAACCTGCCTGTATTTTACAAACAATGATGAATAGTTTCAATTGCATTTGACAGATCATTTATTTAGGGAGATGATGAGAGAAAATTACTCTTCTTCGGTTACATTAGGAATCTTTTTAACCCACTTTATTGAGCTGTAATTCACATATACATTTCACCCATTGAAGGTATACAATAGTTTCTAACATAGTCGTAAGTTGTGCAGCCATCACCACAACCAATTGTAGTACATTTTATCCACCCCCAAAAGAAACTCTAGACCCTTTAGCATTCCCCCACCACAACCCAGCCCTAGGCAACCGCTAATCTTTCTGTTTGTTATAGATTTGCCTACTCTGGGCATTTCACATAAATGGAATCACATATAAGTGGCCTTCTGTCACCAGCTTCTTTCCCCAGCATAATGTTTTCAGGATTTATCCATTGTATCAGTACTTTGTTCCTTTGGATGATGAATAATATTCCATTGCATGGATAGACCACATTGCGTTGATCCATGCATCAGTTGATGGACATTTGGGCTGTTTCCACTTTTGAGCTATTCTGAGTAATGCTGTGATGAACATTTGTGTTGGTGTGGACGCATGTACTCAATTTGCTCAGTTTATACTTTGGAATTGGATTGCTGGGTCACATGGCGGCTTCCTTTTGAGAGATGGCCAGAGTTTTCCAAAGTAGCTGCACATGTCACTCTCTCACCAGCAGCGCATGAGGGCTCCCACTGCTCCCCACTTGTGATGTGCCTTGTGTGCTATCACCATCCCAGTGGGGGGACACCATTCTCCAGGTGGTTTGGATTGACATTTCCCTAATGGCTCATAATGCTGACCCTCTTGTGTGCAGTTTACTTTTGAACTGCATTTCTTTCTCCCCTCTAACTTTCCTGCCCCTGCCTATTTAGGCCCTCATCATCTCTTTTCTGTTTTTGTTGCCTCCTAACTGGCTTTCCACCCTCCACTCTACCACTGTAACAACTTGATGGGCTCCCTACTGCCCGAAGGACAGAGCCTGCATATTTTTGTGTGTGTGTGATGGGAATTGTACCCAGGACCTTCACATTGAGCCACATTCCAGCCTTTGGTTGTTTTTTTTTTTAATTTTAGATAGGGTCTTGCTAAGTTGCTAAAGTCCCAAGGTTGGGCTCAAGTTTGCAATCATCCTGCCTCAGCCTCCTAGAGTTCTGGGATTATGGACTATTTCATGACACAGTGTCAGTTCCCATAAGTAGAGTTGTACTGGAATGCAGGCATGTTTAGTTATTTACACATTATCTATGGCTGCTTTTGTGCTATAAGGGCAAGGTTGAGTATCTGCAACACAAAGGGCACACACAGCCCTCAAAGCATACAGTACTTACTATCTGGCACTTTATAAGAAAAGTTACCAAACCTTGGTCTCTGTGGGTCGTGCCCTGGAGTTGTACAGTGCACAATCTAATGGATATTCTCCAGAAGCCCTGCAATCGCTCCCTTATGACTCTCTTCAGTCTTCTACTGCAGAAGTTATTATATGGGATGATGATTTGTCTTTTTCCCCTCATATCTTGTGTTCCAAAAGCCGAGTTTTGCTCATCCTTGTACCCTTAGATGCAGCCCAGGGTCTCACAGAAAATGGCTTCAATAAATGTCTGTGTCTCTGAGCTGAATTAAATATCTCCTGGACACTGAAGGTGAGTTAAGGAAAAAGTAGAACATTGCAAGATGAATGTGACTCCTAAAATGACAATATGTAACAATGCTGGCAAAATTCTAGATCTGTTGCTTCTGGCTTTTTGTTGGCTTTGTTTTGTTTTGATTTTTGAGACAGCATCTTCCTGTATAGTTCAGACTGGCCTTGAGCTCGCTATGTAGTCTAGGCTGGTTACAGGTGTGCACCACCATGCCCAGCATGCTGCTTCCAGCTTTAAAAGATGCCACTCTCCAGCATCATTTCTTTGATTTGAGCCTCTCCTCTCCCAAGAAATGCCAACTTGCCATTTTGTAGCGTTGAGTTAAAATCCCTGCATTTGGGGGATGGTGTTGGAGATCCCAGGGCGCCTACCCAGGGACTGCCTGCAGCCCAGCTGCACAGGACAGGGCCTGAGGAGGGGGACATAGAGTTGAACCTGGGGGATTACAGAGGCCTCAGGGAGGTGATGGAGGCAGAGGCTTCTCGGTTAGGAGAGGACTGTAGGATAAGGATCCTGTGCACTCACTCAGGGGCTCCCTTTAGGACACATGGCACAGGCACCTGCCAGTGCCAGCCCTGACAAGCTTAGCCCCAGGCCCTGCCTGCCCACTGCAGACAGGGACCACTCCCCTGTGACCCAGGGCCTCCAGACCCGATCCCCAGCAGGAGAAAAGCTGCAACCTTTTAACAGGAGTGAGAAGGCCAACCAACATGCTTTTCATCTCTAACCAGTGCCATTTCTGTTTATTTGGGGGGTTTTTTGGTTGGTTTTTTTTTCTTTTTCGTTACCGGGGATCAAACTCAGGACCAGCACTTACCAGTGCCATTTCTAAAGCCATTTCTTTTAGTTGTTTTCAGTGCTTCACCCTCTAGCTGCCTTCCAGTCTGCTTTTGTAGTTCTCTTTTCCTAATGCACTCTGTTTTGCCTCACTAGCTATGTCTCTGAGACCTCAGCTAACATGCCCCCTCCTCCAGGAAACCTTCCTGGGTTCCCTGGTCTGTTTGCAGCTCACCACCCTCTGCTTCCCTACCCACCAGGCCCTATTACCTTTGACTGACAGAGCTGTCTCCACTCTGCCTCCCCTCCAGACCCTAGACTCTGCAGAGCCTGAGAACAGCTTGTGATGTGGGGTTTCCTGCTGCTGTGTAAAACCTGCAAGTTTGGAGGAGGAGGAGGTCAGCGGGACAGAGCCAAGATCCCTGTCCCTGTGTTGTGGCCTTCACAGACTCCCTCTCTCTTCCACCCCCGGGAGTCAGCTCAGGAATTCGTGCAGGCTTCTACCATGGATCTAAATCACAGGTTCTCATCCATGGCCCAGACAGCCCCAGGAGCCTTCCAGCCCAGCCTTAGAGTTAGCAGCACTGAAATCAGAGCCAGGGCAGCCAGGTACTACTGAAGTTCCTGCTGCACACAATGTACAGCGATGGCCCTTGCTCCACTGCCCGTGACCCCTGTGTGTGCCGCACCGCTGTGCGGAGAGGACAGGTGCAGCTGACAAAACAGACACGGCTCATAGCAGCTGTCCCTGAGATGCAGGAAAGGGGTGGCAGGAAGACTTCTTTTTTCTGCACCTCCTATGAAAACTTTGGGATTTTCTTTTTCTCTCTCTCTCTCTAGACGTGTAGCATCTATTTAAATATAATTGAGATGTTCTTCAGAAAGGACACGAAGAGGTCAGAGCTGTTTGGTGGGCTGGCTGACGTCCTGCTTCCTTCTGCTATTTCAGCTGAGCTCATTTCAGCAGGTTGGCTGCCTGGCCTAGACAGGCCTGGGCCTTCCTCTCTGGACCT
Organism: Heterocephalus glaber; assembly: GCF_053883595.1. NCBI lineage: Eukaryota > Metazoa > Chordata > Mammalia > Rodentia > Bathyergidae > Heterocephalus > Heterocephalus glaber. Next base: position 334,885 of record NW_028258427.1, read on the forward strand.
TGCAGCTTCCACACCTTCTGGGAACTTTGGCCCCTCTTCGATCCCCCACCCCCACCCCGTGACTCACTAGGGGTGTTTCCTAGCCTCAGGCTGTTTACTGGCATCATTAAGAAAGTATACACTTAGATCCTGGGGGGTTCTGGCCCATGACACCACCTCGCTAAGAACCACTACTGGTGACACTGTGGAAGGGACTGGAAAGGACTCTTTCTAATTTTTGTTCTGTTAGTTTTTGTGTGGGGGTTTATTACTATTATTACATTTCTGTATTTGAATGTTTACAATGTGTATGAACATTGCTCACAGTTTGTAGAGATTTCAGTCCGTAATTAGCTGGCTCTAAGGCTGGGTGGCATGGCAGAGGGGCATCACAGAGGAGAAACAGTCCATGACATGGCAGCAGGAAGCAGAGCCGTCAAGGGAGGAGGAAGAGAGCTATACCCTTCCAGGCCACACCCCCAGTGACCCACCTCCTCTGACCAGCCTGCACATCCCAACATCATGTTTAGCTATAAACTAGTCAGCAGACTAATCCACTGGTGACAATCATGCCCCCATGATCCAATCACCTTCCAAAGTCCCACCCATGAGTGCATGAGGTTTTGAGGAACATCCAGATATAAACCATGACAGACAGGATCCCGCCACCTCTCTCAACTGCCCAGGCTAGGCTCAAACTCAATCCTCCTGCCTGCGCCTCCCTCGGTGCTGGGATTACAGGTGTGTGCCACTGCACCCAGCTCAGGGTCTCTTTTATAAAGGTACTAATCTTGCTTGAGATGGCTCCACTCCCATGAACCAATTGCTTGCCAAAAGCTGCTCTTGCTAATATCACAATGGGAACTGGGGCTTCAGGATTTGGGTTTTGGGGAGTGGGATATCAAGCAGGACTTAGGGTTCTGGTTTTTCCTTTTCTTTAGCTTCTCTGCCCAATCAATGGCTGACCCTATGATTTTTACCTCCAGAATCTCACCTTCTGCTCACCACTGTCTCTGCTCCCAGGTACCCATCCAAGCCTAGACCATCCCCTGCCAAGGTCACCGTCTCCTGAGGAGGCCACCCTTGTGGTCTCCACCCACTATGGGAGCTGGCAGCCAGAATGCATTTTTTTTTTTTTTTTTTTGGTACCAGGGATTGCACTCGGGACCTTACACTTGCGAAGCAGGCGGCGGAACCACTGAGCTAAATCCCCAGCCCCAGAATGCTTTTGACAGACACAAATTTGCTTAAACTCTTTGTTGGCTCCCCAGTACCTATAAAAGAACACTAATGTGACCTGCAGGACTGTCCCCAGCATCATCCCAAACTCAGCCCCTCCCGTTTCTTGCAGCCCCCCACCCCCACCCCAGTGGGTTTGAATTGGCACCTGCACTGCATGCTTCTGTTTTTGCTCAGGCTCAGCACCTTGTACCGATGGAGAGACAGAGACATGGAGAGAGGCAGAGATGGAGAGTTTCATTGAATCACAGGAATTAGCTGCTTTTCTGTCTCCTCACTTTCTCCCCAAATGCCACCCATCTGACCCATACAACAGCTCCAAGGAGAAACATTAAGATTTCATTTCCCTTCTGGGGATTTAGCTCAGTGGTTCCGCTGCCTGCCTCACAAGCAGAAGGTCCCAAGTTTGATCCCCAGTCCAAAAACAAAAAAAAGATTTCATTTCCCTGCCAAAGCCTCCCCTGCTCAGTGATCAGTTCTATCTAAACCTAATGAATCACTTGGTTGAGTCTTAAAAATTAAATCAGTGAAGTTCAGAAGTCACCAAATTGAGGGATATCATTTGATAATGGTTAAAGGGACCCAGGTAGCACATGCCTATAATCCCAGCTAGGCTGAGGCAGGAGGAGTGCAAGTTCAAGGCCAGCTTGAGCAACTTAGTGAGTCCCTGTTCCAGATAAGAAAATAAAAAGGGCAAGGGGCTGTGGCTCAGCATTCCCTGGGTTCAGTCCCCAGTGCCAGGAGCAGGGGGTGCATGGTGAAGCACTAAAATGTACCTTCGGAACACCACCCCAGCCTGACCACCAGTCCCTGAGGACATGGCTATGACCTCTCCCTTGAGGTCCCAGGAGGTCAGGGGAAAGGTGCGCTCCAGAGTCACCTACTCATGCTGGCCAAGGGCCTTTGTGATTAGAAATATGTAGGGATAGGAAACTAGTAGTCCCAGTTCACTAGTTCCCAGGGCCTCACACCCACCACCTTCTTTCTCTGACCAGCTCATTCTGTTAGCTGGAAATGTGTTTTTGAAGTGTTTATTCCATAATCCAACTATTGCAGGAGCTCTTGCCAGAAGATAGGTGCATCATCCCTTTCACTGGGCACTGAGGAGCAGCGCAAGCCTGGCTCCGGGGCTGCCTTAGTGTACTATTATGGGATAGGCGATTTTCTGAGCTGGGCCAAATTGCTTTAGTTGCTAAGTAACAATTGGCTTTTAGTGGAAAACTTGGCTGAGGCAAGAATTGTGCAATTGTATCCCTGCCCCAACGACCTCAAGGTATTTCCATCGAGGAGGCTGCTGCCAGTTGCTGAGGCGTCACGTGTGAAGACCACATCTGTCACGAGTGCTGGGGGCGAGGCAGGGATGTCACCAGATTGTCCTACATGCCAAGGAAGGGCAGGGCCTGACTTGCCCTCTGAGCTCTAGTGCAGAACTGATTCCTGGATGTCCCCCTCCTTGAGCTCTGATGACTCCCCGAATGATGACCACCAAGGCTCAAAGGAACAGGAATGGTGAGAGGAAGGGCACGAGGCTCCTCTGCAGTCTTTCTGAGTATTGCTCAAGCAACCATGTGACCCTTAGCCTACTTCTGACCTGCTGCCACATGTCGAGCGAGTGGTTTGTGGAGTGGTGAGCTGACTCACCGGTCTGATAAGTGCTTTCTGCAGGCAGCACAAGCAGGTGGAGTCAGGGTGAGTCCACCTTTCGAGACTCAGATGAGGTCAACTCGGAGCATGCTGGGCCATAGTGAAGGCATGTCTTGCCAAGGTTCTCAAAGTCCCACTCAACAACTAGGTCTGTCTGTCTGTTTGTATTGAAAGGAGAAGTAAGAAGGGAGGGAGGGCTCTTATCTTTGCCCATGTAGGGTTATAATAGTTGTTGCCCAATTATAAAGGACTTCAAATTCAAATTCTAAAAGTTAGTTATTAAATAAGGATTCCGAAAATTTTTCCACTCTTGCTTTTTGAATTTCCACAAATTTCAGATTTGTGTCACTGGAACATGTTCAGTAAAGTAGAATGAAGTGTGACTTCGGAACTCACTAACATAGGGACTGAAGCTGTGGCCTCGCTGACCTGCTATTCTGAGACAAGAGGACAGTAAGGGCCGCCTGTCATCCCTCCCTGTGAACCTGGAGTCTCCGGCTGTCCTCCCCTCCTCTCCTCTCCTCTCTGTGAGCGGGGCAGAGGGGAGCAGGTCTTCCCAGGTGGAGTCATTTCTCAGCCACCCTCCTGCCCCTCCGCCCTCTTCCCTTTCTTCTGCTGTGATCGCCTTTCCCTTCCTTCTCTGTGACTTCTAGCCCTGGGACACACCCCCACCTGCACTGTCACCCTTGTCCCCACTTCCTTCTCTGGTTGGCACCTCGATCCCACACCCCCACACAAACACACACTGTCATCAGCAGAGTCCGGATTCCTCAGGTATCCAGGTTTCAATCTGACTCCACCCTGTGTGCCCTCTTCTCAGGGCCCTCTGACACGCACCCCACGAGGCTCTACTCCTCACCCCGCCCCCCCGTGTCCATGTCCAAGACGGCCTCTTCCCTGAGATGTGCCCTGCACGGAACGTCTGCCTGTCTACAGCTCACCTCTGCCTTTATTCACCTTACTTGTGCACCAGGCACCTCTCCTTAAGGACAGGGACAAGAGCTCATGCATGCTTCTATTTCCACTGAACTTAGTACAGGTATGAAAAGTATATGTGTACAATTTCAATGAGTGAATTAATTTTTTTTGGTGGTGGTGCTGGGGATTGAACGGGTGCCTTGAATGTGCTACACACGTATTCTTACTACTGAGCTACACCCCCAGCCCTGAGTATAATTTTGAAGATCTCTTGGCTCTTTTTCCCTCATTCCAATTGTTTACCCCCAAACAAACAAGAGAAACTAATCTCTTTATAAAACAGGGGAAGTAGAGAAAGGACTAATATCTGAAATGTATACCAGGCCCTGAATTTTCATTTGCTGCTGGAACTCGTTGTTGGCCTGTAACGAATTACATTTTTAGTATTTTTAAATCTTTTTATTAGAAAGTCATGATGCTGTATTATGCAGAGGTCACAAGGGAATGTGAACCCCTGTCACCCCAGGCCTCTCTGCCTGGTTAAGGAAGGAAACCCTGAGGTGCCACTCAGTGCCATGGAGAGCAAGAGGCACAGAGAGTGCCAGTCTCCCAGTATGCCTTGCCCTGTGCTCTTTTCCTGAGGATGGTGTAAATTCCACAGGATCTTTGTCTGCAAAGTTTATATCATTGGATTGCTAACGAGGCTCTCATCTGTGCCACTGTACCATGCTGTGACAGCTTCTAAACAAACTCCCCGGCAACTTTATACCCCAGAAATAGCACAGTTGGTAGGTCACCTTAACTCTGCTGTCACTGGAAGCCAGGGGTGTGACCAAGCAAACCTGGCTGTGGTAAACTTGGCACCTAACCTTACTTACAAACTAACTGGTTTTTTTGCAAGTTTCATGGATAATGGCAGAAGACACAAGACCCCTGGATCAGAGGCAGAGGCTTTTACTACTTGGGAGCAGATGCCAGCATATCCCCAAGCCCCGGTACCCACGGTGAGCTGTGACAAGGGCCAAGGGAGACACAGGCACTTGCGGTGGGTTATTTGACAGAAGAGAAAACTGGAGCTTTGGGAACCTAAGTGTTTTATACTGGGCAGTAGGCACCCTTTCCCTGGGCTGTAGTCAGACACTGCTCCAGGGCAGCAGGGGCTCTGGGTCTGTATGCAGACCTGTCTCTGCTCTGGAGGGCTTTCCCTCCATCGCAGAAGGTGCTCACTGTGTAGACATCTTTGAAAACAGACAGGTGTCTCCCCAAAGCAGCATTCCACTTGTACAGGCACTTTGGGTTAATTGACAGGATCAGAATCAACCAATGGCAACAAGTTCAAATAAATATTTGCTGAGTGCTATTTGGTTAGTCAGAAAATAAATTAATAAACAACCCAAAAGGCCTCTGTGAAGAGGTAACAAAGCAAGGCTGAAATTATTTAGCCGCATAGATATGAGGGAAGAGGCCCAGATCACCCAGGGAAGTACTCACTCTTTCCTAGAGTGGTGAGAATCCATTGGAGGGTTTAACGCCGGGTTCTGGGTGACACGATAAAAATGGAAAGACCCCTTCTCAGGGGACACTTTGTCCTCATGTCCATTCATGCAAGTAATGGAATAGTCACCCAAAGTTGGTTAAAAACTTAGTTTGCTATTTTTTTTCTTTTTTGAGACAAAGTCTCACTATGTATTCCAGGCTGGGCTTGAATTTACAATGCAGTCCAGGTGGGCCTTTAACTCAAGACAATCCTCCTGCCTCAACCTCCTGAGTCCTGGGTTTATATGTGCGTCTCCATATAAGTGTCCAGCTAGAAACTTAGTTTTCTAGTTAGTACTCATGGAGAGAAAGCAAGCTGAGGCTATCTATGGCAGAAACTAGACGATGCTGCCTACCTTGGCCTGATGGGCTTTCAGAAAACAACTGTGGAACAGAAAGAGTTGAGCTAACATTAAATTCTCAACTTCTGGAGCGCAGGCCTCTTTGTAGCTTATCCTGCCTGTGTTACAGAGGGCGCGGGGCCCTAGGGGAACGGCGCTTTGTTTAATTACAGAGCAGCTGATAGTGAATGTGTGAGACAGTCTGGTTCTCATCTCAACCTGTGCAGCTGCTACCCATTTAGGTAAAACCTCTCGTCTGTGAGTTGGGATGACAAAGGGGTGCATTTCATGGGTTTGTGATGAGGTCCCAGGGGCCAGGGAAGGAGAGCTCAGCACAGCACCTGGCCCAAAGGAAAGATTCAAGTCACACTGTCAAGAGACGGCACGACCCCGGGAACAAGGCCAAGGACTGAGAGATGGAAATACAAAACAGAGATGCTGAAGGTCTCAGGGGAGGGCATCATGGCTTCAGCTAGCGTTTTTGGCAGGTTTGTCAGGGTCAGGGACTTGTCACAGAAAGTAGGAAAAAAAGAGAAGGCAATAGGGAGACAGAGGGGTGGGAGGAAAGGGACTTGGAAGCAGCATACCTCCCTGTGAAGTCTGCCTCTGTGACCACTAAATGTTCTGACCCTCAGTTCCTCTTTTATGGAGTGGGAAAACAACACACCTCTTAGGAAATGAGGGTTATGAGAGTTAATATAAAGTGGCTGGCCCATGTGTCCCAGAGTGCCCAACTCTCAATAGATTTGCCTGTATCCACAGAACAGAGCAGGAGGAGTTTCTGAGCCAATAGCTTTGGTTTGCAAGTGGGAAAACTCAAGAAGAAGGTACTTGAATGGCCTGAGCTTTTTCTTCCAACTCCCAGGCCATCTTGGCCCCATCCCCATGGGCCCTGTGACCTGGCTCGGGGGAGCTGGAACAGAGGCTCCCTGAGATCCTCTTCCAGGCACAGTCAGCAGCCCACGCCTACTGGGAGTTGGGAGAACCTCCCAGCAGGACCTGCATCACGTAGTTTGATGATTGCTTTTGTACTGGGCCCCAGGCAGGGAGCAGGAGGAGACATTATTTACTTGCTCTCTCATTTCAGTACCTGGGTTCACCAAAGTGCATTCTTCTATGGACATTGAGGGCCTCGATGTTGGGAAATCTTTGCTTGCCCTCTGTGTCCTGAAGAGTGCCTGGTGCATTGTCCCTTAATATCCAGGAAAATTAAAAAAAAATAACCACTCAGATCTTATACTCTTTCCGATGGGGGAAAAACCCTAAAACCAAAACTGTAATTAACACAGTCTTAAAGAAATCATGCAAAAACTTACTTGAAAGTTAAGGACTATAGTTTTTAAATTTCTGACGCCATCCGTGCCGTGCGTCCCTTCAGAGCGCTCCTCGACTTCCTCCGGAGGCCTGCGCGCTGGGCAGTGCGCGTGCGCCCTGGACACGCGGCTGCGCGTGGTGCCGCTGCGGAAGCTGCTCACGGAGCACTGCCCCGCCGCCCCGGTGCCCGCGCTCTGCTCTGCGCCTGCTCTGCTCGTGTGCTACCGCGACCTGGAGTGCCCTGCCGAGGCCTTCGCGGCTGGCGAGAGGGCTCTGCGGTGCCTGCAGGCCCAGGAGAGCCACTGCTACTACGTCCCGCTGCTGGAATCCATGGTGCGCCTGGCCTACTCGCTAGGCAAGGACTTCGCGTCGCTGCAGGGGAGGCTGGAGGAGAGCCAGCTCCGCAGGCCCAGCCAAGGGCTTCTCCCTCAAGGAGCAGTGTGCGAGAGTACCTGTCCCGAGAGCCGGAGACTCGGTCTCCGCTGCCGCGGGCTGTCTGGGGCTCGGTTTAAGGAGAGAGGCACCGGGGGCTCTGACTTGCTGGGTGAGTTTGGGCCAGCCTCTACTCTGATCTGCATTGAACGGAGGGGCCTGCTTGTATCTCGTGCTCCCTGGGTCCCAGCTCAGTTCATCTCAAAAACCTGAAACCCCGCAGTCAATTCTGGAGAGTAATGTGGACCTTTTCGGTGTTTCTAAGGAGAATGGCAGGAGAGGTTTACATCCAAATTAAGACGTAGCTCAATCCATGTCCCGGAAGAGGGATGTCTCCAGCCGTGCTGGGTCTTTCCATTGTTCTTAATGTATCAGTATTGCTTATAAATAGTCCCACCCTCCCAGTGTGGTGGTGCATCCCTGTAATCCTACTACTCTGGGAGGCAGAGGCAGGAGGATGAATTCCAGGCCAACCTGGGTTACACAGAGACCCTGTCTCAATAAATGAATAGTCCCACTCATCCTAATATTCTAGTGCTTCCCCTTAGCATATAGACAGTCAAAAGCTCACCTATTACCCGGCAAGGACAGCTTCTCCCCTCTCTACTCTCCCCAGCTGGAGGCTATGTGTTACCCTTTGAAGAGCAGGAGGCCAGAAAGCAATACCTCCATAAGATTCTATAACATTTTTAGCAAGGTAAGGGGCCAATGATATCCTGCCTAGGGTGTGGTGATACAGAGCCTAGGGCTGGACTTTCACTCAAAAGACAGCTGCTCCTTGCATGGCTTCCCTGGAGGGAAGGAGGAATGAGATCTCCCATGAGATTCAGTCCTCAAGGACCTCCCCTTTTGAGGGTCATTATTCCTGGAACCTCTCTGACAAGCTGGGGTGGCCTTGCCTGAGGTCCACTGTCAGAAAAGAATGCAGCACCGACTCCAGCATGAAGAGGAGTCTGGCCCAGTGGGCTGAGTCTGGGCCAGTTTAGGCCCAGTGTGTTTGAGTCTGGAAGCCCCTGAAAACCTGAAGCCCTGACTGAGCTTCTGACATGTGACTTGGAAACAGGAATGTGGGGCACCACTTTGGTCTGTTCAGTAGTCTGGTCCAGAAGGAAAACCAACCGGTGGAGTAGAAAGCATTCAGAAAACCGCATTGGAATCTGTTTAACAGTGACAGTGTGGTGACCCCTGTAGGGGCCCTGGTGAGCTCTGTCCTGGAGGCGGACCACTCTGGACAAGGCAAGCCGCAAGTCTCAGTTTACGCCTAGAAAAGGATCTTCAAGCAGGAGAGATGAGATTGCTTGAAAAACTGGGCTCATGGAAAGTTATACTGTACTTGGAAAAATAAAAGCTGTGAGTCTATTTGTAATGGTGAAAAAAAAAATCCTACTCACCCTGAGCTTTTGTTTCATGTCTTGGCCCTGGATATACTCTGTTATGGCTCTCAGGTCTTGAAATACTTATCAAGCTGGCAAAGGGCTTCTAGAACTCTGACAGATCCTCCTGAACATCCCCTCCCTGAGAAACAAGCATTCAAGTTTAGTTTCTAGGCCTCTCTTCTTCAGTTTGAATATTTCATTTTGTTGGATGAAAAGTTAAGCATCTCGTGGGGATGGAATACATTTCATATGTTTTTCTACTAAATTTTATCCTAACAGGTGAAGGTGAACAAGACAAGACTGCACAATTAATAACTAGAAAAGGAAACACTTCAGCTGTGTAGAGGAACCCAGTATGAGGGCCAGTGATTTAGCTCAATGGTGCTGCCGCCTGCCTCATAAGTGCAAGGTCCCGAGTTCGATCCCCAGTACAAAAAAAAAATCAAGCAGAAAGATATATAATAAAGTATTAATTTAAAAAAAAAGAAGAAAAAGAGGAACCCAGTATGTTTTCCGTGTTTAGAAAATTGTTTTGGTTGACAAATTCAACCAGCAAGGATCAAGGAATTATCTAAAAATCGAAGTTTTTAAAAAAGTTTAGACTTGGCTTAGGAGTATAGCTAAGTGTTAGAGCCTAGCATGCATGAGACCCTGGGTTCACTCCCAACACAGCCAAAAGAAGAAAAAAATATGATGAATGTGATCATTACAAACTACAAGCCTGTACTTAAAAAAATTAAAATTAAAAACAACAACAAAAAATGAGTCTCTTTTAGATGCCCCTAACAGTGAGCTCTGGGTTTCTGTTTCTAATCTGTTTCATCCTACAACTTCCTTTGAAGAACTCTAGAAATCGTGAACACACATTCTAAGGAACCTGCCCCAGACAAATAAAGGTGAAGGGCTTTAGTTACTTCTGAAGAGATGTGTGAAGGTCCTGGAGAGGTGAATGTCTTGACACAGCCGGGGTCCCAGAGACAGCCTTCCAACCACTGCTTTAATCCCAGCCACATCCCCAGGGGAGCAAAGTTGTTCTTCGAGCGTCTCGAGCCAGCCTGAGGTTTCCCTCAGTGCTGTGGAGTTCAGTCCTCTCTCATTCTCCACCACACCTGCCTTCCTGCCTTTCTTCATGCAGGCTTTCCAGTCACCTTTGCCATCTGCTGGGGAAACCAGACACAGGCACACCTCAGTCCCTCTGCCATTTAGTTATGGAGACAAGATATGTAGACATTTAACAGAGAACACAAATGAGGGGATGCTGGCTAAATCATGTCCCTTGTGCCTATCTAAAAATAAAAGACATGATAGATAGATAGATAGATAGATAGATAGATAAGGATAAAGTCCTTCACAAACAGCTGGGGGGGACCATCTTCTGAAAGGACAGTCTTCGGATTGGCTCTTGGAGATAAAGAGGTGGGCTAGGAGAAAAAGGGCCTGTATGTGGACATAGGCTGGCCCAGGGGCTCCACAGGCATGTTCTGATGGTAATGGTCTGTGGTTACTCCACGGTTCTGTGGTAAGTTAGGAATAGAGGTCCATTGGGCCTTTGTTGCTGGTATGGGTTACTTCTTTTGGCACCCCAGGTCTGTGTGAGCGGAACCGGAACTCTGCATGTACCCGCCCTCTGCCTAGAACCGATGTCCTCTGAATCAAGTTCTGTTTACTAGAACTTCCTGGAGTGATGGGAAAGTTCTATTAAGCTGCACTGTCTAATAATACAGGATCCACCAGTCAAGCATAGGTGCTACACACTTAAAAATGCAGCTAGTGTGACTGAGGAATACATTTTATTCTTGTATTTCAGTTTTTTGTTTTTGAGACAGGGTCTTGCTATGGAGTTCAGGCTGGCCTTGAACTTACAGCAATCCTCATGCCTCAGCCTCCAGAGTGCTGCTGGAATTACAAGCATGCACCACTATGCCTGGCTGTATTTCAGTTTAATTAATTTAAACTTAATAGTCCCCAGCGGCTAGTGGCCCCATATGGACAGCACGATTCCTGGCGCACTCCTTGGTAGTGTAGCTCTCAGGGATGCTTTCCTCAGGACAGCTGCCCGTTCTGGTGCCAAGTAACCCCCTGAAGATGCCCATGTCTTCATCCCTGTAGCCTAAGAATGTGTGACAAAGAGGAATTAAGGCCAGGGGAGTGCAAGCCTGTAATCCTAGCAATGGGAAGGGTGAGGCAGGAAGATTGCTGTGAGTTCAAAGCTAGCCTGGACTACATAATGAGACCCTGTCTCAAAAAAAAAAACCCCAAAAAGAAATTAAGTTTGCAGATAGAATGAAGTTACTAATCAATGACCTTGAAATAGGGAGGTTACCTGGCTTTTCTGAATAGGCCCAATCTAATCTTCTGAGTCCTTAAAAAATGAAGTAGGGGGCCAAAGATGTAGCTCAGCAGTATAGCACCTGCCTGGCAAGCGCGAAGTCCTGAGTTCAATCCCTGGTACCAAGGCAAGATGAAAGGATGAAAGATTTGACATGTGAGAGGGACTCACTTACATTGATGACTTTGAAGACGAAGGCGGAGAGTGAGAACCACACAGGGCAAGAAAAATAGGGCCATCTGTCCCATGCCTGCAAGGAACTGAAATCTGCCACCATGCGGAATGAGCTAGAAGATAGATCCTGCCCTGGAGCCCCAAGAAAGAAGCACAGCTGGCTAATCCCCAGCTGCTAGTCTTATGAGACCTGCACTGGACAAGTCTATAATATAGACAGCAAATGTGTGTGGTTTGAAACCACTAAATTTGTTGTAATTTATTTGGCAGTGATAGGAAACCAACTCACCACTGGGACGAGCTCTGGCTCTCTTGCAGCAGTGCCCTAGTGTGAGGAGACTGAGGGTGCAAGAAGGGATGACTTTTCTAGACTACGCTGCAGCAGCGGGACCCTACAATCCCTGCCTGGGGGTGCTTAGCCACCTCCTAAAGTCCACATCCACCTCCTTCCTTATTCTGGGGAGCCTCAGTGAACACTCACTCCCTTAGGCCCAAGGGGAAATCTACCAGGGGCCAACTGTTTGGGGGAACAGTGAGACCAGAGCTGGGATGCTCGGCCCCTGTGCTCACACAAGCTCCAGCGCAGAGCAAGATGGAGCAGAGGTGGGAGAGGGGGCAGGGGGATGACGAGGGTCAGGCTGACTCCTTTGGGCCACCGTGTTCCTGTGGGGAATTCTGGGAAGTCTGGATTTTAAATTCAAACTGGGTCTTCCAGGACTTTATGAGGCCACTGACAAGGGAGGAAAATAGGACATATTTTCTTTAAGAGTATAGGTAGGGAAATAGGACAGATTTCTTTACTATTGTGACTTTTGGTGGGGAGGGGTTGAGACAGGGTCTTGCTATGTAGTTCAGGCTGGCCTTCAACTCACTATGTAGCATAGGCAGGTCTTGAACTTGCTTTGATTCTCCTGCCTCAGGAGGGGGCTTTACTTTTTAATATTTAGACACACCCGGGCGTGGTAGCACGCGGCTGTAATCTTAGCACTCAGCAGGCTGAGGCAGGAGGATCCCAGCAAGTTCAAGGCCAGAGTGGACTACATGGTGAGACCCTGTTTTAAAAAAAAAAAAATTTAGTCACAGATCTGGTACCTCTTTCCTTGCTCTATCGGTGCCCCCTGCAGTGCCCCACCCTCTTGTCTGAAATCATCTCTCGTATGTTCTGACTGTACTATGGCTATCTTTCTCCATAAGTCCCAAACTCCAGAGATCAGGTCTATCTTATTCAAGGTTATTTTGTCCAGATGAGGTAGATGGTATTTGTTGGTTAAAAAGGGTAAATTCAAAGCCTCCCTGAGATCTCTCTGGGTTTTAAGTTTCAAGGATATTCTAGTAAAAGGAAACTAGAGATTTCTGGCCAAAAGGTTCTGATTGCTAGCTTTGTTAGCTTTGTTAGTTATGTGTTGATGCATATCAAAAATTCCAAGCCTTAGCTGCTTATAGCAACAAACGCTTATCTCTTGGATACTAGCTTGGCTTTCTTGTTGTTTGATGTGGAGCCGGGCTAGAACACACATGCTAGGCACATGGGGCATGCTAGGCTTGCCAGCACTGAGCTACACCCCTAGCCTTGCTGAGTTAGTTTCTGCGGGTCAGGAATGCGGCTGAGCTGGGAGGTCTGGCAGCCAGGCTACTGCCCAGGGCTGTGGTCATCCAAGGGTCCAGTGGTGTGGGAGGACTCCTCCCAAGGAGGGTCACTTACAAGGCTGTGGACATTTGACCTCCATTCTTTGCTCGCTGTGGGTAACGGGCCTTGATGGCTCAGCACAAGGACTTCTCCAAGGGTGACTTCAGATGATGAAGTGTCCTGGGTGCCCTACAGCAAAGGACCCAAAAAGAGAGAACAAGGAGGAAGCCACATTTTTATGGCCCACTTTCTTGACCCATCCCCCCAATGACACACCATTGCTTTTGTCTTATTTTGCTTAATTTTGTTAGAAATGAGTCACTAAGTCAAAATCACACTCAAGGATTGCAGAAGTAAACTGTTCTTTTTGAAGGGGGGAGTTCTAAAGAATTTGTGGACACATTTTTGAGCTAGCCAGTTGATCAAGACCAGCCTTAGGAGACTAAGGGCCCTCCTTTTGGCCACCATCTCCTGCTTCTGGATCTTGGTTCTCATCATCGTCTTTCAACCTTGCCTCTTCTATTTTCTCTGAAGACAGAAATACACAAATCCCACCACCACCACCCCACATTGGAAATTGAACCCAAGGCCTTTGCACTGAGCCACATCCCCTGACCTTTAAAAAAATTTTTTTATTTTGAGATATTTTATTCTATTTTGCTTAAATCATTAAATCACCCAAACTGGCCCCAAACTTGTGGTCCTCCTGCCTCAGCTTCCCAGATTGCTAGGATTATAAGCATGTGGTCCCACACCTGGCTTGGCAAACTGTTTCTATAAAGGACCAGCAAGGAAACACTTTAGCTGAGGCGAGCCGTATGGTCTGTGGCACAAAGATTCAGCTCTGCTGTTGTAGCAAAAGAAGCTGTAGATAAACTATAAATGATAAGTAGAATTATATCCTAATCAAACTACTAATGGACTCTAAAATTTTAATTTTATGTAATTTTCATGTGTTGTGAAACAGTTTCCTTATGATTTTTTTCTTTACCATTTAAAAATGTAAAAGTTATTCTTCTTGGCTGATGGGCTGTACAGAAATGATGGCAGCCCAGGTGTGGTGGCACATACCTGTAATCCCAGCACTGAGGAGGCTGAGGCAGGAGGATTGTCTCAAGTCAGAGGCCAGCTTGGGCTACATAGTGAGTTCAGGGCCAGCCTGAACTACAAAGGGAGCCCCTGCCTCAAACAACCAAAAAAAAAAGAAAAAAGAAAAAGAAAGAAAGAAAGAAAGAAAGAAGGAAGAAAAGAAAGAAAGAAAAAGAAAGAAAGAAAAAGAAATACATGGCAGCTAAAATTTGGCATGTAGGGGCATTTCCGGACCTCTGCTATAGGCTATTCTTTTAATTTGAATGTAAAACATTGAATAGATTTAAGAATAATGTGAAGTAAGCAGGGCGTGGTGGTGCATGCCTGTAATCCCTTTGGGAAGGTGAGGCGGAGGATCCCAAATTCAAGTGCATCCTGGGCAATCTAGTGATTTAACCAGAGTTTGTCTGAGAAGTACATACATACATACTACATACACATATACTACATACATACATAAATAGGCTGGGGGTGTAGCTCGGTGTAAAGGCCCTGGCCTCAATCCTCAGAACAGAAAAAAAGAAAAAAGAAGTAAAGAAGAGTACAGATGAATCATGGGCCTGCAGAACATTCTGCCAGTGGTACAAGAGTGACCCAAATTGAGGCAACACAGCAACAAATGTTTCTCTTCCATAAAACTCTAGGATTGGGCCCAGCCTACTACCTGTGCAGCTGCACATCCTGTGGGGCCCAGGCAAACTGTTTCCTCTCAGTTTTCCAGGCTTCTGTTTCCTCTCAGTCTGCATGCTCCCAGTCCCTTGGTCTGGAATACCCTATCATGCTCATTAAAAACCATGGTTTGTTTTTGTTTTTGTTTTTTGGGGATTGAACTCGGGTCCTTGCACTTGTGAGGCAGGCGGTGGAGCCACTGAGCTATATCCCTGGCCCTTGTTTGTTTGTTTTGAGAAAGGGTCTCACTATGTAATTTGGGCTGGCCTTGAACTCACTGTGTAGTCCAGGCTGGCCTCAGACACCTAGTGATTGTCCTGCCTCAAGCTCCAGAGTTCTGGGATTATAGGTGTGTGCCACCAGGCCTGGCTAAAAGTACATTTTAAAGCTTGGTGTGGTGGTGCATTCACATCTATAATCCCAGCACTCTGGGAGGCTGAGGCAGGAGGATTGCAGGTTGAGCCTACCCTTGGCAATTTAGTGACTTTGTGAAACCCTGTCTCAAAATCAAACATTTTTAAAAATTTAAAAATTAGAAAAAAGCACATTCTGACAGGGTCACATTAACTACCACCTTGGTAAAAACCCTCCATGGGGTGGAGATGCGGCTCTGTGGTAGGGTGCTTGTCTTGCCTTACTGGGTTTGAACCTTAGCACCATGAGGAGAAAAAATAAAACAAAACAAAAACCCTCCAACAATTTGCTCTCTTCCCCTCCTTTCCTCATGTGCCCGGCTCTCTCAGGGGCAGCTTGTTGCCCTCTAATATTGTCTCTGTGTAGGAATATTTGGCCATGTGTCCTACTTAACCCGAAGCTTCTTGCAACCAAGGCACCTAGCAAGCACTTGGAATTGTGCCTTGGAACTGAAGATGGGACTAGATGTGATTCCAGCCACTGTGTAGCAACCCGTGGAGGGAGAGATTGCTCAGGGAATGCTACAGGCCATGAGCAGGTCTGGAAGGAGAGAGGCACAGCTGGAGGAGAACCGGCCTGGTTGTCAGGGTAGCTGCCTGGTCTGTCTCCCTCAAACTCTCCACAGGAAGCAGGCTGAACAGAGAGGAGAGAAAGCAGGGCTTCCTGGTGCTTCCCATGCTCAGGACACCAGGACTCTGGCACTGATACGGGCCTCAGAAGAGCAGGGCTCTGGGGACTGCCTCCTGATACTCATCATGGCCCAGTTTCAGCCCCGAATCTGAATCAGGTGCTGATGTACTTGGCAGTGCGCCCCATCACGAGCCCATCTCGCAGGTTCAGGACAGATGGGCTTTGTCATTGCCCTGGGGAAGTGCTGCCATTTCTCTTCCAGGCTCAGAGCAGCTCCCCCTGCCTGTCTCAGCGATGAGAAGGCAATTTAAACTGCTCTGGTTACCAGGTTCCATTAGGTCAGGAGGACCGATTAAGCAACATGGCCCAAATAACCTCCGTGGGACAGACACTGTTTTTCAAAGCTAGAGGAAGTCCTGCCAAATTAAACGATGTCAGGATGAGATACTGTGAATACCGGCTTCCTTCTCTCTGGCACTGGAGAAGATTAATTACATGCTTGTGAAGTGCTTTGAAAATTTAAGCTGTTAAGAATTATTGTCCTGTGTAATAGGGGAAAAAATAGAATTCTTAGCTCATTAAAGCTGTAATGTTGTAAGCCCAAGTGCTATTTTCAGGCTATCGTTGAGGGCTACATTTATTAAGAGAAAGAGAGAAAAGAAATGTATTTATGACTTCATAGACACATTACTGGAAATCCAGTTAGGTTAATCAATGTTTCTCTTGGTTAAGAAATGAATGGGGAAAAGATATTTCTTACTGACTACCAAAAGGACAGTTCCCAAGAACAAGGGGCCTGATATATATAGGGTTAATTTCAGCAGGCAGGATTTGACTTCTTAGAATGGAATCAAGAATCAGGAGGCTGAGAATGTGCATGTAAACATGGAGTTTACTGAGCTGTGGACAGCCCTGTTGTCTTAATAAAACTAACTGACGCAGACAGCCTTCTGCTTCCACTTTGTTGACAGATTTGCTCAGGAATCTTTTGCTTTGATTCTAGATCTTCTGGGATATTTGAAAGAACACCAGACATCTGTCGGTACCAGTGTCCTATTGCTGCTTTAATAGAGGACCACAAATGGAGCGGCTTACAACACAAACGTATTATTCTGCACTTCTGGAGATCAGAAGCCTGATACCAGTCTTGCTGGGCTAGAGTCAGGATGTCAGCAAACCTGGCTCCTCTGGGATGCTCCAGGAAGGAATCTGTTTCCTTGCCTTTTCAGCTTTGTAGAGGCTTCCTACATTCCTTGGCAAGGCCCCTTCCTGGAGCTCTCCCTCAGCTTTCATTGTCCCATCTGTCTCACTGACTCTCCTTCCCTCTTCCGGTGAAAAGACTCTCACAATTGCACTGGGCCACCAGACTGCCCCGGGGTGATCCCTTCATCAGAAGATTCCTCTATATCAGGCACATCCACTAGGCCCCTTTCACCATGTGAGGTAACATCTTCACAGGCTCTGGGGGTTAGGTGTAGACATTGGGAGATAATTATCCTATCTACTATAGTCTCCATCTTCTAATCTTCTTCAGCTTTTGTTTCTGTCCACTCAAGCCATACCCTGTTGTAAATGTTTTACAGGCATTAACTCCTTTCATCTTCATGATCACTCTGGAAGAGGGGTTTGTTATTACAGATCAGGAAACTGAGGCCAAAAGATTAAACACTGCTTGCCTGGGGCCACTAATTTAGTTTTCAAGCCTAGGCAGAATGGCATCTGAGCCACACAAGATCAGACTTTGTCCTTGAAAATGTTTACTGTCTTTTTTATTTTTAATTATAAAAGTAACACAATGTACAGATGTCCATCTGCATCCTTGGTATCCAGGGGAGATTATTTCAGGGACCACCAGCAGGTATCAAAATCCGTAGATGCTCAATATAGACAGAGACATATTTGCATATAACCTATCTATATATCCTGTGTACTTTAATTAGATTTATTTATCTTTACAGTGTTGAGGATAAAAACCTAGGGCCTGGGGCATGCTAGGTAAGTGCTCTACCACTGGGCTACACCTCTAGCCCCTCATGTATCTATATATTTTTTGTTCATTTGTTTTGTTTTGTTTTTTCTGTTTTGAGACAGGGTCTTATTATGTAGTCCTGGCTGGCCTTGAATTCAGTATGTATCCCAGGCTGGCCTTAAATTCTCACTGATTCTCCTGCCTCAGCCTGCTTCCTCCCATACATTTAAGTCATTTTTAGACTACTTAAAATTCTTCTTTTCTTAAAATTCTTAATACAACCTAGGCATGGTGGCACATGCCTACGATCCCAGCACTTGGAAGGCTGAGGCAGGAGGATTTCTGTGAGTTCAAGGCCCCCCCAATTCCTAATACAATATAAATGCTATATTAGCAGTTACTGCTAATATAGAATAGTGCTTTGTTTTGGGTTTTTTTTTTTTCATTCTTCAAGCTGTTTATTTGCCAAATAGTTGGAAAGGATTAAGAACAAGTCTCAAATCAATAGAGATCTTTTATTGCCATCATTAAAATATCACAGATTTATCTTCCAATCTACAAGCTTGTTTGTGTAGCTGGATAATGGTTCATAGTAAAATGTCAATTCTCTTACTCTGCAAAATCTCTTGGATCTTATTCATCAGGCTACTGAACTGTTCCCTTTTCAGAAACATAGATGCCGTCCAAAAATTTTCTGAAATCTTTGTTTTTGACTGTGGTTGCTTGCTGAATCAAAGCAGCTGAATTTGAAACAAGCTCAATGTCATGTCGTTCAAGGAATAGTTCATCTTTCTGGGCTCGAGATACTGAGCAAGCAACACCTGCCCTCATATGAACCCGGCGGATGTATTTTTCACCCAAGAAATTCTGGATTTCAACAAGAGACCTATTCTCCTGAATAACGACGTTGATGGGGAAGTGAGCATACACAGACCTCATCTTGTAACGGAAGCCCAGTGTAACACCTTTGATCATGTTCTGTACGTGACTACAGATTGTGCGAACAGTAGCCAGTTCCTTTCTGTTTCCCCACCATTTGTCAACCTGGAGCCTCTTCTTTTTCTTTCCAAGGAGACTGAGTTCTACATTAATGTGGTTGAAGTCCCTCCGCAGGGTTCCTCTGGGGCCCTTCACAATAACTGTGCGTCCCTTCAGAGTGATGTCAACATTTTTTTGGAATGTCGACAGTCTGATTGCTGAGAATGGTCTTCATTCTCGAAAGAGATGCGGCAAAAAGAGCTTTTTTTTTTTTTTTTTTTTTTAAAGGCAGGGTCTCACTTTGTAGTTCAGGCTGAACTTGATTTTTTTTTTTTTTGGTACCAGGGATCAAACTTGGGACCTTGCACTTGTGAGGCAGGCACTGGAACCACTGAGCTAAATCCCTGGCCCTAACTTGATTTTTAAAAAGCTAAATTCTGACAGTTATCAAGAAAAGATCCAGATCCATGGACATGAGTATGTGTGTTGAGGGATGGGCAAGGATTGTATCGTGTGCACCAACAAACACTAACTGCATTCCAAGTGACTTCAGACTAATGTTTGGAAAGTAATTGTCAGTTCCACCACAAGAACCTAAAAGGAGCTGGGCGTGGTAGTCCAGGCTGGTAACCTAGCACTCTGGGGGCTGAGGCAGGAGAATCACAAATTCAAGCCCAGCCTAGGCTGCATAATTTAGCCAGACCCTGTCTCAAAATAAAAATAAATTTAAAATGAAAAGGGCTGGGGATGTAGCTTAGTGTGAAGGTCCTGGGTTCAATCTCCAGTTCTGCAAAAAACAAAACAAAACAAAACAAAAAAACCCTAAGTCATTTTCTAGCTTCTTACAAAATGTAGTGTCCAGTACATGACGTATTTCCTGAAGAAACATGATTATATTAAGGGGAAACTGCAGTTAGGACTCAATGCTTGTCTCAACTATTAGGGCCTTTGGGAACTTGGGTGCAGCTAGTTCCGATTTCCTTCATGGATGCTTACATTTACATCCAACTTCACCATGTTTGAGAGGATTTGTTTTGCCATTTGCCAACTCTAGACAACCAATGGCTGGCAACAGTTGTGTCTGATAAAGGAAACATTATTTCTGCTCTGCTGTAGGCATATGTGACATGCTGCAGGACCTGCTCCCTTTGCAAAGCCAATACACATCTATCTGGGTGGAGGTTCTCCTCTCAGTTTCAGGCCCAGAAGGTCTCTCTTGACTAACAGCAGAGCCGAGCTTCGAAGGGAATGCCAAAGTCTCCAGAGCCATCCACCTAAGCTGCACACTACGTGGTTGTCCATGGTCTTCCATGGAAGGAAATAGCAATACTTCCCAGGGCACAGACATCTATGATTGCCTGGAAACAAACATAGCCCATCGGTGATCAACTAGATGGGTTAATGTTGTGAAGTGCTCTGCTGAAAAATGAATGCACTGACATTGAGATGCTTGGAAATCATCAGTAGAGTCCCAGTGCTGACAGTGTTGCAGGGAGCTGTTTTTTAATCTGTGCAGAGGACAACTTGCTTTGACCACATAGAAAACAGCCAGTGTGCTCTGACCTGCAGTAACAGACTCACTGTCCTTCAAACTCAAGTTGAGTCTGTGAATTAGCAGAAGTTGGAGAGGCAGGCTTCCCAAAATGTTGGGGATTGCAGAGACCCACACAGAAAGCTACAGATTAGAGCAGCAGTGAGACAGGAATTTAACAAAGGCACAATTTGTGCTTTGGGAAATGAGGAAGAGAGGCGGGCTTGTTTTTGGGAAACATTTGG
Organism: Heterocephalus glaber; assembly: GCF_053883595.1. NCBI lineage: Eukaryota > Metazoa > Chordata > Mammalia > Rodentia > Bathyergidae > Heterocephalus > Heterocephalus glaber. Next base: position 355,319 of record NW_028258427.1, read on the forward strand.
AAAGTTACATTGCAATGTACTGGAGGAATCATGTGGACTTTACAATTTTATTTATCTGGGATGTTCACATATAAACTTCGAATTCCTATATATATTTCTTCCTCCTCCTCCTCCTCTTCTTCTTCATCTTCTTTTGCTATGTAGTTTAGGTTGGCCTTGAACTCACTATATAGCCCAGGTTGGCCTCAAACTCTTGGCCATGCTCCTGCCTCAGCCTCCCTAGTGCAGGGATTTCTGGGATTGCTGGGTTTATAGGCATTTACCACCACACCCGCTTTTTTGTGTTGTGGGTTTACCCTTGTGACCTTCCTGCTCTAGCTTCCCAGAGAATTGGAATTACAGGTACATGCCACCACACCTGGCTAAATCCATGTTTCTTAACTGAGGTACTCTGGAGTACCTCAAACCTGGCTAGGTAGGTGCATCTAGCATTCTCAATTTATGGAGAAGTATGAACACAGCCATATAAGAGAATGTAGGGGAAGGAGGGAGAGAGAGAGAGAGAGAGAGAGAGAGTGTGTGTGTGTGTGTGTGTGTGTGTGTGTGTGTGTGTGTGCCTTTCTAGGAAACCATCATGTGAAAGACACTGTTATCTAATTTTTTTTTGAGGCAGGGTCTCTCCCTTTGTAGTTCAGGCTGGCCCTGAACTCACTATGTAGCCTAGGCTGGCCTCGAACTCACAGCGATCCTCCTGCCTCAGCCTCCAGAGTGCTGGGATTACAGGGCGTGTGCCACCATGCCTGGCTGTTATCTAATTTTGAAAGCATTGTTCAACTGGTAAAAATTATGGACTAATGCCAAATATTTTCTATTTATTCCATTTGCTTACTTTACCTCCTAATGAAATCGTACTAGGCAACATAGAAAGAAGAATTGTTTTTGAGGAAATGACACTGACTTAATGTCTAATCTATATTTTTTGTTTTGTTTTGTTTCTTTGTTTTTTGGAGATGTCTTGCCTTGTAGTTTAGGCTGGCCTTGAACTCACTAGTAGTCCAGGTTGGCCTTGAACTTGCAGCAATACTCCTCCCTCAGCCTCTTATCTGTATAAATATCAAGTTAATGTGAATCCACATAAAACCTCAAAATAAAGATAAATCGTCAGTGCCTGCTTCAGTCAAAGGAGGAAAGCCAGGTCATTTACTATCACAGGGCTTCTACTAGGGGTTAGTTATAGGACCAGCACTTTTTGTTCTAGGGGAGTAGATGGAATTGCCATTTGATATGATTTAAGGGCAGCAGAAAGTTTTCTTACCCTGAAATATTTTTCCCAAGTGACCTAAAAAGATTTGTTATCCATCCTGAAATCCCATCATCTTGGGTATTACTTACCATTTACAAAATCCTTTGCCAGGCATGGTGGTGCATGCCTGTTATCCCAGAACTCGGGAGGCTGGGGCAGGAGGATTGCCTCGAGTTTGAGGCCAGCCTGGGCTACATGGTGAGCTCATGTAGCGGAACTACTTGGCAAGACCTTGCCTCAAAAAAAAGCTTTTCAAGGGCTGAGGATTTAGCTCAGTGGTTCTGCCCCTGCTTCAAAAGCGAAAGGGCCTGAGTTTGATTCCCAGTACCAAGAAAACAACAAAAAAAGTCTTTTCTATTAAGGCTGGGGCTGTAGCTCTGGGGTAAGATTTCTCCCCTAACAAGGGGTGGGGGTGGATCCCCACCACTGAGCTGCAGCAGAGAAACCATTGATACGATGCTCACATCCCACCCATTCCTACCAGCCAGAACAAACTCAATTGCTTTCCCCCTGCTAAATTTCATTAAGATTTGATGAGATGAGACTAATCTGATGAAAGAAGCAGGAGAAATGATTTTGTTTTGTTTTGGTTTTGGTCCCAAGGATCAAACTTGGGTTCTTGCACTTTCAGGGCAGGCAGTGGAACCACTGAGCTAAATCCCCAGCCCTTTTGTTTTGTCTTTTTTGAGACAGGGTCTCGCTAGTTAGTACAGGCTGGCCTTGAACTCACTATGTAGCTCAGGCTGGCCTCAAATTCGAGGCAATCCTCCTGCCTCATGCTCCCCAAGTGCTGGGATTACAGGTGTGCATCACCATGCCCAGCAGGAAGAAGTAATTTTGACTTGTCTGGAGGAGAAAAGGCAAGAACCAAGCCAAGAAAAGCCAGCACAAGGATTCCAGAGGCAGAAGTTGCTTCTCCGTGGCTGATGTAAGCGCTCAACACTCAGAGTCCAGCTTCAGTGTCTCCACAGGGGAACACTGTCCTGGCCGCCTGCAGCTCCAAAGAGTCGGCTAGTTGCTTCACAAAGTAGGTGAGTATCCAGCTGCCTGTGAGCAGTGGGCCAGAGAGACAGCATCAGATGCTGTGCTGCTGAGTAAGAGACAGGGCTGGTTGGGGGCAGAATCTGGTTTTGGTAGAGCAGGGTGTTTAGGGTTTCATTTGCCACACTGGGCAGCTCCCTTCAGTCTCTGTTACTCTGAGCACAGGCCAAGAGGTTCTGGGGGAGCAGCATATGCTCTACCACTGAGCTACATCCTAGACTATCCTCCCCGACTCCCCTCACTAGGCACTGAACCCAGAGCCTTTGCACTGAGCTGTATCTCTAGGCTTTTTTTGTAAAATTTTTAATTTTGAGACAGAGTTTCACTAAGTCACTAAATTGCCTCAGAACTTGTGACTTTCCTGCCTAACCCTCCCTGGCGGCTAGGATTATAGCTTCACACCACCACACTTGCTTAAGCAAATTTCTTTTAAGAGACAGACTCTCACTGCGTTGGCCAGGCTGGCCCCAAACCCCTGGGCTCAAGTGATTCTCCTGCCTCAGCTTCCCAGGAAGCTGGGACTACAAGTGTGATTCTCCACTGCCCCTGGCTTGTCAACTCCCCCCCCCCCCCCCAGGTTGGGGATTGAATCCAGGACCTTGCAAGTGCTCTACCACTGTCACTGGCTCTTCGCCCACTGAGATCGAAGTTTCAGTTTTCAAAAAATATGTCCCAGGGGCTGGGGATTTAGCTCAGTGGTTCTGCCACCTGTCTTGCAAGCACAAGGTCCTGAGTTCGATCCCTGGTACCAAAAAAAAGTCCCATGATTCCACTGTGTAATACCCAATTTTGCCATAACTGAAATCAACAAACCTCAAAATGCCCCTCTTAGTTTTCCAGCAGTTATGCATTAGTTCACCCAGTGAGTACCTACTCTCCCTGTGATCCCTGAAAACCTGCCTGTGTGGAACCCACTGCCAGCCCTCCAAAGTGAAGAGAATGGAGATTGGCTTACTAAATTCTGGGTCTGATTCCAGCTGCTTTCTGCTGGTGCCCCAAGCACTTCATACCAAATCAATCCTTCCCAAACTGGAATTTATCTTGCCTCTTGCCAGGGTCCAGTCCATCCCCTCACTACAACTATCAGCTCAGGCTCAGAGCAGAAAATGAAGTTGCCTGGGTTTGAATCTCCCCTCTGCCTCTTAGCACCTGTATGACCTTAGGCAAGTCAGTAACCTCTCCTAGCACAAACAGGAATGCTTGTGAGGACAAAGAAGTATTGTGTACATCCGGGGTGCAGCGCCTGCTTTAGAACGTCGGCTAATGTCAGCTGCATTCTGTCATCACCCACCCCTTTTCTTTGGCCTCTTCTTGTGTTTACTCCTTAGTTTCTTGTCTGGGCAGAAGTGTCCTCCCTGGCCTGCTCCTCATCAGTGTGTCTGTCCTCGCTGCATCCCTGTTCACTCTTGGACACAGCTTAACGCAGACCCAGTCCTCAGCGAATCCTTTCTCAGCTTCCCCACCTGAGGACTGTCCATTGGGAAAGTAGGGTAACCTGGCCTCTAAAGCCCGCCCCCTCTGGGCCCTGCAGGATCCTTCAGCACTGCTGTCTGCCCCCTGCCCACCCCCCTTTAACTCACCCCTAAGAGACCTCCCACCGTGGGGTATTTTTCAGTTCCCATACAGCGCTTTCCTTTGAAATGCTTTTGCCCTTTATCAGTCCTCTACTTCCCACTTTCCTTAACTTGGTTAATTCCTCTAGTCCTCCAGGTCTTACCCAGACACCTGTCCTATTATACGACCAACTTAGTATATGCTCTTTTGGTACCCGGCAGTTTCCCCCCTTCTGCCGTTTTTTTCAGTTGTAATGATGTTTCTGAGATTGACCGACGTTTGTGTCCCCCCACAAGACTGTGTACACTAGACTACGAGTGCAAAAGGGTGGCAGCCACATTTGCTGAGTGAATAAAGGAATGAATAAGTTCTTTTCTTGGTAAGCCCGGTGACCAAGCACAATGTATATCAGAGCATCTCAGAATCTCTCTAAATACTTGTTATTGGAGCAATGGATGAGAACACTGTTAATAAGTGTCTGGGCCTGTATAACAGAAATCCATTCTTCAACTGACTTTTGGGCTTTGGGGACCAACACGTAAGTAGCCTGTGATGCTTGCGCCCAGGAACATGTTTTTTTACTTTCCCAACCTCAAGAAACACGGTTCGGATGTGCTAATGGCCCCAGAGGAAGATAGGAGCCACAACAAGCAAAATATTAAATCGAGAACAGAAGTAGAATCATCAACACAGGCACAGACTGCTAATGTGATGAGGGGGCTAAACTCAGCGGCTTGTAGTAGGACCTAGGGTAACTTGACTCTCTGGCTGCCCTGCAGCGCCTAGTGCAGAAACTTGGGTTCTCAGGAGAGGCCTCGCAATAAGCGAAGGAGATCTGCGGGCGGTGGAGAAGCTGGGAATGAAGGGGAGGAGAGTATGTGTTCCCAAAATCCCACATAAAAAAAGCACCATTTTTAATTTCCACACGTAGATCTCACACAGAAACGCAGCCAGGACTTGCGAATGTCTGACACTGGCGCGTGCTGCTCTCGGCCATCAAAGCCTTGCACGTGAGGCTGCACATTTGGGGAAGGCGCTCTCCAGGTGCCGAGGCCGCTTCTCTACTCCTCCGCAGCGCGAGGCCTATGGAAGAGACTTGCTTCGCGCAAGGCGTCTCGGCCCGGCAGGCGCGGCCGCTCCCGGCCGAGGGGAAGCCACGCAGCCGGTTTTCTTCGGGAATGCGTGGAGTTGGGAAGGGCTCCGCCCACAGGACAGGAGGGGTGGCCCACAGCAGCCCGAGGCTTCGCGTGGGCGCGGGACGACCCTCCGGGCGGGCAGGAAGACACCTGAGGGAAACAAAGCCCCACGGACAGGGAAAGAGCCACCGCGAGCCGGCAGCCAGGACTACCGGCGCCGCCTGGGACCGGCCCCGCTCCTCTGCGCCTGCGCGCCCTCGGAAGCCCCGCCCAGGAAAGGGCCCGCACGTTTGGAGCCCCGCCCCTTGAGCGCCAGCGCGCGGCCGCGCCTCCTCATGGCGGCCGCCGCAGTGTGTGGTATTTAGCGGGCGCGCGCGGCGGGCTCGAGGACGCGCGAAACGGCGGCGGCGGCGGCCAGGGGGGAGCCGGGCGGCCGTGGCGGGGCGCGCTCTCGAGCAGCGGCGGCGGCGGACCAGCGAGTCCGGCGGTCTCGGCACGGGCAGAGGTGGCGGCGCGGCCCGCGGTGGCGGGGCCTGGAGACGGAGCGCGTGTGAGCCGGACCGGGGTCCGAGGCGCGCTCTCCGCCCACAGGTAAGCGGGGCCCGGCCGGAGGGAGGAGCCGGCGGGCTTGGAGGAGGGCCGGGCCCGCCATGGCGGCGGCGGCGGCCCAGCCGGCCGGGACGCTCCGCGGGGCCGGGCGCCTTTGTCTCGCCGCGCTCGCCCCCCTCGCCCCCCCCGCTGGATCCCCGCGACTCCGTGGGGTCGTGGGCCGGGCCGGGCGGCGCCCGCGTGCCGCCTTTGTTGCGGGCCGGGTGCGTGGCCAACATGGCGGAGGTCAGCGCGCGGCCCGCCCGCCTCGGCCTCCGCGCCCGCCGCCCGGCCGCGCGTGCAGCCGCCTCCCTTGTTGATGTCGTTGAGCCGGGCGCGTGCACGCCGGCCGGCCGGGCGACTGCAGGCGGTGCTGCCCGCCGCTGCTGGCGCCAGTGCTCGCAGTGCGGGGCTCCCGCCCCGGGGCAACCGAGTGGGTTGGTGACCACCCGGCCACGCCGTGCAGCCTAGGCCTTGACATCGCATCCGTACCCCCCAAGGGGGACCGTGCCTGACGTTCAGGGGCAAAGCTCATCTGCCCGGGTCACCGGGGCCTTGGACGCGGACGCAGGGGGGTGATCGCACTCCCGAACCTTTCCCATTCTTGACGAGCAGCTGTCACGGATACAGGGCTAACTCTTGGGGGCGGGACCTCGGGACCACGGCCTCCTCCAACTCCAGTCCCTCCTCACGGGTGTGTGACCTTGAGGGAGAGCCCCAACCTCCGCGTGCTCATGTTGCTTATCTGCAAAATGGGTGTCCTGACAGTACTTAGCTCCAGCGTTGTTGAGAGAGCTGGTGCGATGGAAAGAGCCCAAGTGTTCAGAGCCCAGGCAGCTCCATAGTAAGTGCTCAATAAACGCTTAGTGCTATTGCCTGGTTAGTAGCTTGAGAGGTTGTCTTGGTTTGAAATGTTGGAAGTGCTTAGCTCCGAGTTTGTGAAATCACATTCTAAATCATAATTGCTTGGTTTTTCTGTCAGTTCTTTTTGTTGTTGAAAAGGAAAAGGAGATTTAGATGCTCAGTTGGGATGCCTTCTGAGATGCCAGCAGTTTGGAACTTGTGATGAGATTTGAGTGAGTAGATCTTATATGGTCTGGATTTAGAAAATCAAGTTGATTAAAATTGAAGTTTTCTTTTAGCAGTTGTAGGTTATGGATCAGTTTGCTTTCAAAGACTTTAGTTAACTAACTTAGAAAAGTGTCCTTAAATTGAGTGTTAGGTATCTGTGGTGTCACATCTCTTACAAGTTACTGGAGAGCAAAGTGTAATGTGACAAATATACTGGTTTGAATTATGGTGGAAAGGATTTTGGTTACCGCTGTTAGAACTTTGAGACTGGTTCGTTGGTGGTTTTTTGGGAGAGTCCAGCTTTGTAGACCAGGCTAACCTGGAACTCTCCTGCCACAGCCTCCCAAGAGTGCTGGGATTACACCCTTATGCCACCATAGCCAGCTCTGATTGGTAGCTTTTGAGACTTAAAGTAGATTACATAAATTCTGTACTTTTTCATTCTGGAAGTTAAATAATGATACAACTATCTGTTATTTGGAAAGGTTAGCTGCAATTTTTCCAGAATTTTTTTCCTTAACGTTTGCTTTGGCCAAAAATTTCATTTAGGTATACAGTATGTGCAACTTGAATGACAACTTTTGACATCTTTCCAGTGTAGTTTAGTAACAATCAGTAATATTGTCAGCTGAAATACAGTATAGCATATATATGGAACTGTTAACTATTTACATTTATTCCACAAAGTACACATTCAGAAACAAATGTAATTCAGTTTACATCTGTTCATTTACATCTTAATGTTTGTTCCCTCAGAGCTTCAGGAAATTCTTGGAAAATTACTGTAGAACTGTATTTGCTTAATATCTGTAATTAAAAGGAATATTATAATTAAGTTAAAATTAATAGAAGTTACAAAGGAAATATTTAGTTGTATCGATAATAGAATAGGGTTTTATTTTCAGTAAGATGTTTTGAAAGCTAATCTTACATAATAAGGGTAACAAAGTAAGCTTAGTAACTTTGTAAAGTTGTAGGTGACTACACTGTATTTAAAACTTTTAATTTTAGGTAAGTTTTATTTTTTTCTTTTTGAGATAGGGTCTCACTGTAGTTCAGGGTGGCCTTGAACTCATTATGTAGTCTACGGTGACCTCAAACTCAAGGCAGCCCTCCTGCCTCACTGTCCTAAGTGGTTGGGAGTATAGGTGTGGGCCACCATGCCTGGTTAATGTACATAATTTTTAAAGATGGGAGGTTTTATTTGCTTAAGGAGGTCTATTACAAATTTATTTTTGGTTATAAATTATGGAATTTTTTTCCTTTTTTTTTGGTACCGGGGATTGAACTCGGGTCCTTGTGCTTGCAAGGCAGGGGGCGGAACCACTGAGCTAAATCCCCAGCCCACATTATGGAATTTCTGTTTACACCTCATAAAATGGTCATGCTTGTAGACATTTTGGTACAAGCTTCTCAACAAAATCAGTATGAAAAGTTAGCCTCCCCCACAAAAAAATCCAGGGGGTGGAATTTTCTCTTTACAATAAATATACTTAGTGATGGTCTTTTTTTGTTTATTTTTGTTTTCTGAGACAGGGTCTCTATGTATAGTTCATCCTGGCCTTGAACTCACTGTGTAGCCCAGGCTGGCCAAACTCAAGGCAGTCCTCTTACCTCAGTCTTCCAGTGTTGGGATTACAGGGGTGTGCCATCACGCCCAGTTTAAATAGATGATTTCTAATGCATTTTAAATGATTTGTTTTTCATGGCTCTAGTTACCAGAGCATCTGTATGAGGGCAGGAAATGTGTGTTTTTAATTGCTACATCCTTTTTCTTTTTTTCTGAGACAAAGTCTCTGTGTATTTCAGGCTGACCTTGAAGTCATTGTAGCCCAGGCTGCCTCAGCTTCTGAAGTGCTGGAATTACAGGTGTGCACTACCACACTTGGCAATTGCTATCTCCATAGTGTTTAATACTCTATACGGGACATGCTTGTTTCCTGATCTGCTATCTACATGCCAGTGACAGTCAGATCTCTTTGTTTGTTGTGCTGTAGACCCCTACATTTTCTTATGCAGTGTTTTATTTTTTGAGACACGGTCTCGCTATGTAGCTCAGGCTGGCCTTGAACTAGCCCAGGCTGGCCTCAAACTCAGAAGTCGGCCTGCCTCAGCCTCTGGAGCTCTAGAGCTAGAGGTGTGCATCATCACACCCAGCTCACATCTGTTAACGAATGCACGTTGGTTATACAGATTGCCCGGTTGCGTTTTGGCAGATACCTACATGCACAGGACACACTTCATTATTTTCACTCTCACCTACATCCCCTTTGACCTCCATGCCTCCCTAAGTTTCTCATTTTGTGGGGGACTTTCACATATTTTGATCTTATCTATCCTGTCACTAGATTCCTACTGAGTTTTGAGAGTTCTTTGTATATTTTGGAAAACACTCCTTTATCAGATAAGTCTTTGGCAGATACTTTCCTTTTTCTGCTAATTATCTCAAAATTAGTATTGCTTCTCCCTGTCACATTTACCTTCAGTCCTCTTGTACCTTTAAGTGGTTTGCCTGTTTTTGGTCCCAATGCTTTCAATCAGTTGTGTTGTGTTGTGTTGTGTTGTGTTGTTTTCTTTTGCAGTACTGGGAATTGAATTTACCATCCTTCTGCCTGCCCCCTAAAGTTCTGGGATTAGAGGTGTGTACCACCACACCTGGCTTTCTTGCCCTATCTTTTCAAATTTCATTCTTTTGTTCCTTAAACACTGTACATCTCTGTGCATCACTTCTGGTTGTATTTAATCCCTGAAGTTTCTGTCTGCTACTTTGGGCAGATTACTTAATTACTAAGCTCCAGTTCCCATTAGCACATGTATATTGTATGTACAGTCTCTGTATGCGTATATAGTATATTCCTGCTCTACACCCCCAGCCCAGTGTCCTAATGTATCACCTTTCATGTTTATGACTTTAAGATCCCAGAGGAACGCTGCCTACTTTTGCAATGAAAAACCACATTACCTAACACATAGAAAATAATTTTAAAGCTCAGTTGTAACTAAGTTACATCTCTAAATATTACCACTTACATTCTATCTAGAAAAGAAAGAAAATGACAATTTGTGATAGTACTATGCAGGAGTCATAGCTGCTGAAGCAGAGGATGGGGCGGCAGAGAGACTGCTGTCTGAGGTATCCTTGAAGGGTGATAAAGGACGGCCCTCTGAGGGAGGAGGGGAGATCTCAGACTGAAAGAAAGGAGCTCTGAGGGGAGTGTTGCAGAGGGAATGGATCAGCAGGGTTCAGATCCTGCAGTGTGGAAGCTAGGAGTGTGAAATTTAAAGAGTACTGGGTAACTGTCAGAAGTATTTAATTAAAGGGCAATATAATTCACTGGGTTTTTAATTTTTAAAAATTATTTATTTATTTTTTTGAGACAGGGTCTTGCTATGTAGTGTAGACTGGCCTTGAACTCCCTGTGTAGCCCAGGCTGGCTCGAACTCTCAGTGATCCTCCTGCTTCAGCCTCCTGAGTGCTGGGATCACCAGGTGTGCGCCACCATGCCCAGCCAGTCCACTTTAAAGATTGCTCTAGCTGATAGGATACTTCGTTGCTTAGAAGGCTGTTTTTTTAGTGAGGTGATAGTTGATCATGACCTGGATTAAAGTGTGGCAGTGAAGATGAAGAGAAGTGAATGGATTTGAGCGGCCTGATATATGAATAACTTGGGTTAATTAGGTTAACGAATTTAATTCTGCCTCTTGTTATCCATAGCATGTACCCAGGTAAACATCCAGATCTCAGCTCTATTGACTTACAACCAACTTGAGTTACACCCAGCCCTCGGGAACTGATCAAGTTTGTAAGTCAAGGGTCCACTGTATTCTGAATTCAGAATTAGCAGGACTTTGGATGGATTAGACATGAGGGTGAGGGAAGGAAAGAATTAAGTTTTTGGCTGGAACAACTGTGGATCCTGTTGTAGCTTACCAAGATGAAGAAGACTGAATTCAAAGTTCTGTTATGTTGGATTTGAGATGTCTGAGGTATTTGAGATAATCCAGTGAGGTATAAAGAAAATGGGGGCCCAAGAAATCATAGAAGCCAGATGGAAGAAGAAAGAAAAATCTTTGGAGGACTAATCTGTATTTATAAAACATATTGTCAATGAGAAATAATTTCATAAAAAGTTGTAAGAATTTAATTCCAGTCTTGAATTTTACAAGAAGTATTACATTGTGTTTTTATATTTGTTATTCTCATTGACAAGCTTAGTGAAAGGAGGTGGTATCATGAAGTGCTGTGAATAAGTGTGTACCAGGTCCTCTGCAAAGATCAGCTTGGAAAGACTACTTGAATCATTGCTTTAACTAAATAATTTGTTAGGAACTTGCTTGTTTCCCTCCTATGTATTTGAACCTTTGCCCCTTTGCACTTGGCTAACGGTCTGATTTGGTACAGAATTTAAATGCTAATTTATTTATTTATTTAATTTTTTGGTACCAGGGATCAAACTTGGGTCCTTGTGCTTGCAAGGCAAGCGGCAGAACCACTGAGCTAAATCCGTGGCCCTTTTTTTGGTTTGAGACAGGGTCTCTCTGTAGTCCAGGCTTGTCTTGAACTCACTATGTAGCCCAGGCTAGCCTCAAACTTGAGGCAATCCTCCTTTCTCAGCCTCTAGAGAGCTGGGATTACAGGCATGTGCCACCATGCTGGGTTTAAGTGCTAAATTTATCACTTTTAAAACAAGTATAAACTACCGTATCTGTATGAAATAAGCTTTTTGTGAATAGGCTGATTTTTAATATTTTCTCTATTACTATCCATCAATTTGAAGCACTTTAAGAAAAATAGAAGAAAAAAGGCCAATTTCTGTGTTTCATTTGAGATAAGGAACTCAGTATGTAGTTTAGGCTGATCTTGAACTCACTATTTAGCACAGACTGCCCTCAAACTCTGGGCTATCCTCCTGCCTCAGCCTCCAGAGTGCTGGCATTACAGTTGTAATCCTTGGTTTACATTAAATTTTAAATTAATTTTTTAAATTATCAGAATAACTCCTTGAATCATTTGAGAAATAAAGAAATGTTCTCCCCTCTTCCTCATGATGACTCAAAATTTGATTTTTGAAAAGTAGCCATTGTAGACATTTGTTCTTTCTGGGGTTTTTTTGGTAGGATCGAACTCGGGTCCTTGCACTTGCAAGGCAGGCAGTGGAACCACTGAGCTAAATCCCTGGCCTGATTGTAGACATTTGTATAACCTGTGTTTTTAAAAGTCAGTCATAGATATTTTAAGGTTAATTTCTTTGATCTGACTTAGTCTGTATAGATATTTTCCCCATTAAATGATTGCCATCCATTAATCACTATGTTAGACTGTAGTTCCAAATGGAGACGTTTGTGCTTACAGTCTGGGTAACTTACAGAGCTTAACACTTCGTGTGTGTGTAGTTCAGTGGTCTTACCTGGGTGGCTTCTGTTTCTAAACTTGATCTTATTTCTTTCTCTCATCTAGCACTCTAAACCTTTAAACACATTCTGAAATTTGGATGCCTGTTCACTTTCTTTTCTATCTCACTGTGTGGGACATAGGTGTGTAGGTATATAAATATATCCGTGAGCATATCTGCTTATCTTTCTCTTTTACTATAGATGAGGTTGTAATATATAGATTCTGTGGCTTGCATTTTTTCTCTTCCCTCTCTCTTTCCTTCCCTGCCTTCCTCCTCTTCCTTCCCTTGAGATCAAATACAGTGCCTTACACATAGGCAGATGCTCTATTCCTGAGCTACAGCCCTGTCCCTTCCACCCATTTAAACTGTTGGTTCTTATACGTTAATAGCTATGGGCCCTCCTCATTACAAAACAAGGTATAGATAGCATTCTGTTGTATGAACCGTAATTTAACCATTCTCTTAGGCAGAGCTGTTTTCAGTCTGCCATTTTATGCAGAGTTGCTGTAAGGCACTTATTCATGTGTATGTCTTTGCCAACATATGTGAATTAGAAGAAAGATACTTGGAAGAAATACTGCTGGGTCAAAGGATGGGTATACTCTTTTGATGCGCACTGCCAAATCCTGTGACCAGGCGTTCACCATGGACACCCCCACAGGTATAGGAGAATCTCTTTCCACACATCTCTGAAAACAAATTTATGTATGTCATTTCTTTACCAAGGCATGCAATCTGTGATATTTCTCATATGAAGATTATGAACTTTTTCTGAAGAGTTTTATATATCGTTTAGAATTTGGATAGTTCTATAAATTTTTTTTTTTTTTTTTTTTTTTTTTTGGTACTGGGGATCGAACTCCCGACCTTGGGCTTTTGAGGCAGGCGGTGGAACCACTGAGCTAAATCCCTGGCCCTCTACAAAATTTTTCAAAAGAGAATCTCCCCTCTCCTGTTTCTTTCCAGAAGTCTTTTTCAGAGACAACTACTTTTACCTCTTTCGTTGATTATTTTTGCATTTACCTTCTTTGCCTCTAAATAACGTGCTACTGTTAATAAATCTAGATTTCAGTTCTAGGTTTTCTCTGTTGATTTCCTGTTGTGGATTTAACTTTCTGCACTTCAGTATGCTTGTCCCCATTCCTGTAGTCTCTTAATTTAGTAACATCACAATTTTGTTTGCATTTTTATGAGTAAAAGTTATTAATAATTCGAGCCATGTAGTAAAAGCAGTACCCTTTTATCCAAACTACTTAATATGTTTCTTATAGCTAACAGCTTGCTTTTTTTATCTTCTTCCTTCCTCCCTCATTCTCTTCCTGTCCCCTTATTCCTTATCCTCCCCTCCTTTCCCTCCCTTCATTTCCATTTCCTTTCTCTCCCTTCCCTCCATCCCCTCCATTTCCCTTTCCCGCTTTCTCTTCCTTCCTTTTCTATGTGCTTGCTGTTAATGCTATCCTGTATTCTTTGCCACCATCTAAATGTTAAGTGAAGTTGCTTGTAGGTCATAGGCTGTTTTCTAGCATGAAGTTATCATTTATCCTCAGTATTTTCTTTACCTTTCTCTTGAGTTTATTAGTCTTCTGTTTCTTGCAACCTCTATTCTCTTTCTTGGTCCATTCTCTTGTATTTGAAGAGCCAGTTCACTAGGAGCTTCATAAGACCATTTCTACAGGGGGTAATGTTTTGAAACTGTGCATCATTATTCTCTGTCCTTTTAGGTTACTTTGATTGGGTGTAGGCTTTTATTTTTTCCTATTTTTGTGCTATACACACACACACATTTTGGGGGCGGGGGTTAGAATTTTAGAATGACAATCATTTTCTTTGAGATTTTTTTTTTTTTGGTTCCGGGAATCGAACTCGGGACCTTGGCGCTTGCGAGGCAGCTGGCAGAACCACTGAGCTAAATTCTTGGCCCTTTGAGAATTTTAAAAAGTATTGCTATATTGTTTTATAAGTTTGAATATTGATGTTCAGAAGTTCAAAGCTTTTTGCTTTCTATTTACTTATCCAACAAATATTTATTGAGCTTGTACCAGGCATGAAGTGTTTGGAATACATCACTGAACCAGACAAAAACCCATTCTTTGCCTCTAAATAACATGTAGGGGAAATCTACAACAAGAAACATAAATAATAGTAAGTAAATTATAACCTGTGAGCAGGTAATAAAAGGGAAACAGTAGCGATGGCTGTGCAGTAGGGGAGAGGGAAGGGAAGAAGAGGAGGGTAGGATGTGCAGAAATTTAGGAGTGCATACTGAAGGGGTCACAAGGCAGGGCACAGATTGTATTTTAAATACAGGAACAAGGTAACGTGCACATATTTGAAGGAAGAGAGGGAATTAGGCCTGTTGATATCCAGGAGAAAAGTACCTTAAGGCCCACAGTGCAACCTAGCATTGTCCTGGAACAAGAAGGACAATAGTGTTGGGTGAGGAATGAAGTGGGAGAGGAAGTCAGAGCATTGGGAACACATGGCCATATTGTGTAGGCCCTTAGAGGCAGTTTGTAGAATTTGAGTTTTGCTCTGCTACTGTGTAGCCAGTGGAGGATATAGAGCAAAAGAGTGACATAATCTGATAAATTGGAATTTAATCTAATTGCTGCACTCAGAGCATATTAGGGAGTGTGGGCAGGAGACAAAAGGGAAATGGAGCTTGGTTAGGAGGACATGTCATAAGATGTCCTGGTGGGGTTTTTTTTTTGTGGTACCAGGGATTGAACTCGGGACATTAAGCTTGCAAGGCAGGCAGGGAACCACTGAATAAATCCCTGGCCCAGTCCTGGTGTTTTACATATGCGATAGGAAAGAGAAGGGTCTAGGATGAGTTGGGATCTTTGACCTGAATAAGGGAAGGATGGAGTTGCTGTCTATTGAAAAGGGGATGGCTAGGACAGAGTTCTTGGTAGGTGATAAAGAATTCGCCTTGGCCAAACCCATTAGGGATATCCAGGAAACAATTGAATGTACAAGTCTGAGGTTGAGGACAGAACTGCAGCAGTGTGTGTGTGTGTGTGTGTGTGTGTGAGACAGACAGGGACAGAGTATGTTTTAATCTGAGCTGGAGATACACATTTTAAGTTCTTGGTATATTGGGAGAATTTAAAACTGTAAGACTTCTGTGGCATCATTAGTATCACCAGTGTAGGTAAGAAAAGAGGACCATGGGCAACTCCCAGTTTCAAGAGTTTGGCTACAAAAGCAGGAAGGAGGAAGCTGAGGAGCACTGATGAGATAGGAAACCAGCAGTATGCAAAGTTAGTGAACAAAGTTTATCAGGCTGAGTCATTACCTTTGTGAGATGCTGTCATATAGTCAGAAACTTGCAGTTTGTCGGCGGGAGGTTGTGGAATCAGCTGTTAGCATGAAGGTTCTTTTGGAGTTAAGCACACCTAGATTGCCCTGTTTTGTGTAGACGACCCTTCACTGACATAGTGTAAGTGCTTCAGTGAAAACAGGTCACTTGGCTTTGCTTCACACACATTTACATATTTGGTCCATCTTAGCTCTTCTTTTTAGTCTGCCATAATTAGAGTATTTAAAAGGCCTGTGAGGGCGCCTCATAGGCCTAAGGTCCTGAGTTTGATCCCTACTACCAGAAAAAGCCCCCCAAAACATAATTAGAGTACTTAAGTACCAGCCTGGAACCAGTGTGACCATAAATTGTGAATAAGTGTGTTTAGTGTACTAACAGGTAGCTTTAGATGATTCAAAATGTGCTAATATTGTTTTAAAGATTAAAACAGATAAAACTTTGCATTTTAAAAAAATTTATTTTAAACATTAAATTATTATATAGGAATGTGAACTCCTTGAATAGAATCTTAAGTTTGAGGAAAATTATATGTTTATACTGTTATGAAATGATACACTAAGTTAAGTTATATACATAATTATTTATTTTTGAGAAAGGGTTTTGCTGTGTAGTCCAGGCTGACCTTGAATTTGCTATGTAGCTTAGGCTGGCGTTGGACTTGCAGTGATCCTCCTGCCTCAGCCTCCTGAGAGTTTGAATTACAGGCGTGTGCCACCATGCCTGGCTAGTTACATACTAATTTAACATTAAGTTGTTAATCCTTAGTTGAAATAACTAAAATGGTTTGGTTAGAGTTTCAGATGTAATACTTTTGTAGAGAGAGTTTCTCGCTTTCAGCTGAATATAATTTAATTTTAATAAAGCCCAACTTTTTTTTTTATCAAAACATTTATTGGTACATTTTAGACAGACATAATGATAACATTCATCATGGGGAATTTGTACCAGTACATGATAGATCTTGCTTCTTTTTTTCCCCACTCTTCCCCCTTCGACTTCTCTTCACAGAAACTTTGTTTCCGTTTTTTTCCTTTGATTTCTCTCTTCTTGTTACTCCCCCCCCCTTCCTTCTCATTTGAACATTTTCTTCCCATTAAGGCCAGTGAACTTTAAATGTCTTTTCTTTCCCATAAATTCCATTGCTTTTCTTCCATTTTACTAGCAAAGAACTGTCATTCATAAAATGTATTAACTTCTCTAATGTATGTGTATATGTACCTTTTACTCTGTTTCTTTAGTTTCTTCTGTCTCTGAAGCGTCATGCTGTTCAGTGCTTAAGTTTGTGTCACTAATGTACAGGTTAGTGCTGATTTTGATGTGCTGGAGAGTTTTTGTACCAACTGTATGGCTGTATTTTGTGTATGCTTGTGTGTATCTATCAGACCTGTCAGATGGAATGCAGAGTTGTGTGAGTCCTCTATTATATATAGTACTAGGTGCAGTGAGTGTACTTTATAAGTAAGATTTACCAAGGATAGCCTTATGCCAGGATGGAGAAGAAGAATAATCATATAGTGGGATGTTTGATAATTTTGCGTTTTGAGAGACTGAAACATAATCAGAGCAGTAAACATTTGTATCCAAGCTTGGATACAAATTTTATAGTTAGTATTTGGGTTCTGTTTATATTGCAGTCCAGTTGTATTGTGTTGTAATCATGACTGATGTACAGTAGTTTCAATAATTTAATTTCAAGTGTTGCCCCCAAATTTTAAAATTACTTTAAAAATTTTACTAATGTGTAGTATGAAATGAAAAGGTCAAAAAGCCTGTCTGGTCATCCACCTGCTTCTGTACTCTTATTCCTCTGCTCTTACCTTTTTGATACTTTGATTTAATGTCTAATGGTTTAACAATAACCTGAAATTGGTGTCAGATTCTACCACTTTGATTAAAAAAGGTTTAATTTGCCAAGTTCGATCCCTGGTACCAAAAAAAAAAAAAAAGGTTTAATTTGAATTTAGAGTTTTATTGGGGCAAATTTTTGTAGATGTTGAAAAGATGTGTGCGATGCTAAGTTAAATATTGTATACCAAGATAATAAAGAAAATGCATTCTGATTTTAGTGTTATTTTTAAAAAGATGAGATTTAGAGACAAAGCAGACAACTTGGCTCTGTTTTAAATTTTTCCTGGTCTTCAGTTACTTTTATTTGTAAAGTGAGGATAAAATTTATCTTATGAGGATTTTATTTGTTTGTTTTTGTTTTGTGAGACAGGGTCCTGTTATGTGGTTCAGGCTGGCCTTGAACTCACTATGTAGCCCTGGCTGGCCTCAAACCCACAGTGATCCTCCTGCCTCAGCCTTCTGAGTGCTGAGATTACAGGCATGCACCACTACACCTGCCCACTATTTGAGGATTAAATATGACAGTGGTGGCGAACCTATGGCATGAGTTCCGAAGTTCTCTGTTATCATTGAACGCTCTAAAAGGTTCACAGTCATTACCCTCTGAGCTTTTAACAGTTTTCAGAGCCAGTCCCAGATTGAGATCATCTTAAAGTGTAGGAACTGTTTTGTTAGTAGACTGAAATAACAGTTCTAAGTGCAACCCTCTAATCCCAGGACTTTGAGATACTGAGGCAGGTTGATCACAAGTTTAAGCCTACCCTGGGATCTTAGTGACATAGACACTGTGTCAAAAGAAAAAATAAAAAGGAAGTGGGGATGTAGTTCAGTGCAGAGGCCTTGAATTCAATCCCTAGTACTACAAACACACACAAACCCAGTTTTCTGTAAAAGCCTGCCATATACAGCCCACGTGTTCTTGCTCAGTGATTGACTGTGGTGTGTTGATTGCGGCTGTATGGCATTGCTTGTTAGTTGTATTGAATGTTTCCATGTACTTGATTTCATTTAATGTCCAAAAAATCTATTGGTGGTAGTTTTATTATTTCACAACTGAGAAACTTGAGATCCAAGATTATAATTTTGCCTAATATAAAGAGAA
This sequence comes from Heterocephalus glaber, assembly GCF_053883595.1. NCBI lineage: Eukaryota > Metazoa > Chordata > Mammalia > Rodentia > Bathyergidae > Heterocephalus > Heterocephalus glaber. The sequence continues at coordinate 373,620 of NW_028258427.1, forward strand.
TTAAGAAGAGCTAAAGTTGAATTCAGATTTGAGTTTCTGTTTTTTGGTTTCTGTTATTTTTTTACTGTACTGGGGATCGAGCTCAGGACCTCATGCTTGCCAGGCAGGCACTGTGCCACTGAGCTAAATCCCTGGCAGGTTTGAGTTTCTCATTCTAATCAAATCAATATATGCAGCTGCATTCTTGAAGTATGTTCCTAAAAATGAAATTACTACCCTAGGAGTTGGTTGGGTCTTCACAAACATAAAAGATACTTTGAAAACTTAATTTTTTTTTGAGACAGAATCTTGCTATATAGTTCAGGCTGGCCTTGAATTACTACGTAGTTCATGCTGGCTTCGAATTTGCAGCAGTCCTCCTGCCTCAGCCTGTAATCCTTGTGGTGGGATTACAAATGTGTGCCACCTTGCCTGGCTTGGAAACTTAATTGATACGTAAATATATCAAGTTTTTAAAATTATTTTTATGGTGACAAAATGATTTACTTTGATTCTTTTTTTTTCTTTGGTACCGGGGATTGAATTCAGGACCTTGTGCTTAGGAGGCAGGTGCGGTGCCACTCAGCTAAATCCCCAGCCCAAAATGATTTACTTTGTTTTTGGTACCAGGCATCGAACTCAGGTCCTTGTGCACTTTTAAAGTATTGTTTAGTATTTGTTGTTAAAGTGTTATTTTTTTAAATTTATTTTTTGCAGTACTTAGGATTAAACTCAGGGTCCTGCACATACTAGTTAAGTACTTCCTCTGAGCTACATCCTTAGCCCTAAAATGTTTTGTTTGTTTTAGTTTTTGGTTTTTTTGGGATAAGATCTCACTATGGAGTTCAAGCTGGCCTTGAACTCACTATGTAGCCCAGGCTGCCCTCAAACTCCAGGCAGCCCTCCTGGGACCTGCCTCAGCCTCCCAAGTATTGGGATTACAGGTGTGCGCCACCATGCCTGGTTTAAAATGTCATTTTTAAAGTAAATTTTAAATTAGTTGTGAATTCTTTTTAAGGTTCTATCTAGCAATGTATCCTACTTATAGAGGGTTACCAGCGCTGAGTGAGTTCTAGTTCCTTCTACTTCGAATCCTTCATGCTGTTGTACTTCATTTATGCATTCTTTCCTAAAATGTTTTTGTGCCTGGTCTGGGTTAGGTATTGTCCTAGGTGCAGGAGATGGTAGTGTGAGTGAAACAAAGTTTAGACTTGTGAAGCTTATGTTCATTCTAGTGCAGCAGTTCTCTAAGAGTGGTTGAGGGATTCTGGGAGTTCTCAAGACCCATTTGAGGGTGCAAACTTTTCACTGGGGGCAGTGAGTACAGTGCTTTTTCTCAAGGATACATGTTGGAATACAGATCAGATACAGAAGCAGTTAATGAGAATCTTAACTGTATTTTACTTAAGTCATACATTAAAGAGATTTGCAAAAATGTCAGACATCAACACTTGCTATTATAGGAAGCAGTTATTTCTCATAAACACTTCTGTGTTATATAAAATGTCATGGTACTAAAAAATTTTGTTTATTGGCTTAAATTTCTAATATCAGTACATCTGAATTACATAAGCAAAAGATCTGTGGGGCCTTCAGTACTTTTTAAAAGTTAATTAACAAAGGAAAATCAAGATAGTTTTAGTAATATAGATTCATGAATTTAGAAGTTAGTGAATTTCCCTTAGAATGTAATGCAAAACATAGATTAAATTATGAGAACAAAAGTATAAGAGACTGGAACAAGGACAGTCATATTTAGCATTATAGATGAAAAAGGAAGAACAATTCAAAGAAAAATCTGAGGTGAAATGCTTGATCCTTTAGGTTGAGGAGACTCATCTAGTGTTTGGCAAGTCTTTAAAGAAGACATATACAGGTTAATTCTTCCTGCTCCAAAATGCCTGAGTCCAGTAGTTTTTCTGATTTTGGAGTTTTCCTGGATTTTGGGATATTTGTATAGACTTTACTGGTTAAACATTCTTCTTCTTCTTCTTTTTTTTTTTTTTTTGCTACTGGGGATCGAACTCGTGACTCTTGGCCTGCAAGGCAGGCTGTGGAACCACTGAGCTAAATCCCTGGCCCGAGGTTAAACATTCTTAATCTAGAAATCAGAAATGTTCCAAAATCTAAATTTTTTTTGTTTTATTTTGTGTTTTTGAGAACAGGGTCTTACTATGTAGCCCAGGCTGGCCTTGAATTCATGCCAGTCCTCCTACCTCAGCTTTTTGAGTACTGGGATCATAGGCATGTGTCACCATGCCTGGCTCCGAAATCTGAAAATTTGAACATCATGTCAGTACTTAAGTTTTTAGATTTCGAAGCATTTCAGATTGAGGGGTGCTTAACATGTACCTGGATGATCTATTGAAAAATTCTTCCAGAGATAAAGAAAAGAGTTTTACAAGCAGTCTGCCAGCTGGGGGGGAAAAGATTACCTAAAAAGCAGAATGAAAATGGCAGTAGGCTTGTCAGCTGTATCACTAAATGGCAGAATCCTTATATTCAGTTTACATAGTTCTAAGGGAAAAGGTTGTGACTAGAACACTAACTTTGAGCAGATTATTCAAGAATTTAGAGACTCTGTGAAAGTTTGCTGAAGGTACTATGGTAGTACCAAAAATGACACAATCTTTATCCTGGCAGGTGGGAAAGGGAAAATTTTATTGTAGTGGTTTTGCCTTATCTGTGGTTTTAATTTCTGAAGTTTCAGTTACCTGTCGTCAGTCAGCTGTGGTCTGAAAATATTAAATGGAAAATTCTAGAAATCATATATTTTAAATTGTACATGATGAAAAATTTCTTGCCATACAGCTTGGGTCCGGAATCATCCTTGTCTCACATGTCCATCTTGTACATGTGCTACCTGCCCATTAGTAGCCATTTCAGTTATCAGGTGAATGTGACCAGATAGATTGTCCTGGTATTACAGTGCTTGTATTCCAGTACTCTTTGTGTAACTTAACAATGGCTCCAAAGTACAAGAATATAACTGATAGCAGTTCACATATCTAAGAAAGGCCATAAAGGGAAACTTGTTTTGGTAGTACTGGGGATTGAACGAACCCAGACTCTTTACACTGAACTACATCCCTGGCACTTTTTGAGAGAAGGTCTTGCAAAGTTGCCCAGGCTGGGTTTGAATTTGAGATTTTCCTGCTCCTGCCAGAGGCTGGGATTATAGGTGTGTACAGCCATGCCTGGTGAAAGTTCTTAATAAGGAAAGAAAAAAGTTGTATGCTGAGATAGTTAAGATATGGTACAATGCCTAACTTATATTTATGTATAGAAAGCAGAGTTATGTGTAGGATTGTGTAGTATCTGTTGTTGCAGGGATTCACTGGTTTGTGGAATGTAAGAATGTATCACCTATGGGTAAGGGGGGACTATTGGCATGTAAAAGGGCTTTAATTGTTTTGGGGGAATGTTAGTACTTTTTTGGGGGTACTGGAGATTGAACCCTGGACCTTGTGCTTTTGAGGCAGGCGGCAGAACCACTGAGCTAAATTCCTGGCCCAGTGCTTTCATTCTTGATGTTATTATAGATTCAATATGTACTAAAAATAAGGAGAGTAACTAGTAAATTAGAAGTAGAATCCAGAAACAGTGCTAACTGGTGGAACTCACTGCTGCCATGGCAATGTAGTTGTGCCACTTTGCATTTGTGCCAGCCTGGTATGAGAGTTTGAGGGTTCCACATGCTCACCAGCACTGGATACTGCCTGTTAAATTCAGCCATTTCGAGGTTTTAGAATTCTAGTACATACTAAGGTTTGAAGAACATATTAGATTGATGGGGTTCTCTTTTGACTTAAGAAAGGCAGTAGTAGGTGACTTTGGGGATCTAAGATGATTTTACATTTGATTCTGACTTCTCTGTTCTCACTATGGGGAAGTTACTCTTCTAACACAGTCCAGTCCTGAGCTTTGAAAATCCTCCCTCACCCTACCAAGAATTCTATCACATTGCTCTGTTTCTTGGGTAATTTTGGTCTTCCTTGTTTATAGGAGTCTATTAACATTCACTGTGTTGTAGTCTCTTGTTTGAAGAAATAGAGCAAGCAAAAAGCAATCTCTGAGCTTTCCAGTTATCACCTAGTCGCTTCTCCACTGCTTCGGCCTTCTTCAGCTTGACTTCTGACTCAGTTGAATCTTAAAGGTTGCTTTTGTGGTGTCATCTGTCACCCCATATTGCCTAGATTGGGACCATGACAGTACTTTTACTACTTCCCTGTTTCATATTTTGTTGTTGTTGTTATTTATGTAGTTATTTGTACCTAGCTGTGTATGGTACAGAAAAACTGTTTTCTCCAGTTCTTCTTCGGAGCACTTAGACTCAGCTGTGTGGAGGCTTTCCCACACTAGCCCCTCTCTAGCGAACACCAGATGGGTAGTCAGTTCTGTCTTTGTCTTTCAGGTTACTGCACTTTTGACCAACCATAAATTGAGGTTCACAGGACTCCCTCCAGTTTGTTAATTTGCTAGGATGGCTCACAGAATTCAGGGATATACTTTACCCACTCATTTAAAACTATATTAAATTATATAAAATATCTATTAAGTTATATAAAATTATATTACAAAGGGTACAGGTGAAGAGGCAAGATATGTGGAAGGGTGTGAAGCATTGCTGCCCTCCCCAGGTACAGCACCTTCCAGACACTTGTACATAGCCAGAAACCTGAAGCTCTGAACCCTGTCCTGGGTTTTATGGAGGCTTCATTACGTAAGTACGATTGATTAAATCATTGGCCTTTGGTGACTAGCCTTACTTTCAGCCACTTTCCCCTTTCTGGAAGTCAGGATGAGGGAGTAGGCTAAAAGTTCGAACTTTTGAGTGGGTCCCCAGGCAGTGAGCTCCCTACCAGCAGTCATCTCATTAGAATACAAAAGACTTAGCACTTCAGAGATTGCAGGACTTCAAGGGCTGTATGCCAGAAAAGGGGTGAAGACCAAAAAAATAGTGTTTATTATAAATCACAATAGCACACTTGCCAAGGCTTAGCATATTTACGTTCTAATTTGTAATTATAATCTCCACAGTTCAGTATTAGTTCTGTATTAAAATGGCATCTCCAGCTTTAATCCTTTTACCCCAATACTTGACTTTGATTAATCATTTGAATGGTTTGACTTCATCAGGCAGTTTTCTTGAGAGTTCCTGGGTACTCTGTGGTTGAGCCCTTGATGTGTAGGTAGGTCTCGTGTCTTTTCTGTAATTACAGGAACAATCAAAGTTTCCTGAAGCATATATTAAGTGTAATTCCGCCTGTTGTGTGTGTGTGTGTGTGTGTGTGCGCGTGCACACGCGCGCTCATGAACCCCTTGCCTTCTGAGGTCCTCCTTGCCTGCTTGGTTTTCTCTGCCCCCCTTGGTTCTTCTTACTTAAGCCTTGTTGCTCAGTGTGAGCCTCCCTGTGACCAGCAGCCTCAGCCTTCCCTGGGCTCGGTAAAGATGCAGGCAGATACCATGCAGCTTCAGACTTGAAGCGATAAGACTTCACTGGAAGATAGAAAGCACAATGATGTTTGAGAACTCTTGCTGTTCAGGGGTTTCAAACACTTCCTTTAATGAAGAATCTCTAAAGGTCAGGACTTGGCTTTTATTTTAGGAAGGCTCCTTTTCTGTGTGACTCCAAATACTACCCAGATCTCCAGTCCTGACTCTTGGATATCATCTGCATTTTTTATGGCTCCTTGGACTTCTCACAGATATTTCATTCCTATTTTGTATTTTATTTATTAATCATGACTTATTATCTAGCATAGTGCCTAATAAGTTTTGATTCAGTATGTCCTATTTTTTCGTAGGAGTGGAAGCTTCACATGTAATGATTTTTGAAAGCAAAAGTGTGTTTGCTTTTGGACATTTGAGTAAGGGTTTGCATTTTCCCTCCCTCTACTGTGTCACCCCTTTGTTCAGATTTTGACAGTTTTCTATCCAGCCCTTTGCCCAGGTTTCCCCCATCAGGTCATCAGTCTTACTAGACCCATTGTCCATAGCTACAAAGTTTTTAGTTTATCTTCAGGAAAAATGATTTTAGGGAAAATACACAGTTTTCAAAAATTCTTATTACTATGACTTTACTGTGTTTTGGGAAACTGAAAACACGTTTTATAGCAGTGTTTTGTGGTTTTTTTGGCTTAAGCAACATTGGTTTATTTCTGTTTCTGTTTCGGAGGCTGCAGTCCCACTGTCCGACTGCTAGCCCACTGAGTTCCTGTGAGGTCTCTTTCTGGCTTGCAGATAGCTAGCTGCCTGCCTTCGCACCGTGCTTCGCATGATGCGGACAGTGTTTGGTTTTTAACTTTTGCATGTAAGCTATTGAAATTTTATAGTTTTTTATTAGTACCTGTTTACTGTACATAATGATTACATATATTTTGGGGAAATGGCCCAACATACTAACACATCTTAATCCTTTTTGACTTCTTCTCCCCTCCTGCTGCCTCCCATCAACAAGCTGTTGAATTTTTGAGGAGACTTGCTTTAATTTTGTCAGTGTGAGAGAAGCTAGTAAATCTTAATGTAGAAGCAGTGTTTAACATTATAACCTAAATACTATCTACATAGTACCCACCACAATGTCAAATAAATGTAGAAAGCTCTTTTTTCAGCAAAAGGCATTCTAGGGAGGAAGAAGGACCTAAATGTTTTGAATGGAGCTTTATTTAACTCAGATTACTAATGCAAAGTGCAAATTTGTAATCTTATACTTGCAATTTTATTGACACCCTCCCCCAGTCAAATTCAGGGCTTTGCACATGTTAGGCACATGTTCTGCTACTGAGCATACCACCAGCCCTATAACTTTAATTTTGATATGTTACGTTATTTCTAAAGTTATTTGGGGGGAAATAAAGGAGGGGTAGCAATATTTACTTCCTTTTTTAGTAAATGAAGAATGCAACTTTTATCTTTTTCTAAGTTTGACTGTTTTCACACATCATGCTGATGAGTTTTTTCTTTTTGGAGATTGAACCCAGGGCCTTGCACATGCCATAAGCCCCAGCCCCAAGGTTATAAAGTGATTTTTCAGTTGTCTCTTTTAAAGGGAAGTATAGCTAAAAAATCATCAGTATCCTTTCACAGGTAACTAATTCATTGGTCTTTTTCCTTTTTCCCTTTTCCCTTTCCTGTCCTGCCCTGTGTATAGTCTTCCTGATTTGCCCTCCCCCAGGTCCTTTTTGAAACTTGCTTTGCAATAAATGGTGATTCTTTTTCCATGCCTGACTACATTTCCCATTTAAAACTTTTATTTTGTAAGTATTTATAAGGGGAAACAAATGTTGCCACACAGAATTGAGAATAAAAGTTAATTTCTATCTGTCTCCACTGTAAAGATGTTAATGTCACAAAGCAATAGTTGGATGCTCTGAAATGACTAAGACAACATTAAAGGCTGATTCTGAAATGTTGATTTAGGTAACAACTATTTAAACTTTATACCAAACTAGGCTTGAGGTATAGGGTAGGTAATAGAGTATTCTTGCTCAATTTTGAGTTTTTACTAATTCTGAATTTTGTAGATTTGTTTTAGTGAAATACGGTTTTTGTGAAATTTTCAGCTCTTTGTAAAGCCAATGTAAATAAATATTTTGCCCAGTTTAGGAGTTTAGATTTATTGTGCTAAAGTTAAATGGTGGTTGATCCCTGGCAGACATGTTGGGTCACCTTTATAAGCTTAAAGCATCTTTGAGAGTGTGTATTCAGAGCCCAGAAGTTCTAGGTCTCTAGTCGATGATATGGGGCAATAAACTCAGGATTTAGGTAAATACTTAAATTATCTTGGAATATATACCACCTGTGACATACATGAATTAAATCATTAATCTCAATCCAGACAAGCCAGCTGACCAGGTGATGGAGCCGGGCTCTTTTTCCAGAACTCTTCCATTTTTACTGTTTTGATTTGTTGAAGGATTAGTGCATGGATTTGTGGTTTTCAGACTGTGCTGTAAGACTTTATATACTCTTGGGGGCGTTGACAGTGAACTCTCTGTGGCTTGTGGATAATCAGCCATTTCCTGTACTTGTTTTATGCATTTGGGTTCTTGGTTACATTTGCAAGAGTTTCTCTGCCTGAAGTATTTGAAGCCTCCTGCTCTGTGTACCCAAGACCTATCTAGAATTTAAAAATACAAGTGATGATAATGTTACATTTGTGTGGCAGACTATTTTTAGTTGTATTTCTGTTTCCACAGATATTTTGTGTAGACTAATATTAAAATGAAGTTGAGGTGACCGAGCACATTATTAGGTGGGAAAGTGATGGTGCAATTTGGTCACGAAAGTGATTAATCTGCACCTGCCGGCTTCCCTTCCCTCACGGCCACTCCTTGCTGTGTTTGAAGCTGCCTTGACCATGATGTAATGACAGGTTAGCCTCTGAACGCTCCCACTGATGCAACGTAGAGCTGAGGCCCATAGGACTTTATGGGGCAAGGGTTATGCTTGTTTAAAAACAAAACAAGCCGCTCCGAAAGGAGGCCATTTAAGATGGCTTTCCCAGAGTGGGAAGAGAATACAGTCCCAGTTTGGAGGTTGAAATACGAGTTTTTGTGCCCTGAGTGTATTTACTATTCTCACTGCGTTCTGTTCGCAGAGGGAGGAGAGTTTAAAATATGCTGCCAATAGGGGAAGAAGTGGAGAAGTGAGAACCCAGGAGGTACTGCAGCTGTAGGATGAATTAGGCGGAATCCTTTTACTCCAAAAACGTGGGAATTCACACATTAACTGGACAGTGTAATCCATGTTGGGAGGAGCGCTTGACTGCCCACACATTTTCCATATACCCAGTGTAGCATTTAGATCGAAGTAAGAAACTGACCTACAGGGCCTTGGTTCCACCTAAACTTACACAAGTGCCAGGGCCCAGCGTTCGGCCATGGGTGGGTGGGGCTTTGGGCCCACACCTCTCAGGCTCCGCCCCGCCCTGCGCCCCGCCCTGCCAGTTGGGGGCCCCGCCCTGGGTGCGGCGGCGGGGAGCCGGGCTGGCCGAGTCTCAGCGGGCAGTGGCCACTCCCTTAGGGCTCTCGCGGGCTAGAGATCTCGCAGGGCTCCCAGCCACCCCCATTTGGCAGTTTGGCGGGAACCTGGCCAGTGAAGCTGGGGAAGACAAACTTTTTAGGCTGACTTAGGCTAGCTCAGCTATGCCTCCCATTTTTGGAAAAGCAGGCGAATTTGAGCTCAGGGAGGTGTGGTCACCGGCAGGGGACCGAGGCTGCCTTTTCTCAGCATCTGTAGCCCTGCGGTGAGTGAGGAGGGAATGGATGAAAGGACCCTGACCTCGGACACTGACACGGATTTGGACGTCTTAAGCACAGGAGGTGGCCAGGAGGGGCCTGTGTTGCAGATTGTCTTTGCTGCGGGGAACGCCATGCACAGCCTGACTTCACATGCCTGGGAAGCCTGCCCTGCCCTTTCCGTACTCCTGGAGGGGAGTCTTGTTCACGTGCTTACCTACGACTAGGAGGAGAAAGAGAAAAGGTACTGACATGGAAAGATTGGGCTCAGGAAACTGAGATTTGAAAGCAGTAAATCCCAGAGCCTGGTGTGGGGAATGGCTGCAGCCTGAGTGAGCACTTTCCAAGGCTGACAGTGCGGTTTCATTTGTGCTGCTGTACTTCTTTGTAAATCAGACTTCAGCGTAAGTTGTGACTTCCGCAGGGCTGTGCTTGGTTCTTCCTGCAGGCCCGCCTGAGGTTGGGATTCCTTTTCTGGTTCAGCACGGAGCTGGGTTCCACCTTTGGAGCTATAGAAGGTTTTAGCAGTTGATATCCTGGTGCTGCATTTGTTGTTCACACTTCCAGTAGAAATTACAATGTGCTCTTTACATGAAAGTAGTAAAGATAAAGATACAATACAAACAAGAACTATTGATAAATGTTAGGCCTATTTTGCTAGGTCAAGAAATTGGACCACAGTGTTATCCTCTATTTTATGTTAAATGTGAACTGAGCTTACTCCCCTTTGATAATGAATGCAATTTGGTTTAATAATTTGAAAGGCATTGGGGACTTAGACTGTTTTGTGCCCAGAAAAACCATTTTCCATTTACTGTGTTGCTCACTTAAGTGAGCAGCATAGGATAGGCCACAAAATAGGCACAGAGTTTACAAACAGGTTGACATGAATAAGCCCATTGTTTTACAGATGACATAAAATGGATGAATAATCCTATACCCAAAGAATTTACTTGGAGGGAAACCGGGATTACAGGAGAGCTCCTTCATAGTCCTTTTGTCAGGACCCCCTGGGTTGCACAGGGCCGAATTTCTAAGCTGTTGTTAAGCAGTGTTGTGATGGAATTTAGTTACATTTCTAGGGATGTGTGTGTGGCCATGGGGATCAAACCCACGGCCTCACACATGCTAAATAACTTAACATTTCTCTTTCCCTTTGAGCTTTAGAATATTCCTTTAGTCATAAAGGAATTAATTTTTTTGCACCCTCAGCCCCTCCCATTTACAGTTTCTATTGGTAACCACTTGAGTAATCTAGAACCCAGATTGTATTTACTTTTGTCTCTTTGTTTCTTAAACATTAAGTTCCTTCCAACAGAAAAATGATTCTAATAGAGAGGACACATTAAGCTTGAGGCTGTAATTTTTGAAAACAGGGCTTACTGTTGTTTCTGGAAGTGCCCTCTTAGGATATCAGCAGCCTTATTGATCTTTGTGACTTGCCATAGCCCAGCAAAGATAGATTCCTGGGGAAAAGTTGCTTGTTTTATTTCTATTTGATTCATCCTCACTAGTTACCTGGTAGATTGATTCTTCCAAAAATCATTTATCTGATAAGCGATGCTGTTCATCCTGTTGATGATTGTTTCTGCAGCACTAAGGAACCCCAGGGGTGCAGGGAATTCTTTACCTGTGGACTCTTCCGCCATCCCCAGTATGCATCTGTGTGCATCTGTGTGCATTGATGTGCATCTGTGGTGGTTTTATCCTTACTCTTTTGTACTTTCTGACTCCTGTCTCCTTGTGTATCATCTGATTTATATAATGGAATGGAAATAGAATAGAGTAAGGTAGTTTCTCTAAACACTAGATTAATCTAACAACTTTAAGGGTGGCTATTTATACCGTGTCTTCCCTAACTTTTGAGATGGGCATTGATCAGTAGGGAACAAAATAAATACCTTGCTGATAATATTTTGGGGGAAGATTAAAGATGGATAATGGAATGTGGTAGCAGGTCCTTTCCCTATGACTCCCTATACCCCATTCCCAAAATATATATCTAGAGAAGATACTCTTCACTAGCAGAACTACATAGGACCTATAACTCCCTGAAGCAGTCAGCAGCTGACTGAGAATTGCAAAGAAATAGAGTTAGAGACTCAGGGAGAACAGTGTCCAGTTGAAACAGATCTGATTGTATTTATGATACAGTGTCTTGTAACTTGTGGTTCAGTCTGTTTTAGCATTTATTGGTACGTAGTTTATCCAGAGATGCTTTATAGTACTTTTTTTTAAGGGGGCAAATTTTAAATATGATCTGGGACAGTTTGAAAAGCAGTCTTTATCCAATGTATAACACCTAATTACAAAATGCATTTTTAGTATAAATTACATTTTTGTCTGTGATATTTACAGTTGTAATTTCTTCTGCATCTTTAATTTAAAAAATTTTTTATTACAGAAATGAGCCGTCAGACTGCTACAGCATTACCTACTGGTACCTCCAAGTGTCCACCATCCCAGAGGGTGCCTGCCCTGACTGGCACAACTGCATCCAACAATGACTTGGCGAGTCTTTTTGAGTGTCCCGTCTGCTTTGACTATGTGTTACCACCCATTCTTCAGTGTCAGAGTGGCCATCTTGTCTGTAGCAACTGTCGTCCGAAGCTCACATGTTGTCCAACTTGCCGGGGCCCGTTGGGATCCATTCGCAACTTGGCTATGGAGAAAGTGGCCAATTCAGTACTTTTCCCTTGTAAATATGCCTCTTCTGGATGTGAAATAACTTTACCACACACAGAAAAAGCAGACCACGAGGAGCTGTGTGAGTTCAGGCCTTACTCCTGCCCATGCCCTGGTGCTTCCTGTAAGTGGCAAGGCTCTCTGGATGCTGTCATGCCTCACTTGATGCACCAGCATAAGTCCATTACCACCCTGCAAGGGGAGGACATCGTTTTCCTCGCGACAGACATTAACCTTCCTGGCGCTGTTGACTGGGTGATGATGCAGTCCTGTTTTGGCTTTCACTTCATGTTGGTCTTAGAGAAGCAGGAGAAGTACGATGGTCACCAGCAGTTCTTCGCAATTGTACAGCTGATAGGAACACGCAAGCAAGCTGAAAATTTTGCTTACCGACTAGAGCTAAATGGTCATAGGCGGCGATTGACTTGGGAAGCGACTCCCCGATCTATTCACGAGGGAATTGCTACAGCCATTATGAATAGTGACTGCCTAGTCTTTGACACCAGCATCGCACAGCTTTTTGCAGAAAATGGCAATTTAGGCATCAATGTAACTATTTCCATGTGTTGAAATGGCAGTCAAACATTTTTGGACCAGTGTTTAAAACTTGCATTTCACAGAGAACAAGGCACCCATCTGCCTGCCAATCTGAAACTCTTGGTAGGTGGAAGCTAGACACATGAAGGTAAATAAAAGAAAGGCTTTAAATACAGGAAACAGTTGCATGTAGTAACACTAATATATTTAAAAATAAGTCAACAGTAAACCACTGAAAAAGTATATATATATACACACCCAGGATGGGCATCTTTTGTATTAAAGGAAGCATTGTAAAATAATTCTGAATTTTGTGTTTGTTGTAGATTGATTGTATTGTTGACAAATAATTGATTTTTGTTTTGTTTTATTTTGTTTTGTTTTCTGCGCGTGTTTTTTTTTCTTTAACTGACAAGCCATCAGGTGGTCCTGGGCCACTGCTTCTCCCTTTATGAGTCAACACACAGTGCTGCTCTTTTTCTCCCCTCTTGTGTGTGAGTGTATTTGCTAATTTTTATTAATTCTAGGTTTTCATTAAATTACCTTTTTTTCTGTAATTCAGGTTTTTCCTCACTTTTTTGTACCTTTTAAAGTTAGTGTCTTTTGATATGCATAATTGTTTATGGTAAACTTTATATGTTCAGTACATTCTTTTCTCTTATTATCAGTTCATTAGAAAGTTTTTAAATTAAGCTGTTTTTTGAAGATATGGATCCCTGAAAGGAAACCTCAGAAAAACTATCAAAAGCTACTTAAGACAGCTTGACGATGTCTCTTTCTCATTCTCTCTCACGCTCTTCCATTCACATGATACCTTCAGGCTTACTCTTTGAAAGGTTAGGGAATAAATTCTGAGTTACTTAAATATTTAAAAACCAGGCTCTTTATTTTTCCTTTTTCAAATATCTTGGACAAATCACATGTTTAAAATTTGTTCTTGTGTTTATTGGTTTTACAAAAGAAAGCATCATCATACACAGTATTTGTAATTAAAAACAAAAATCATTTGTTTAAAAACAGTTTGCAAAAAAATGTTTTTGGTCTTTTATAATTCTCATTAAAAGATTATCTGGCAAATTAAAAAGTTGTGTCGGCTTTATATGTGAGTTTGATAAAATATAGCCCTTCACAGCATAGAGCACTGCGCTGTGACTAAAGCGCTGCAGAGGCGGGTGTGGCCTCTGAACTGTACCACCCCAGCCCTCCCTCTGATCTCACAAGGACACCCACAGAGTGCTGGTAACTTCCCCTGCTTAAAAATGCTAAGACGGAGTTATGATTGCATAGCCCCAGTGGTGAAGAGTCTTGTTCTGTTGCCAGACTTCCAGGTATCTAGGTGCCAATTTTGACTTTTAACTCCTTACCAGGTGTGTGACCCTGGGCCTGTTTCCTAACGTGTAGGAATGGGGTTAAATTGTGATAGTTACTCAGGGTTAAATGACTTGTAAATGAACCCAGAATAATGCTTTTCACATAATAGGCACCCCACAAAATGTTATGCTATTATACTACTATGCCTCTTGTGCCATGCCATTAATTGTTGTAAATTACCTTCAGGTGCAGGGCAAGATTTTAAATTGTCATCTGAATGGCCAAAGATAATTGTGTGTGGCTTTCATTGGTGCTGCAGGTATAGAAAGTCAGTGAAAAATTCTGGGCAGCTCTGGATAACAATGTTTACTTCTGTATTTATTTTTTATTTTTTGAGACAGGGTCTCACTGTGTAGCCCAGGCTGGCCTTGAACTCATGGACATCCTCCTGCCTCAGCCTCCTGAGTGCTGGGATTACAGGTGTGTGCCACCACACAGAAGGTGGTGCAGGAAAGATTGCTTAATCTCTTCTCTAATAGAAAGTATTTTGAAATTGGTTATAACATGTGCCTATGTAGTCATAAATACAGTTCAACCACAGATTCATATCCAGGTTTTGTTAGCATGTGTGTTTAGCAGAACAGTTTTTGTATCATCTAATAGGTATATTTGAGGAGGTATATTACTTGGTAGTACTGAGGATTGAACCTTGGACCTTTGTGCTGAGCTATATCCCTAGCCCTTCTTACATTATTTTAAAATTTAAGCCAGAGTCTTGCTATGTCACCCAGGCTGCGCTTGGATTTCTAGTCCTGCCTCAGCCTTCAAGAGTGGTAGGGTTACAGGTGAGTGCCACCAGGTTTGGCAGTTTTCTTACAAAAGTCAGTGTGTAGATTTTGAAATCACAAAATGGCACACACAAAAACCTGTAACCTTACCATCTGTGCAGATGACTTAACATTTTTTTCTCCTTTATGTACATATTCTTGTACATGTTCATTTTGCAAAATATTAGTGTCACATGATTATGTAACCCTCTCACCATACATCATCATCTGAGCATTTCATCTCTTTTATATTCTTGGGAAACCACCATTTCTTTTGACTTGTGAGGATTCACTATAGTTTTAGCTCTTTTCTTCCTTTTTTTCTTTTTTTTCTTTTTGGTGCGGGGGATCAAACTCGTGACCTTGCGCTTTCGAGGCAGGCACCAGAACCACTGAGCTAAATTCCGGCCCTATTTTCCACCTTTTGGATACTGATCTTATTAAGTTTCTTTTTTGTAGCTCTTTAACCTGTGAACATTTCTATATTTTTTCTGATTATATTCTTGGGATTCAGTAACAATTTTTACCCCTTTGGTATTGAGGATTAGACCCAGGGCCTTTCCAGTGAGCTATATATCCTTTTTCCTTTTTATTTTGACATAGGAACTCACTAAGGCACTAAATTGCCCAGGCTGGGCTTGAACTTTGAATTCTTTTGCCTCAGCTTCCCAGGTGCTGGGATTACAGGTGGGGGCCACTGCACCTGGTGGGATTATTTTTTAAAGTCATGAATTACTGCTTTTTAGTGGACCCATAGAGTGAAAATAGAGTTTGTTTCATTGTAACCTCAGATTTTGCTAATTTGAACAAAGTAAGGTAAATCCTGTGTATGTTTGACAATATTCATTAGCTTATCTTTCTTTGAAGTCTTTTTCATATTCTTGGCCTACAGGGATGACATCTATAGCCACATCTCTTGGTTCATTTGAGATTTGATTTATGAGGTCTAACCTTTATTTTTAAATTGCTTCCGTTATAATGGTTTCTATTAATGCTCCTATTCCTTGTTTTGGTGGTATCTTTCAGGAGGTTCTATGGGATAAGCATAGGTGATACTTGCCCCACATTTCTGTAAAGTAACATGAGTGACTATAAATTATTAGCTCACACAAACATCTCCCACCCTACAAGCTCAAGAGCGCTTTACATTCAGGACTATCTACAGTGATGCTAATGGTGGAGTTTTACTTCAGATTTCTGACTGAAGATTGCTAAGTAATCCAAAGTAAAACACTGGGTTAAACTAAACCTCCTTGGGTCATTCTGGCTGCTGCGTGAGAGTGGATGAAGTGGGCTTGGCACGTAGGCAGCTGAGAAGAGGATGTACACTTAGCAGCAGCTAGCACTGGAGCTGCTGGTCTAGATTACAGAAAAGGGCAGGCAGAGTGTTAGAGGACACACCGCTGTGGCTGCTCCAAACACAGAGGCTTCCTTGAGGACTTCCTGCTTCTGATCTAAAGCTAGGTGGATTATTTACCAAAAGAAATACACATTTATCCAAATATGACATCCAAACAAAAATCATCTCATACTTACAAGCACCTACTAAGATTTGGTGGCAAGCTTTGTGGACTGGACAGTAAGTGGCTGGGATAGCTACTAATGTGTACTTTCCCTCTTTGCCTGACCGTCCTCTATCACAGAGTCTGGGTATCTACTGTGTCAGGGACTGAAGAGGGCTCACTGCCAGAAAGGGCTTGACTACACCTGGCACTGTGTCCTCTGGGCTCACTGAACCCAATTTTTCCTATCCATGTGCAGCTTTAAGCAGTTGCTTTGACGAAGTAAATTTTATTATACATGTAATTTCCCTTAGGCTATTCTGAATATTAATTTAGATATTAATGCAAGCTGTTGAAAGAATCCTTGACTTTGTGAAGTCACACTTTGACAGACTTGGACTGTTAGGTAAAGATGAAAGTTTTAATCTGAAGGGTTTCATTTCCCATTGCCTAGAAGTGTTATGATGAGTTAAATTATTTAAATTAGGGTGGAGAATTTGGCTCACTGCCCGGTACCACAAAAAAAAATCATTTAAATTATTTTAATACTATTAAAGACTGGATGTCACTCTTAAGTTCATTAAGTATAAACTATAGTATGTTCAAATAAGTGAATTTTTATTGCTATTAAAGCTTTTTCTAAAATTAAAACCTTAAACATTTTAACAGCCACTGACTGCCTTCGGCTGTTGCATTTATTCAGATTCTTGTAACACTTTGTTTCTGTTTTGTTGCAGTTTTTTAAAAATAGTACTTTTCATTGTAGGATACATTAAGTGTTAGTAAAACAAAAGAAAAACTAGCACTGGTGTTGGACCATGAATCATCAAGTGGCATAGTGACTGTATTCCTGGTGTTTCTTTAAAACTGCTCAAGTTTCCGTGGAGGAGCTCTGGTGCCGATCGTTTTGACCAAAGTAATGTGAGCTAGAACATGTTACTTCATTAAAACGAAACAGAACTACTTTATGTTTACATCTGATAATCACAGTTAAGATAAACTTTGGATTTGGAAAGGGAATTGGCAAAATTATCTTTCTGGTTTTCTTCTAAGTCCCCGACTTACGAACGAGTTCTGTTGCAGAACTGTTGCTAAGTTGGATTCATTTGTAAGCTGACAGTGAGTCTTAACACAATACACCTGTGAAAGTTTGCAACTCGAATGTTTCTAAGTACTGGGAATTGAACAGAGACCCTTACACTGAGCTATATCCTCAGCCCCTGTTTTGTTTTTTTTCTTTGAGACAGGGTCTTACTAAGCTGGTAAGTTTCTTGGGCTTTTGTGATACTCCTGCCCCAGCCTCCCAGGTGTGTGCCTGACACTTTTTGTGGCTCAGAGTCAAGACCTTTAGTATACTGTACTTTCATACATGGGTTGATTGTGCTAAGGGCCTATGTGCTAAGGGTCACTGGCCGTAGAACACTGCCCATGTAGGAATCAGAGTCCTCTGTCTCTCACGCAGCCATCACTTGTCCTTGGAGATGGCACTGGAAAGGAAACTCAGTTGTGTCCCCACACCTAGGAAGGAAGAATGGGAAGAATGCACATTTAGGTGCTGGGGGTTCCTGGGGCCTCAGGAATGCCAAGCATACATCATCAACCACGTGGTGGATGCCACTGAGCTACATCTCCAGCCCAGAAGCCAAAACCTGATCAGTGTCAGGAAAATAGGAAGGATAGTATGTGACATTTCAGCATGTACACTGTAAACTCCCTGCCTTTTTAAAGTTACTTTTCTCGCTGAGACAAAATACTCAACACCTGAAGTTAAAGAAGAAAAGATTTATTTGGCTCACAATTTGTAGAAGTTTCAGTCCAGTCAGTGGCTCCAAGGCAGGTTGGCAAGGCAGAGGAGAAATAGTCCATGACAGGCAGAAGACAGCAAAAACAAGCAAGCAAAATAGAGAACCATCAAGCGGACAAGAGCAGCTTCTTCCTGCCCCTTTTATATTCTATCTAAGCTACCTGGCTTAGGGTGGGTGCCAAACCTATCAGTGGGCTAATTTAGTAATTACAAACCCTTAATCCCAGCAGCATTCACCCCAGATCCAGCCACCTCTGAAAAAGCCTCACTTATGACTGCATGAGGCTTTAGGGGAACATCTAGACACAAGCCATCACATTCTGCCCCTGCCTCCCCGAAGACTCATGCCTATTCTTTCATGCAAAATGCATTTCGTCCATTTTCAAGAGTTGCCAAAGTCCTAACAGTTTCAGCATTGCTGAAAAGTCCAAGTCCCAAGTCTTCTCTCAGATTTAATGCACAACTCTTAGCCTCGAGCCCTGGTACAAATGAAAATTAAACACTTCCAACATACAATAGCACAAGATAGACATTTCCATTCAAAAAAGTACAAAGAGGAAGATAGGAAGGAATGGGAACAAAGCAAGTCCAAAGTCCATCAGGGCAGACAATCCCATAGTTCCATGTCCAGCATCCAAGGCAATCTGGCAAAATTGCAAACTCCAAAGGGCTTGGGTGGCTCCACCCCTACGACACTGTGGGTGGTTGTAGCTCCCATGACTTCTCTGGGGTGGGCTCTGCTCCCGGCAGTTTTACTCAGACAATGTAAGTTGCTGGCTTCTCCAAGCATCTGGGGTCTCCAACGATCCTTGAGCTTCACACAGCTTCACACACTGCCCTTCTCAGGGCCACACTGCCCAGCCTCCAGGACTTCTTCTGAAATCTGGGTGGAAGCCTTCCTGACCCCACAACTCTTGCATTCTGCACGCACCTAAAACCAGCACCATGTGGATGATGATGCCAGGGTCTGCCACCAGCTAAAGCAGTAGCCAGGCTTCCCTCTATTGGCTGGGAGGTCGAGTGGCTAGATCGCTGAGCACTGAACCTAATTCTGAGGAACAAATTCCCTAGGCCACACAACTCTGGAACACGGTGCTCCAGGGTACTCTTCTCAAAGAAAGCAGTCTTTCACTTTTTTGATTTTGAGGCTGCAAAGTCTGGAGTCCTACTCCTTATGATGCCCTCAGGCCATCTTTCCCATTCTCCTGTTCCTTCTCAGTAATCAAGATCTCCTCTGCTTTATCTTTGCAGTCCATGGCTTTACTGGAGCTTCCTTTCTGGCCAAACTCATGTTTTAAATCATTCTGCCGTGCTCTTTGCTCTTGATTTTCAAAATAAATCTGGCTGGATGCCCTAACAGTAGCTATGCCATCGCCTCAACATTAGACTGTCTTGAAATGTCTTCTGCAAGATTAGTCTGCCACCATTAATCTCAGTCTCAGGCAAAGTCTCTGGACATGAGCAAAAGGCAGACAAACTTTCTGCCACGGGATAACACACCTGTTCTGGAGTCCAGTATCAATGCAGTCCTTCTTCCCAGCAGAAATCTCCCAATCCTGGTCTTTACTGGCAGCACTGGTAACAGCACTCCGCTATTCTGGGCGCTGACCAGAATCTCCCATCAAGTACAGCCTCAGCCATTCCAGGGCTGCTTTTTCAGCCAGCATTTCTGAACCTTTCCAAACTTGCCACAAGCCAGTCCCAAAGGCTCCTGAACCACATGGTGAGGTACAGTTACAGTTAAGACCCCATTTTTCTGGTACCAAATTCTGTATCGGTCGGTGTTTACTAGAGAAACAGATATAATACAAGATATACAAATATATAAGAATTGGGCCAGGGATGTAGCTCAGTGATGCAGTGCCTGCTTGGCAAGTATGAGGCCCTGAGTTTGGTTCCTGGATTTAAAAACAACAACAACCCAAAACAAGTATGTAAGAATTTACAGATTGGCTTACAATGGCTGCCTAGAGTTGGGAAGAGAGCGTGGAAGAGTGCAAAAGGTCTGCACACTGGAGATCCAAAGACTCCAGTCAAAGTCCTGGAGCTCCGTGTAGTGTCCTGTGTGAGTCCGTATCAGAAGGCCAAAGGGTCTCGCTGGAAGCCAGGAGAAGACATCGAAGGTGAAAGCAAAGACCAGAGCTACCCCTAATGACAGAGGGAATCCTTCCTTCCTTCAATTCCCTTCTAGGGTGGGCCTTCCACACCCAAAACTATGCTGAGCCCATTTAGTTGGGTGTTTCTTACCCAAGTTGCCACAATCACGATCACACTCCCACTCGGTTCAAAGAACATTTCAGGAATGTTTAATATTCACAATTACCTAGGGTCACAGTTTTTCCAACTGGTACTAAACATTTGAGGAACAATTACTTCAACAGGTGATGTTGGTCACGGAATTTACATGTAGGTAATCAAGTCCCTTAAGGATTTCTGTCTCTGATGAGAGGTTTGTTGTGATCATTAAGTGGGTAGAGCCAAGTAAAAAATCTATAGACCTCAATTAGACAAAACAGAAGCGATAACGAAAGCAATTCAAACTTTATGGAATTGTAATACTTGAAGAGGTTCTAAAGCCCATGCATAAGCAAGTGGAGTCCAGGTTAAATACACAAGTCCTAAGACCTTACCTCCAGGTGTATCGAAGGTACAGAGAGGAGAGAGACCACCTGAGGCTTTGTGTGAGCAACAAGGCTATATATTTCACCCGGGTGAGAGTGGGCGGAGCCTGCAAAGAGCCCTGAGCAAGAGGGGAGCAAAGGTTTTGAAGAGGGAGGTGGTTGCTGGGCGTTGGTCTGAGGAGTCAGTCACTGCCTTGAAGAGTTTGCGGGCAGAGATAGGGCAGATGTCTTGAAGACTCCCTGGAGCTGAGGGTGGTGTAGCTGTACTTGAACTTCCTGGAACTTAAGGTTTGGGACATGGTGCTCTGCAATGGCCTCATCTGCCAAGTGTGACACTAGGCCAGTGATGGTGGACCTTTTAGAGCTTTCAATGATATGAAACAGCCCGCTGTGGCACCGGACAAAGAATTAAAATTTCTGGTGTTAATTAGTATTTTCAATAGAAAAATCTAGCTGTGATACAAGGAGGTCTTAGGGTAACAGAATAGAGAAAGAATGCTAGAGAAATGTTACCATGATTTATCATTAGGGAAATGTGGATCAAAGTACTATGTCACATGTTTAGGAGGGCAATTATCAAAACACTGTTGGAGGCAAGGGTTGAAAAATCGGGACACTGCCGACAAGATGGAAAGGAGTGGTCACAAAGGGAGATGGAATCCCATTGTCTCGGTCATTTGTGCAGTTGTAACAAAACACTTGAGACCGGTGAGTTTATTTCTCCCAGACCTGGAGGGTCCAAGATCAAGGCTGTGCCTGAGGGCCTCGTCTCTGCTGAGATGGTGCCCTGTTGCTGCTGCCTCAATAGTAGAAGGAACAAAAGGGCGAAAAGGAGTGGCCGGGCCCCTGTAGAAGGGCACTAAGTCCACTCACAAGGGTGAGCCCTTAGGACTCATTTCCTAATGGCACTTACATTTTTTTTTCGCTTTAAAAATCTGTCTTAAAGGTCTGCTATCTAGAATATATAAAGAATTGAAAAAAATCAGACCCCCCAAATTCAAAGACCCAATTCAAAAATGGGCATCCGCAATGAACAGACATTTCTCAAATAAATATATGAAAAAATGTTCACCATCACTGGTCAGTCGAGAGATGCAGATGAAAACAACACTGAGATTCCACCTCACCCCAGAAAGAATGGCTGCTATCAAGAAATGCTGGCAGAGGTGTGGGGAGAAAGGAACCCTTCTCCGTTGTTGGTGGGAGTGCAGACTGTTGCAACCACTGTGGAAATCCGTATGGAGATACCTCAAAGAACTAGGACTAGAAGTCCCATTTGACCCAGCTACTCCCCTACTGGGTATCTTCCCCAAAGAATTAAAAGAATCCTACCACAGTGATACATGTGCACCTATGTTTATGGCAGCACAGTTTGTAATAGCTAAGGTTTGGAAACAGCCCAAGTGCCCATCCACTGGAAACTGGATAAAGAAGATGTGGGTTTTTAAAATAAAATGGAGTACTACTCAGCCATAAAGAACAAGGAGGAACTAGTCATTTATAGCTAAATGGATGCATATTGAGGCCATTCTCTTAAGTGAAATAAATAGAACACATGTGTAAATACCGAATAGTATCTCTAGTGTGAGAAACTGAAAGTGTAAATAAGGATGAAAATGATTAAAACGAATAACTGATAATTTGAAGTAGGAAAAGGTCCAAAGGTGGAGAGGTGGCGGGAGGGGAAGGGAAAAGGGAAGAAAGGAAAGGAACAATTATGTGAAAGAAAAAAAAAAGGAAACAAATCTATGTAAATAGGGAAGGGTGGTGGGGGTGAAGGGCGCACAGGTAATGGGGAAAAAAATAAGAACCAAGATACATCATGTACAGGTACAAACACCTAATGATAAATGTAAATGTACTGTATACCCAAAATGTATCAATTAATATAAAAAAAGTAATAAAGTGATGTTCAAAGAAGAAAAAAAAATCTGTCTTTATTTGTTGTACAGGTTATGGGATAAAAGGTGGTTTTTTTTGTTTTTTTGTAACAGAGATTGAACTCGGGACCTTCCGCTTGCGCAGCAGGCGGCGAAACCACTGAGCTAAATCCCCGGCCCTAAAATGTTTTGATACATGTGTATATTGTGTAATGTTCAAATCAAGCTAATTAGTATAGCGATCACCTCCCATGCTTTTTTGTACCTCTCTCTTCATAGTATTATGGTGACTGAGATCAGCACATCAATTTCAGGGACTTTCAGATCACAGTTATGTATCACTCAGCAATGTCATATTTGCATAAACATGAACTGAAAAAGAACTCGGAATAGGTATTTATATCCTCATGTTCATAGGAGCATATTCACAAAAGCAAACAGGAGAGGAATGAAGAAAATGTAGCATGGAATATTATTCAGCCATAAAGAGAAATGAAATTCTAATACATGTACAGGGATAAACTTTTGACAAGTTGCTGAATGAGCTAGACCAGACAGAAAAGGATGACTTTTTTGACTCCACTTATATGAAACATTTGGAATAGGCACATTCCTAAGGGTCAGAAAGTAGTACAGTGGTTACTGGGGCCTGGGGGTGGGAGGATGGGAAGTCATTCTTTTTGTGGATACAGAGGAAACAAATTTTGTGATGGCAAAAATAGGTGTGGACAGTGGCCACACTGTGAATGTTATTGATGCTCCTGGATGTGCACTTAGACATTTAAAAATGGTTAAAATGGTAAATTTATGTATATTTTGCCCAGTTAAAGAGGTGAAAAATCAAGAGCTCAGAATTCAAACATCCTGTTTCCCACCCACAAACCAAAAACAATGCTAGAGAGGGCCGGGGATTTAGCTCAGTGGTTACTGTGTCTGCCTCACAACTGCAAGGTCCCAAGTTCAATCCCCCGTACCAAAAAAAACAATGCTAGAGAAATGAAGGTCATACTGCTGAATGTCACACCCAGGGAGGGAAGATTACACAGTGATTTTCTCAGAATGGTCCTTGAAAAAGGGAAGACATGCTTAAAACAAGGGCACAGAGGATTCCCTAGTGCTGCTTTATAGACAAGCACAAAGAGAGAATACAGAGAACCCCAAATTTAAAAAAAATGTTTTTTGCAACCGGGTATGGTGGTGCATGCCTGCAATCCCAGCACTCGGGTGGCTGAGGCAGGAGGATCTCTGTGACTCAAGGCCAGCCTGGGCTACACTGTGACTCTAAAGCCAGCACAGGGAGAACCTGCCTCTAAAAACAATGAACAAAAATGTTCTCTGTGGCCATTCCGCTGAGTGGAACACGGCAGAGCAACTGGGTGGATTAGCCCCTCTGGTTGCTGAAGGCGAGTTAATAGTCCTCCTTTATGTCTTTCACTCCTAAGTAAGGGTGACTGAATAGAAATGGTAAATCCTAATAGTTGGGAAGAGATAACGAAATGTTTTGAATGTTCTGAGTTTTTTCTTTCCCACTGTCCCATAACTAGTTCTCTGGACTTTTCATGCAGAGCACATTCAAGGATTTTCCTAGCAGGCCCAAACCCAGTGTGCTGGGTAACTTGTAGACCTCCTTCTCACCCAAGAAACTCTCCAGTATCTTTCTGTTCTGCCGTTCTTTTGTTTGTAATACTGTACAGATTCTGACTCTGGAAGTCATTACTGGCTGGAATAATTAGTTGCTTAATGTTATTTTACATAGAATCTCAGCTTAATCTTCATGTAGGTGCAACTTGATTTCCCAAATTAAGAAAATGGAGTTATAGAAAGTTCACACAGCTAGTGAGCAGGAGAAGCTTTTGCAGCCATCCTAACACTTGGATGAATGACAGGAGGGGGAGGTGAGGGCAGAAACAGATGGGAAGGAAGCAGGAATCAGGCTTTCAGATCAGGGACCATCCCAGGACAGACATTGCCACTCTGTGAACAGGACTTCTGAGGTCTCGGGCACCCAGGGCCAGTCTGATGGCACCAGTCATGTTCGTGTTACTTTGCTGTGCACTGGGAGGTGCAGCCCTCACACAGAAGGTTCACTTAGACACTGTACTCTCCACAAGGATAGTGGCTTTATTTCCATATTTGACTACTTCCCCTTCTGACTGACTGGTTTCAGGTCCAATAAAGTCTACTGCAGTTTGCAAAGTAATGATCCCTATCAGGTGGTTCTTGAGGCTGACTTTGCATTGGAATTACCTGAGGGCTTCTTAAAGCAGGCTGCGCTGTGCCCCAACGTCTGAGCCAGGCCTGCAGCACCTGAGGATGTATATTCCTACAAGTTTTCACGTGTTCCAGATGCTTCTATTCCACAGACCACACTGAGAACTACCGTTCTTTAGCTTTCCCTGGACACTAATGATTTCACTGAAGACAAGAACTGTTTGTATCAATTTATTAAATGAGCATCTCAAATTTATGTAATAAACACCAGCCACTACTTGAGTAAGATTCATTACGGTTGTGATTATGTTCACAAATTAGGGACATTTTATTTGCAATGGTGTGAATAAAATCAATCTCACTAGTACTTTCAGTACTTCATACCTCAAAATTCCAACAGGTTAAGATTAAGCCTATAGCTTGCTGTTCACGAGACCAGGTCGGGTCTTAACAGAGAAGCCACCATCAAAAGCTGCATTAAGAACTTCATCTAGGCAGCTTGCTGTGACAAAATTTAAATCCTGTCGTACATTGCTTGGGATTTCTTCAAGGTTCTTTTCATTCCTCTGAGGAATAATGATCTGCTTCAGTCCTGCTCTGTGTGCTGCCAGCACTTTGTCTTTGATTCCACCCACCTGTAAGGACCGAGAATGGTTTTAGAGTTTATAATCACCCTGAGGCTGTGCAGAAACCCCAGCTCCTCTCCTGAAGTAAGAATTAAAAACATCTTCCATTCTGTTGCAGCACGAGCCAGGAAAGCCATTCAACTGAGGTTACTACACAGTAACCTAAAATTTTGTAAAGTGTCGTAACTTTTAATAGGAGAGGAGAAAATTCCAAGTTTTGATAGGCACAGAGATCTCTTCTGTCAACGACTTTTTATTATCTAGGTTAACCCATTCGATTCTTTTTTGGTACAGGGGATCGAACTTGGGACCTTTCGCTTGCAAGGCAGGCAGCGGAACCACTGTGCTAAATCCCCGGCCCTCCCATTCCATTCTTTAATCATAACAGTTTTGTCTTTAGGGTGAAAAAAGGCATTACATTATTTTGACCATAAATACTATTCCTAGATAGAAGAATTTAGAAAGTTTTCACCATAAAGAAACGATAAATGAGGAGATAAAGTAGGTTTAACTTGGTTTAAACATTATACAATGTATATATACATGTACTGAACATTACACTGTACCCCATTAATATAATTTGTGTATTTATGTATCAGTTAAAAAATTTAAAAATTAAAGTAAGAGTGGTTGCCAATAAAACAAACAAACAAAAACTGTTCTACAGAGCTTAGTTGTATGCCAGGAATGTATCTTCTCACTGCATTCCTTAGTGAAAATGCACCTCAGAATTATCTGGGCTCCTATGGTGGCTTCAATATATATCCACAGTGTCCTCTTCCCTAAGGTGGAGCCTCCCTCCCTCCCCCTGAAGGTGGGCCAGGCTTGTAAAGGGATTGTGAGAAATTACGTGGTGGGGGGATGTTATGAGGCTTTCAAGGCTATGTCAGAAAACACAAGAGCTTTCCTGGGTGGGTCCCTCTTGGATCACTCGCCCTGTGCTTGAGATCACCACCCACAGAGCCTGCAGAATGGCCCAGAAGAGGAAGTGGGCTTCCTGCCCTCAAGCAGCAGTGATTCACCAGTGGACTCGTGAGCAGCACCAGACCCAGCTCCTCCAGCCTCAGTCAGCTTCTGGATGACTGTGACCTGGCTGGGAGCTTGGGAGTAAAAGGAGAGATCCTGAGCCAGAAGGCAGGCAAGTTGCTCCTGAATGCTCAAGCTATAAAAACTTTGAGAATAATTATTACTATTTGGGGCAACAGAGAACAAATGCAGGTCTCAGTCACACCACCTAGAACATGTGATCCTGCGGCAGCCCCCAGCCACCTGCTCCAGTTGGGGTGGCTGGTGTCAGGCCTTCCACACAGCTGCTACCCACGCCACTGGCTTCCAGGAATCTTTCAGAACTTTCATTATGCCCCTGAGCACACCTCCAATGTGCCTTCTTCATGAAGGGTGTACAATACTAGCTCCTTTGGCATGCACGAAGTGTCTATTCTGTTTTCATACTTGCTTGATAGTAAGGCCTTGAATACAAGATTGCATCTAACATCACTTTCACTCAAGTTTTGAAGTTGCCACACCTCTAGGTCACATAAGAAAACTTTGGTGCTATGGCTTAGATCTGGATGTCCCCACAAAGCCTCATGCACTCATAACCTCATGCTCCTCATACACGGGGCTTTTTTTTGCGGGGGGGGTGTGCGTGTGTTGAATCACGGGTGTGTGATACTGGATTAGTCCACTGATTGGTTTAGCATAATTCAGGGTGCAGATGATGGACTTACTGAAGAGAGAAGCCCTAGTTTTGTGTACATGGCATCAACCAATAGGAAAGAAGGAAGGCAGGCTCACTGCTGGCTGCTTCCTGCCTCCCCTGCCATGGACTGTTTCTCTTCTGCCATGCCCCTGTGTCGTGCTGCCTGCCTTGGAGCCAGCCAACTATGGACTGAAACCTCTACAAACTGTGAGCCAAATAAACCTTCCTCCTTCAACTTGTGGGTGTCGAGTATTTTGTCCAGCAATGTTTAATACAACTCCTCTTAGATGCTGGACCGAGACTGTTTTTACTGTAAGTTTTTTCTGAGTACTTTAACCAATTCTAAAACCACACTTTTAATCCAAAGCTTTGTCTTATCTTTGTTCTTCAACTATTTTCTTCAGTCTTACCAGGTCTTTCTTTTAAAATACCATGGCTTGGGCCAGGGATTTAGCTCAGTGGTTTTGCCGCCTGCTGTGCAAGCGCAAGGACCCGAGTTTGATCCCCGGTACCAAAAATAAATAAATAAAATAAAATAAAATAAAATAAAATACCATGGCTTTCCTTCACTTGTTTTGTAGTAATTTAAAACTGAAGCCTGTCAGGTGTGGGGGCACATGCCTGTGATCCCAGCACTCTGGGAGGCTGTGGCAGGAGGATCACAATTTGAGTCCAGCCTGGACAACTGAAGTGACTTAGCCCTGCCTCAAAGTAAAAACTGAAAAAAGGCTGAGGATGTAGCTCAGTGTGAAGGACCTAGGCTCAGTCCCCAGTACTGCAAAACAAAAAAACTGCCACTTAGCTAGGGGAAGGGAGGGCTCTCTATGGGCTGTTATTTGTCCTTGGGAGAAGACCAAGTAGGAGAGCCACTTGCTCTGTTGAAGACTTTCAGAGTCTCCAGAGTTCTCACTTTCACATATTCCTGCAGTCCTGTCAACATCTTCTGGCTCAGAGCCAGTCCCCACGCCACATTTCTCCTGGGAAGAGTGCCTTTACCTTCAGCCATGATGTTGCTATCCTCCCAGAAACTAGTAACTGTCAGCTGATGACCCTGCTTGCTTTTGAGTACAGTGGCATCTTGGCTCACGAACTTAATTTGTCCCACGATTCTGGGGGAGATGGCCACGTCTGTTCATGTGGGGAAGACAGCGGAGGTTGTGTTTGTCACCTGATGCTGAGTTTGCAAACAGAAGCAAAATTTGCCAGAAGCTTCTGTATGCAAACTGAATTGTTTGCAAACAGAAGCATTTGTAAATTGAGGTTATTTCCATATTAGAATTTGTTCCCTTTTATTCCCTGCTGTGTGGGCCATCTTGGACCAGGGCCCTGAAGTAAAGTTTATGGCCAACAGAGCACCTGTCATTCCCTTCTGGTAGCACAGCTAACATGAACTCTTACTGTTACTTCAAATATAGTAGTTCCTAGGTAAGGTGAAGAAAAGAGATCAGTCAATTCTTTTTTAATATAGATCTATAAATATATCAGAATAAATAGAGTAGAATATTTGACTTTAAGGTTGAATTTTAAAAACTGGGAACTGAGGGCCAGGGATTTAGCTCAGTGGTTCCACCGCCTGCCTCACAAGTGCAAGGACCTGAGTTCAATCCCTGGTACCAAAAAAACAAAAAACAAAAACAAAACAAAACAAAAAACTGGAAATTGAGAGCATAAATTTAGTGATCATAATTAGTAATTCTATGATTTTTTCACCACTTCATACTATGAGGACTTTTGCAGAGCAAAGAACATCCCTTTTTCTTCTCATTTTGCTACAAATCCGCCAAACTTCTGTTGTAGACTGATACTGGGAACTAATCACTTAAAACCCAAAATACTACCAGTATCTCAAGTTCTATCATTTTGTCACTTTTTACAGGTAGTTTTGATATGGACTGGAGCCCTACGACCCCACATGTACAGAGCTTTTCCAAAATTTAACAATTAGATATGGTTAATCTTCAATTCAGTTTCCATTCTACACTAGCTGATTTTCTATAAATCTATCAACTATAGTATTCTAAGATTTCTATAGGAAGGAAGGAGTTCAAAGCAACTTCAAAAGATAAGAATTGGGGTTAATGCTTAAAAACAACTACTCTATTTTAGATACCTCCAATAAAGCAGACTGCAAACTTTCATGTGAACTCCTGGTACTTCTTGTGACTACTTAGTATTTTTCCCTTAGTGAGTCTTTTTAGATGAGAAACCAAGGAGAAAATTGTCAGGTTTTCTTTTATTTGGTCAGAAATTTAAAGAATAAGGTATAAAAATTTAATGTATGTTTAAAACCAAGGTTTTTCACAGAAAAAGGGCAAACCACTATTAGTTTAAACTTAAAAATATTAATTTAAATAAAAAATTAAAAAATCATATAAATAGGTTTTTCCATACTTACTGGGAGAACAAGACCTCTCAGTGTGATTTCTCCAGTCATGGCCACATCTGAACGCACAAGCCGCCCACTAAAAAGTGAGGCGAGACAGGTTACTATGGTAACGCCAGCAGATGGCCCATCTTTTGTGACAGCTCCAGCTGGGAAATGCAGATGGATGTCTGTGTTGTCAAGAAGATCAAAACTTCCAAAAGCTTTAAAAGAGAAAAAAGGATTTTAATGTAAAAAAATTAAGCCTGTTTTCTTTTCCCCCTAAAAAAGAAAACCAGAGACAAAAATGAAATGTTTTAGGTAAATGAATTCTTCAAAATATTAATGGACAGTACAATTAAGAGTAAGGGTGTGGAAGAATAGGTTTGTTCTAAGGCTCAAAAATATAAACTTTTAAAATTAGTTTCTAGTTCGGGCACTAAGCCAATAGTACTGAATGGTACAAGACTCCCCACAGGGGCTTGAGAGCAAACGTTTGCACTCTATTGAATATTCATCTTGATCTGTGCCACAGAATGATGAGCTGTCCCTGGATTGTAACCCCAGCCTCTGCCCTGCTCATGGCTCAGTCCCAGCTGCAGCTCCACACCGTTGGTCAGGTGGAATCTCTTAGCGTTGCTGCGGAGCCAGCTGATAGCAAGATGGGCTGACTCTTTCATGACATCCCCCAGCTGGCCAGTCAAGGTTAGCTGGCCATCGCCGTCCATCCGACTCGCCTCCACAAACATGATCTTCCCACCCAAGGGAGTCCACGCCAAACCGATGGCCACGCCTGGTTGACTCAAACGCTCAGAAACCTTGAAAGAAAGAAGCAAAGTCGGTGTGAGGTCAGTAGATGCTGCATTATTTTCCAACTGACTAAAGTAATCACACTATCCTGTGAGTGTGCTTTTTCCATAGAAGACTTAAGCTTTCCTCAAAGGACTCACTCCACAATTCTGAGTGACACTTCTCACTTTCTGCCTCTGCCAGAAGAAATACCTAAACTTCCTCTGACATTTATCAGAAGCAATTCTACCTGAAAACATGTAAACTGACTTTTCAGAGCCAGATCTAGTTACATGTGCCCTAATTTTCAAGAAACTTAGTAGTTTTATCTATTTATCTTTACTAGGCTGCATATTTATATATACCCTGGAACCTAAATTCACTGTAGATAATCATGAATTTGTCCCAGGAAGCAGAACCCTCTTCCTGTACATTTCAGAAGTGTTAGCTCCAGAGGTCAAGTGTGAAGGAATGTATTACCAACCCCTAGCTCTGGCGTCTCAAACACCCACTGCTTCTTTTCCATCACTGCTGCAGAGAAACTACAAGCCACTCCTGAGCAATGTCCTAGATTCTTCCCCTGTGACTGGAGTCCCCTGTGCCACCTGGCTGCCAGAAACATGCCACTCACCTGCAGCTATGAGCCCATGAGACTGACCTGGATAGCTTAAAGCAACCGAATCACAAAAACCCAAAATAACAAGAACAGCGAAGTTAACTCATGCTCCATACTCTGAGCCTCTGAATTTCCTATCCTATGAAAGTTATCTGTGTTTGAGGAACTGTGGTCAATATACCAAGGCAGAACTAATCCAAATGTGAGACTGTCTACTGACAGGCAACCGCCTCATAGGAAAGAGCAGTCTGCCCTGGATTTTTGCTCACAGGGCCAGGTTGCTGATGCTTGTTCCTTTTCCAGGTGGCTTAGACAGCAACGATTCTGATTTTAAAATTTACTCCAAAATCACGTGGCATCCACTGAAGATATTGGGAAACCAAAAGCACATCTTCAAGCTCCTTTAAATATTTAATTATGATTAACTTCATAGGATAGGTTAGAGCGCTAAGGCCCTTATAAACCCTTATCTCAGCTGAGTACCACAGATCACAGGCACTTGCCCTGTTCCAAATTTACTTGAGGAGAAAGACACAAAAGACCAAAGGAAAGGATCAATACTGTTTAAGGAAAACACAGAAACAACTGTTTATAAAACTGCCCACAATGTTTGTTTTGTTCTAATATAAAATTAATTTGCTATACCTGAATGACATCTAGCTCAGGTAGGAATCTGGCTTTCTAGGGCCAAGTGAACTCATCTTAAAGAATTATCTTCAATATACTAAATCAGGTTTAACACAAAAAGCCACTTGGTGCAGTTTTGTCAGCTGTAACAAGAGCAATGACTTTCTTACAGCTGAATCCTCAAAACTTGTTTGTTAAAACAATTCTAAAAGGGCATCCAAAGAGGCAGTAGCAAGATCCTTGATCACTATGCTGCCAGTCTTCTAAAACTCTGCATCTGCTGGGCAGTCTTGGGACTCTGCTGGAAGTGTCTGGAACACTGTTAACTGGAAGGGGCATGGGACAAATAAGTATACAGGGCAAAGCCAAAGCATATGATGTTAACCTGAAGATGAGACTAATGGCAAATATATGTGATCCAACAACAGACACAGGTGGGAGAACTGAAGTGTCTTAGTTACTTTTCTTGTTGTTGAGACAAAATACCAGACATCCAAAATTAAAGGAGGGAAGGTTTATTTGGTTCATAGTTTGTAGAGGTTTCAGTCCATAGTCAGCTGGCTGCAAAGCAGGACGGCATGGGAGAGGGGCATCGCAGAGGAGAAACAGTTCATGACACATCAGGGTAGGCAGCAGGCAGCAAGCAGCAAGCAACTG
Organism: Heterocephalus glaber; assembly: GCF_053883595.1. NCBI lineage: Eukaryota > Metazoa > Chordata > Mammalia > Rodentia > Bathyergidae > Heterocephalus > Heterocephalus glaber. The sequence goes on from NW_028258427.1 coordinate 405,598, forward strand.
ACAAGCAGTCCCCTATATTCTATCCAGGCTACCCTCCCTTAGCGCATATAGCACTCACACCCAGGTTGGGGCACGTTTAACCCTACTCAGAACTATGCCAAACCAGTAAGTGGACTAATTTAATAATCACACACCCTCGATCCCAGCATCACACATTCAATCCCAGCCTCACACACTCTAGATACAGCCATCTCTAAAAGGCTCTACCTATGACCACATGAGGCTTTAGGGGGGAAATCGAGATACAAGCCATCACATGAAGTTACTATCAAACCCAGAGTCTATAATCAAGGCTAAGAAGTACAAAACTTAGACCTGGAGTCACAATCTTTGAGGGCATGTGTTCTTGTAATAAAACTGAATGATCAGTACCCAGACCCCTTGTGTTTCTCCCTCAGAAAGGATAGAGTACAGAAACACAAGCTCTAGAGCACAAGGCAGCACATCCCCTTTATACAGGACAAGCGGAGGTTCTCCGCATTCCTTAAAGTGACTCAACATAATCCTTTCAAAACAGTGTCTATCCTCGAGTGCTTTCCTATCAGCATGTAGTCCCATTACTGGCTTGTGGAATCATTGGTTATGTGAGCCAAGACAGGCCAAAGCTTGAAGTTTACCATGTTTTCCCCACTAGATGTCAAAATGGAATGTGACTATCTCAAGGTCATTGTTACTCAATTTACCACTAGCACTAGTAATAAGGTAAATATGCACACTGAAGAAACACTTAAAATATTTAAAGAAAAATCTAATTAAGATTAGAATGGGCCATATAATGTATGATAGCATTCTTTTTTTTCATATTTTTAAAATACTTTATATGGTAAAAATACAGCAAAAATAGGTTTTTGTTCAAAGACAAAAATATATACTGCTTTGGTCATGGTTCTAAGGATGGTTTAAGCAGTCTCTGGCTCCTCCAATGTGCGCTGTAGTGTAGGCTGACTTCAACCATGGCTTCTCCAGCTTCAGTCATTTATCAAAGCTAAACTATGACAGCATTCTTAATCCTTCAGTGGCATCAATGTTTAGGGAAGATCTGAGAAGTGCAAAATCTTTGCCAATTTTGTACATCTCTTCCTTTCTGATTAGTGGGGTCTCTGTCTGGGGTGACAGGTAGGTGTGAGAGGAGAGGCTGAGCCTTGGGTTTTTTCTGAGGCAGGGTCTTGCTATGTAGAGCCCATGGCAATCCTGCCTCACCCTCCTGAGTGCTGGGATTCCAGGCATGGGACACCATGCCTGGCTAACATCTTTAATATTTCTGGGCAGGAAATATTTCCTGGCAGAGAAGGGCCAGGAGGCGTCAGAACAGAAGGGCTGGCAGGTGCTGGGGAATGGAGCCTTCTTCCCAGGGATAAGCACGGTGCCATGCTATATGTGAAGCCTGAGCTGTTGAGGTGCAGGTGATGTGTGCAGGACTGTTCTGAAATGATGTCTACATACCAAATGGTTTCTTTTGTAGCTCATACAGCACTTTTTATTCTCTTGCCAGGGCTGTTACCAAGATAGCTATCCATTTGACAATGTCTCTTTAAAGTCTTTGCAATGAGATCGTAAGCCTTGAGTTCAATGAATATTTGACTTCTATTTGTGGATGTGTTTTGGTAGTGCTGAGAAAAGGCAAAGGCAGATCCTATTTCCCTTGCAGAGACAGAGCTGGGATCTACATCATCAGATCTTGAAAAAGTGGCATCACACAGCCCAGTCCGGTCTGATCTCCCCCTGCTAAGACACAGATGCTTCCATAGCCTTTCAGCAGAGACTTTTCTGGGCACAACTGGTGGCCCCAAGGGCAGGCAGCTAGCCCAGACGGGGTGAGCAGTACCAGGCGGTCTTCCTTGGGGAGCATGCAGCAGGGCGGCTGCACTGGGACAGAAAAGCAACTTCCTGCTGTGATTCTTCGGGGCATTTAGTGCATGTTTATATTCTTGCCCATATGCTTCTTGGTCCATTTCTCCTTTCTTTTAGTTTTTCTCTTGTCTTTTTTTTCCCCCTGGTACGGGGGATCGAACTCAGGACCTTGCACTTGTGAGGCAGGCATGGCACCAATGAGTTAAATCCTTGGCCCTTCTTTTTGTTTTTCTCATTGCCCATTTTTAGCAGCTGATTTTATTGGCTTGAAAGCAACCATGATGATGGAATCTTCGAATTCATCTTTGAATGCATTTTATTCAGTATGCCTTTAAAAATCTGCAGGTCTGTTCTCTTCCTCTTATTACTTTTTAAGGGCAGTGACTTTTGGATAAGGACTGTTCATACATTATGGTCAGATGCCAACACTGAAGTTTTAACCCAAGGTGGGGACTCTATAAACATGAATGGAATCAGGCTTCACCAAATAGCCGAATCCTGTCCCCAGCCGGGCAGACAGTGCTTTGTCACTTTGGGGTACCTAATATAAAACACCATCCATCTGATTTGCTTGCTGGCCTCCTCTTTGTGTTCTCTCCAGCATGTAGAAGAGCTGAGCTCTGGTTGCCCACTGGAGAAAGCACAGGGCCCAGCAGGGAAGGGAAACGTGGTCCGTGCCTACCGTCAGCAGGCCCCTCCGCACACTGGCTCCGAGCTGTCCTGAGCTGAGTCAGCTAAGCCTTACCACGCCAGCTACTCCGCTCTTCCTTGTTGTTGTTGTTGTTTTTAAAGCATGCGGAGGCCTTTTACTCGATTATTTTTCGAAAGAATTTAACTGATCTTGTTTCTGTAGGAAACTTTATGGTATTTGAAAGGTGACCTATTGTACTGTTCCTAAATTTGAAATCTAGACTAAGTTCCTGAAACTATTTTCCAATCTGTCTGGAGAATTCCAAAGGGATGTGGCTCATTACTGACAAGTGTGCCTTCCCGCTGCTCTGCGCTGCCAGTTCACCAGGGCAGTAACAGTTTCTGGTACGAATATACTTTTGTAGCTACATCTTCAAGGGAAGTAAAGAACCATAGAGGGTGGCCTAACAATGATGAGTTATTAAATGTGGATACAAATTGGGATAATGAAAACAACTGGGTGTTTTGCGAATATATTGTGCCTGGCTATGGTGGTGCATACCTGTAATTCCAGCTACTTGGGAGGCTGAGGCATGATGACTGCAAGCTTGAGGCCAGCCTCAGAACTTATCAATTCCCTGTCTCAAAACAGAAAGGCCTGGGGGTTAGATCAGGATAGAGTGCTTGCCTAGCATGCACCAGGACCTGGGTTCAAGTCCCAGTAGCAACAAAAAGGAAAGGAAAGGAAGGGAAGGGAAGCAAAAACAGATACACTGTAAATGAAAACCTCATGTAGGGCGGATGCTCTTTTAAAAAAAAAAAAAATAGTGCCGGGCTGGGGGTTTAGCTCAGTGGTTCCGTCACCTGCGCCTGCCTCGAAAGCACAACATCCCAAGTTTGATCCTTGGCACCCCCCGCTCCCGCCCCCAAAAGAGTAAGAATTGTCTTGATCTGACAGGGTGTTACGGAAGAGTGGAAAGAATAATGCAGTTGGAGCCACCTCATTTGAGTTTGAATAATAATTCTACTGGTTGCAGTTTATGTGAATTTACGTAATTCACTTCATCTCTTTAAGATTGTTTCCTTGTGTGTAAAATGGAAGACTCCCAGGCACTGTGATGGCCCACCTGGACAAAAAGAAGGTTTCATAAATCTTAATTGTTTTTTCGGTACCAGAAATCGAACTCAGGACCTTGTGCTTATGAGGCTGGCAGCGGCACCACTGAGCTAAATCCCTGGCTCATAAATCTTAATTTTATAGATTTAGAAGTTAAGGCAGAGCATGGGTCAGTAATTTGGGCTGACGGTTATCAGAACATGACAGGTAAAAGAAGAAACCCCACCCAGGCTTCAAGGTAAAAAGATGAGCAAAATGTTCCAAACACTTAGGCACCAGACCTTTGACTCTACAATTCCATTTATAAAAGGCAAAATGGCTGTTAGTCTCCTTCAGTTTACATGTAGAAGTCACATGTAATAGCTGTGACTGCAGCACAGGAAATAAAAGTCTTCTCTCCTCCAATGACACCAAAGAGAGCTGTTAAGGAGTGTTTATAAAATTTCTTATTTCTGTTCTTCTGGCTCTTTCTTGGCCAAAGCTCCAGGAATGTCACTGATGCTTCCAAACCTAACGTCAGCAGAAATGGCTGGGAGAAAAGGGTTACGAAACAGAAACAGGCATCTCTCTTCACTTCTCTTTGTAGCTCTAGTTTAAATTCGCAAAGAACTGTTGGAATGCACGTTTTCTGGAATGCCTAGAGAAAAAGGCCATTGGACCCGCAGAAGTCAGGCCTCATACGTGTCCTAACTCAGAGAATCACTGATTCTCTCAGAACAAGAAGGTAGGTTTTTTTTCCCTTTTTAAATCAGTTTTGTTTAAGTACTTTCAACAGTTCAAAATTCAAATCCATAGTATTTTAAGAATCCAAACAACCAAAGTTATGCTTTTGATTCTATTGCTAAAGTTAAGCTGTACTGTCAAGAGTAAACAAGTTCTTTTTTATCTTTTTTTGTTTTTGTTTTGTTTTTTGAGACAGGGTCTCACTATATAGTTCAGGCTGGCCTTGAACTCATGGTGATCCTCCTGCCTCAGCCTCCTGAGGGCTGGGATTACAGGTGTCTGCCACGACACCTGGCTTTTTTACATTTTTTCAAAGAGTAAACAAATTCTGTTCTTGCAACTTGGAGCTCCATAGAAAGACTCATTAGCTTTAATGATTAGCTCAGAGTTTAGATAAAGTGGGTTTGGGAGCGACAGGATTTCTCCTCTCCATAGCTCAAAGAACCACTGGTAATGACTTTGAATATTAGAGGGAGATATTATCTTATCCATAGTTTATCGGATTCATTTTCTACCTTAAATTGACAAAAGAAGGCAACAGTACAGCTAAATTCAGTAGTATAATGCAAACCTATTCTAGTATCTGACCTATAAAAGCTCATGTGCACACACTATAAAATAGTTTCTGCTGCCCTCAACAGCTGTGTTCTAAAACCTATTTTCATCTGGGCCTCAGCTCAGCCCAGGGGTTCAGGCCTCTTGCTGTGAGATACAGTCAGAGGATACAGGAGGGGTGAACCTGAAAGGAGCTATGAATAGCGAAGTCATCGGCTCCTGAAGGGTGCCTTTTGGTGGGGGGGGCAGGTCCTAGGGATTGAACCCAGGGCCTTGGCACTGAGCTTCATCCTCAGACCTTTATTTCAGATGGTTTTTTTTTAGGCAGGATCTCACTAAATCACTAAATTGCCCAGGCTCGGCTGCAAGTTGTGAGCCTGCCTCAGCCTCCTGGCTAAAGACACTGCTCTTAAAATGGAGGCTGGGCAGTGGCACATGCCTGGAATCCCTGCTACTTGGGAGGCTGAGGTGGGAGGAACACAAGTCTGAGGCTAGCCTGGACAATTTAGTAAGACCCTGGCCCCACACTCCCCCCCCAATACAAGCAAACACCTCAAGGCGCTGGATGTCAGAGTAAAAAGAGAGTGGGTTTCCATAAGAAGACACAGCCTGGGTCCCTGAGCTCTGAAATACCACACAAAAAGCAAGTTTCCAATCTTAACAGAAAACAGCCCCTGGAAATACCCGTCTATGTCCCTCCACCTGTTAAGCAGCTTTCAGAAAAAAAAAATGAAGACCACCAATAGAGAAACAAGAGTATCACCTCCATTTCATATATCGGGGGTCCCAGGATGTCTTTCAGAGCATGGAAATCAATTAAAATTGGCATCTCAGGTGGCAGCGCCAAGTCAGTAGTGTCACTGATAGACTCGGGTTTGTCATCTTCTAAGATGTGTTCTCTGCAACCTAAGAGAGAAAAAATATTATTCAGATACTATACTTGATTTTAGCCAAAAGGCTTAGAAGCAATGAAAAATATTATCCGTAAGTTCTAAGAGGTTTGCAGGTAATTAATACCAGACAGCAGCAGAGGGGAGTACAACGGTTCAGCTCCTTTTGTGCATTTAGTGAAGCACAAAAATAAGTCTCTCAAGAGCCCCTTGAGGGTAGTGCTGGCGACTGCCTTGTACCTTTACTCTCACTTGTATACCTTCTATCTCCCCAGGAAAGCCTTTGCTCCAGGATGCCAGCAACCTTCCTGTCTTTTTATCCATTACACCCATCATTAGGAACAGGGTCTGCCATTGTTCAACTAATGGCCTACAGAGACCAGGTACTAAAGGGGAAAATGCAATAGATTACTTTGTATAACCTCTGTTGGATCACGGCAACTCAGCATTTACGACACTTTCAATACCCTCCCCTCAAGGACCCTGATCGAGTGACCCAAGTCGACACTGTGAGCTTGGAAATAACAGGCCCCATATAAGCAGTGCTCTTTTGAAAGTTTGTAACTCAACTCTAAGGTTATCATTTGCTATTAAATAAATATCTCTGGCAGTGCTGAGGGGAGAATGAGATGCCTACGACCGTGGGCCCATGGGCTACTTCCTTCCCCATCTGACAGCGCTGTCTGGCTGATGATGGTCCCGTTCGTATCCTTTTGGTCTGGGCCTAGACACACAGGGAGCAGGACCCAACCACCCTAACAGACCACCTTCTCTATCCGTCCAATTCTAGTTTGAGAGGAGAAAAATATTACATAACTTCTGGTCAGAAACCTAAAAAGAAGACCAGAGGTTTTAAAAAAGTAGAAACTATTTGGCTCTATTCTATCGCATGCTAGCCTTGCTTTTCTTTTAGTTTTGCAATCAGTCATCCTTCTTTTTGTACTATCTCATGAAGTATTTAAAAATCTTTATGACCTTCTTTACATACTCCCTTCTGAAAGTGATGACCATATGTAACTAATAAAAGACATGTAATTACACACTTACCATGCTACTATATCTACATAATTTTGGATTTGCTATGATTCTTCCAACCTTTGTCTCTTGTCCATTCTTTAATAGCCAAACATTTACCGATACATGTTAGACATACGTAATGATAACACTCATCATAGAGAATCTGTACTTGTACATGACACCTCCTGCCACTTTTTTCCCATTCCCCCCTCCCCTCCCTATGTACAGAAGCTTTGTTTCCAATTTTTCCTTCTATTTTCACTTCTTTTGGTCTCTTCTCCATCCCCCCTCCTTTGTTCCTCTTCCCACTTGAAAATTTTCTTCCCATTTCTCATACATTTTAGTCCTTATTTGCACTTTTAGCTTCTCACACCAGAGAAACAATGCAGTATTTAAACATATGTGTCCGATTTGTTTTACTTGAAAAGTAGGGTCACAAGGTGCATCCATTTAGCTAGAAATGTCTCAAGCTCATCTTTCTTTATGGCAGAGTAGTACTCCAACGTGTAAAAAAACTACATCTTTTTTATCCATTCATCAGTTGATGGGCATTTGGGCTGTTTCCAAGATTTAGCTATTATAAACTGTGCCGCTATAAAAATGGATATGCATATATTGATGTGGTAGGATGCTTTTAATTCTTTCAGGAAGATACCAAGAAGGGGAATAACTGGGTCGAATGGAACCTCTAGTTTTAGTTTTTTGAGGAATCTCCACATTGATGTCCACAGTGGTCACACCAGTCTACACTTCCACCAACAGTGAAGAAGGGTTCCTTTTTCCCCACAGCACCTCCAGCATTTGTTATTGCTTGATTTCTCTATAGCAGCCATTCTTTCTGGAGTGAGATGGAATCTCAGCATGGTTTTAATTTGTGTAAGTCTTTCTTTCTGGTACCAGGGATCGAACTCAGGACTTTGCACTTTCGAGGCAGGCGGTGGAGCCACTGAGCTAAATACCCAGCCCAGCATGGTTTTAATTTGCATTTCATGAATGACCAGTGATGTTGAACATTTTTTCATACATTTATTTGCTGCTTCTATTTCATCTGAGGAGTATCTTCATTTCACATGCCCATTTTTGGATTGGGTCTTTAAATTTGGGAGGATCTGATTTTTTTGAGTTCTTTATATATTCTAGATGGTAGTCCTTTGAGGAATAGCTGGCAAAAATTTTTATCCACATTGTGGGTTGTCTCTTCACTCTGTTAGTGGTTTCTCTTGCTGTGCAAAAGCTTGTTAATGAGATGACGTCCCAGTTGTTGATTTTTTTGTAGTATTTCCCATGCGGTCTGGGTTTTGTTCATGAAGTCTTTGCCTACTCCTATGTCCTTAAGCAATCTGCCTATTCTCTCTTCCAGCAGATTTAATGTTTCTGTTTTAATATTTACATCTTCGATCCATTTCAATTCTGGATTAGTGCATGGTGAAAGATATGGCTCTAGTTTCAATCTCTGGCATGCAGAAAAACGAGTTTTTCCAGCACCATTTATTAAAGAGGCTATCTTTCTTCCAGTGAAGGTGTCTGGCTCTTTTCTCAAAGATAAGATGGCTGAGTACACCTGGAGTTGTTTCTGCATTTTCTAATCTGTTCCATTGAACCTCAGGTATGTTGTTTTGGCAGTACCATGCAGTTTTTATCACAGTAGCTTTGTAGTATGATTTCAGGTCAGGAATTATGATGTCTCCTGTCTTGCCTGTTGCCCAGAATTGCCTTTGCTATTTTAGGTCTCTTCTGGTTCCAAATGAACTTTAGGATTGTTTTTTCTAATTCTGTGATATCCTGTTGGAATTTTGATTGAGATTGCATTAAATGTATAACAATTTTTTCTTGATACTGGGGATCAAACTCAGGACCTTGCATTTTCCAGGCAGGCATGGTGCCACTGAGCTACATCCCTGGCCCTGTATAACAATTTTGGAAGTATGGCCATTTTCACTATATTGGTTCTTCCTATCCAAGAACAAGGGCTATCTTTCCATTTTCTGATATCCTCTCTGATCTCCTTTTTCAGAGTACTGTAGTGTTCCATGTAGAGGTCTTTTACTCCCTTCATTAGATTGATTTCTAGGTATTTCATTTTTGGGGGATGCTATTGTGAAAGGTGTTGCTTCCTTAATTTATCTCCCAGTGAGTTTGTTATTCGTGTACAGAAAGGCTATTGTTTTTTGAGTGCTGATTTTGTATCCAGCTACTCTACCGAATTTGGTCATCAAATCTAGAAGTCTTTTGGTGGAGTTTTTGGGGTCCTCTATATAGAGTATCATGTCATCCACAAATAATGATAATTTAACTTCTTCCTTTCCCATCCTTATTCCTTTTACTTCTTTCTCTTGTCTAATTGCTCTGGTTAATGTTTCCAGAACTATATCAAATAAGATATAGTGACAGTGGACATGCTTGTCTTGTTTCTGATTTTAGAGTGAGAGCTTTCAGTTTTTATCCATTTAGTATGATGTTGGCTTTTGAATTATGGTAGATGGCTTTTATCAGACTGAGATAAAGACCATCTATACCAATTTTCTGTAGGGTTTTTATCATGAATGGGTGTTGGAATTTGTCAAACCTTTTTTTCTACATCTATTGAGAGGATCATATGGTTTTTGTCCTTGGCTCTGTTAATATAGTGTATTACATTTATTGATTTGTGTATGTTGAACAATCCATGTATCTATGGGATAAATCCAACTTGGTCATGGTGTATAATCTTCTTGATAATTTGCTGCACTTTGTTCGCCAGTATTTTATTGAGGAATTTTGCATCTATGTTCATTAGGGAGATTGGGCTGTAAATCTCTTTTTTAGTTGGATCCTTCTCTGGTTTTGGAATCAGGGTAATGCTTGCTTCCAGAAGTGAATTGGGGAGTACTGCTTCCCTTTCAATTTCATTAAAGGGGTTAAGAAGGAGTGGCATTAGGTCATCTCTAAATTTCTTGCAGAATTCAGCAGTGAATCCATCACGGCCTGGGCTTTTTCTTGTTGTTAGGTTTTTAATTACATCTTCAATTTATTGTCTGATATTGATTTAGAATTTTTATATCTTCTTGATTCAGCTTTGGTAGCTCATATGTATCTAGGAATCTGTCCATTTCATCTGTATTTTCCATGTTATTAGAATACAGATTCTCAAAGTAGGTAATGATCTTCTGGATTTCTGCAGGATCTGTTGTGATTTTACTCTTTATTCTTACTTGGATGGATTTCAGTCTCTTCCTTCCTTTTTTTGATAAGTTTGGCTAAGAGTTTGTCATTATTTACTCTTTCAGAGAATTGACTTGAATCATTAACACTTTTTATTTTCAGCCTCCATTGCATTAATTTCTCCTCTGATTTTTATAATTTCTTCCCTTGTGCAAGCTTTGGGCTTGACTTGCTATTCTTTTTCTAGAAGCTTGAGGTTCAACATTAGGTTGTTTATTTGATCCCACTGTTTCTGATTTTTTTTCTTTTTCTTGTTCAGGACCAGCAATTGAACTCAGGGCCTCACACTTGCCAGGCAGACACTGCCACTGAGCTACATCCCAGGCTGTTTTCCTGATATGGGTATTCATTGCTATAAATATCCCTTGTAGGACAGTTTTCATTGCATCTCATAAGTTCCAGTATTTTGTACTGGCATTATCATTTAATTGTAGAAACTCTGATTTCTTTTTTAATTTCACCAGTGACCCACTGGTTGTTCAGGAGGGTGTTATTTAATTTTCATGTGTTTATGAAGTTCTTGAGGTTTCTTTTGCCACTGATTTCCAATTTCATTGCACTATGGTCTCATAATATGCATGGGACAACTTCATTTCCTTTGCATCTACTTTAGCTTGTTTTATGAGCTAGTATATGGTCTATTTTGGAGAACGTCCAGTGTGTAGCATAGAAGAATGTGTATTCTGATGTTTTGGGGTAGAACACTGTGTAATATAATACTGAGTCCATTTGTTCAAAAGTTTGGTTCAGTTCTAATATTTCATTGTTGTTTTTTTGTCTAGTTGATCTATTTGACAGTGGGGTACTGAGGTCAACTGTATTAAGTGTTTAAATGATTTTTCATGTCCATTGATATTTGTTTTAGGGTTTTTTTGGTACTGGGGATCGAACTCGGGACCTTGCACTTGTGAGGCAGGCACCGGAACCACTGAGCTAAATCCTTGGCCCTGATATTTGTTTTATATACTTGGGTGCACTGGTATTTGGTGCATATATATTTATGATTGTTATCTCTTCCTCTTGGGTTTTTCCCTTTACAAGGATGTGGTGACCTTCTTTGTCTCTCTTAATCAGTCTTAGCTTGAAATCCACTTTGTCTACAAATAGAATAGCTACCCCTGCTTTTTTCTGGGTTCCCATTGCATGGGATATTGTTTTCCATCCTTTGACTCTCAGTCTATGAATTTCTTTTTGAATTAAATATTTCCTGTATGCAGCATATTGTTGGATCTTGCTTCTTGATGCATTTTGCCAGCCTGTTTCTTTTCATTGGTGAATTGAGACCACTAACACTGGTAGTTATAAGTGATATGTATTGTCATCGCTATCATGTTAGTTTCCTGTTGTTGGCTTCCTTCTTTCCTCTTTTAATTTCTTGCCTTAATGGTGGATTCATTCTGTTGGAGTTCATGGAGTTTTAATCCTTGTTGTCTCTTTCTAGAATGAATATACTTCAAAACACGTTGGAGTGGTGGTTTGGTGGTCATGAATTTCTTCAGGGGTTGTCATGGAAGTATCTTATTTCTCCATCAATTTTGAAACATAATTTTTCAGGGTACATCAATCTGGGTTGGAGGTTGTTTTCCTTTAAGGTTTAAAATACCTCCCTCCAAGCTCTCCTTCACTTGAGGGTTTGTGTTGAAAAGTCTTGTGTGATTCTGATGGCTTTCCTTTATAAGTGATTTGTTTTCTTTAACAGCTTTTAATATTCTGTTCTTGTGTTGAATTTCTGGAATCCTGACTATTATATGCCTTGGAGAAGATTTTTTGATCACGGCTAATTGGGAGTTCTATATGCCTCACTCATCTGTATGTCATATTCTTTTTCCTGCTTGGGAAGTTTCCTGCCATTAGTTCTGTGAACAGGTTTTTGTTTTTTTTTAATGTCATTTGTGCTATCTTCTGCTTTTTCATGGACTCTGATCAATCTTATGTTCTTCTTTGCATCGTCTAGCAGGTGATGGATTGATTTCTTGTGGTCCCTTGCTATTTTTAAGAAATCTTTCTTTTCATGATCGTTAATCACAATCCTGTCTTCTATATCTGGTATTTTTGTTCTCACACTGGCTCATTCTGCTGCGTATACTTTCAATGGAGTTTTTAATCTCCTGGATATCTATTTGAATCTGTTTCATGGTGCATTTCTTTCCTACACTGGGCATTCATGGTTTCCATCATGTTCATGAGCTCCTCTATTTTTTTTTTTCTATCTTTATCTGCTCTAGAGTCACTAAGCATGTCTTTCATTCTGGTCATCATCTCTGTAGTTATCTAAGAAATTATTTCTGCTTTGATTTTTTTTTCTAGAGCCTTGTTTATCTGCTTTTTTACTCCTGCTGTTTCCACTTCAGAGAGTCCAGGTTGGTGGCCTTTGTAGTGTTCCACCTCATTGCTCCCTGTGATCATCTCTTGTGAGTTGAAATTGTGTGTGGGGGGTGTTGCATTTTGTTTAAGTGTCCTCTCATTTTCTATTTATTTTTAAGTTTAATTTCTGGGTTTATGCTTGTAAATTGCTTATGGTGAGTAGCTTTATTGCCAGTATTCAGAACCCTTAGGGAATGACTATTTCTCAGAAGTGTCTTTGAGGGGTAGCTGGATTTTGGTTTTTTGGGGGTTTTTTGTGTTTTTGCTTTTTGCTTTTGAGTCTGTTGCAAGATCCTATCTCTTCAATGTACTGGGTATGAGAAGTCTCTGTCTACTTGGCCCATCCACCAGTTCTGAAGCCCTTTAGACAATCTCAGTCTTGGTATACCACGAGGAACATCTGATTAGCACAATTATGTCACCTTGGCTAAAGTAGTACAATCAGCAATAACAACAGCATCAAATATAACCTAGATAATGACAAACTGTGGTAACTATTTTTTTTGTTTTTGTTTTCTTTTTTTGGTACTAGGGATCGAACTCGGGTCCTTGTGCTTGCGAGGCAGGCGACAGAACCACTGAGCTAAATCCCCGGCCCAAAATAGAACTCCCATTTTTTTTTTTTTTGGTACCGGGGATTGAACTTGGGTCCTGTGCTTGCGAGGCAGGTGGAACCACTGAGCTAAATCCCCGGCTTGTGGTAACTATTAATTTGCTACCTTTAACTGTATGAACTACATTTGTGGTTATATACCAAAATCTAAAACTTGTATGCAATGAATAAACCCTTAGTATGACAATTTTACCCTTAGGGAAGAAGATTTAAAAGGGTTTTTTTGGGAGGGGGCAGAGAAATAGAAAGAGAGGAAGCAATCAGGAGCAACACTGAAGGACAAAGGAAGCTCATACAAACTTTAGAAAACTGGTGAAGAAGACAGGAGGGAAAGAGAAAAGGAAGAAATAAAAACAAGAACAGAACAGAAGAACAACAAAAAACTAGAAACTGTGTTCAAACATTCAAGAAAAAACAAAACAAGAACCAAAAAAGAGGAAAGAAAAAAGAAAAAAGAAAAAAAAAAAAGTCCAATTCAGAGTGTGTCTCTGCTGTCACTGGTAAACAACATGGGCAGACAGAGCCCAGAGCTGAACGGATTAATCCCAGCAAGCCAGTTGAAGCTTCATGGTGGAGTAGTGGATAATCCCAGCCAGCCTGCTCCTTTAGTTCCACTGAAGTTCAGGTCAGTTTCTGGGTATGAGGCTGAAATCAGATTCCTTGAGCCTACAACAGTCCATATGCCTCCTGCCAGCTTGAACTGTATTCCCTGACCTGACTTGACTTGAACTTGGCACACACACTGACACCCCAGGATCCACTAGATGGGAGTCAGCCCATAGCTATTCTGAGTTCTGAGCTCAGTTGGCCCCTCTCCAAGATGGCTACCAGCCAATCATCCTCTCCTAGGTGATGGCTGAACCTGGATAACTCAACAGCCACTGTAGTCCATTGTATTCATTGCTCTGTTTCACTGCTGCATTTTTCCATGGAGGCCTCTTGGGGTCACCAGTAGTCACTGTGCATCTGCAGGTTCAACCTGCTGTTCCCACACTGTAAGTCCAGACTCTGGGAGAGAGTGCTGCTTGCTATCTCCCTCCTCTTTGTTGAAGCCTCTCTCTTTGCTCTCTGCATGGACTTCAATTCTTGCTTCAGATCCTTCCTGAGTCCCAAGGACCCACTTCCCTGCTTCTCCTCCTCGTGCCACTATATTCCAGTGGCAGGACACTAAGCCTTGGAAAGGCTCTTTCGCTGTTGCTCACCACTCAGCCATCTTCCCAGAAGTTCTTGTCCATTCTTGTATCTCAGGAAGTTAAAAGAATTTGTTTTCACTAACTCCTTTCCTTCTTAAAGCAATTACTGAGTATGTTTAGCAGCAGCAAACCCTTGTTTTAGACTAATGCTACTGGAGACATCCTAGGGTATCAGAAATTAGCCTGGTGTACCCTGGAGGTTAATAGTTTCCTAGTCTGCTCTCCTGGGCTGTCCTGGATGCCTCTTCAAGACCCAATCAGACAAATGACAAAAACACAGCAATTCACTCTTTCTGCTGCTTAATGGCTATTTGACAGAATGAATTATGCTATGCAGTGCATTAAAGCTCTCACTACGATGTCTGCAGAACTGTTTGTGAGAATTAAGAAAGTTCTTTGTAGACTGAAAAGTACAATCACATACTGTATCAGAAGTGTTAAGTCTTGAGTCATATATGTCCTCATAATCACATTTGTAATGTTACTTGATATTTCAAGGTTTGACTCAACTATATTCTTGAAATCTTCCTGCATCATTTTAACTTCATTACTAGCACCTATTCATTTCACAAAACCTAGCAGTTATTGAGTTACTCCATGGCTTATAGAAATGGGAGATTTTCTGCTTGCTGCTGTTTGCAATGTATTATTCCAAGCAGTATCAAGAATCCAGGACGGGTGAAGACTCCCGTGATGTTTTGTTTTTTTCCTTCCAGTGATCAGTTTAGCTGCATGGAGATCTCAGAGCAGAAGAGGAGGCAGGTGTCACTGCTTAATTAAAATATTAATTTTAATGTGCACAGCAGGAATGCACTGCCCGTCTCAGGTTGCCACATACTTCTAGAACTGTGCACCAAGAGGCTGTGGGGCTTTGCAGGTTCCTCGAGATCTGATGACTGTTGCCAGCCTGTGTTTCACTATCACAGGAGGAAGCAAGGCAAGGCTGTGAAAGCCAATCCACAATTATGTAACCAATGCTTCAGGACAGCCAATCCCTTTCCAAGGGTAGTACTGAATTCAGGGCTTTGAGAGCCAAGGGAGCAGGGATAGGGAAAGGTACTTCTAATACAGCTAGACCTCATAATACAAAAGATGGCAATTTGGCTACAGCAGCTGTATTATAAAAAGATTCAATAAACTCAAACTAATTGGCACTTCAAAATATTCCATCACTAAAACGCAGGCCTAGAGAACTAAAGCTCTAGTCAAGAAAACAATGGCACCTAATAACTGACAAGATAGTGCTAGATTGTAAGATCAATCTCTGGGGCCTTGGATAATGCTACCATGGTACACTGAGGCCACTCAGGAAATGAGCGTAGGCCGCACTGAGCATTGAGTCCATGCACTCAGCTGTAGTTCCATGCCCTCCCTGTTGGGGTGACCAGAACCCAGAGAAGAGGGCAGCAGCGTCCTTGGGTTCAATGCTAGCCTTGCCTGTGACTGAACCATCCCAGCAGGATGGACTTTTTCAGGCAAAGGAAAAACAAAACCATGGATCTGCCCTGCAAATCCTTCTTCCTGGAATTGTGCATTCCTTTCTTTTAAGCTCTTCTCCTGAACAAAAATAATGTTTTTTAACAAAGGGCTAAAACGATCTGTAAAAACTATTACTTCACGAGATGCAGAGAAATCTCAGGTATGAAAGCAAGATAGCATCTTCTAGTTACCAAAATAGAGTAACTAATAAAGAAGTTTAAGAAATGACAAAGGTCAGTGTTAAAGCAAAGAAGCTGGGCATGGTGGTGCATGCTTGTAATGCTAGCACTAGAAGGCTGAGGTAGGAGTATCAGTGTGAGGTTTTTTGTTTTTTGGTTTTTGGTTTTTTTTGGCACCAGGGATTGAACTCAGGTCCTTGCTCTTGTGCAGCAGGTGGCGAAACCACTGAGCTAAATCCCTGGTCCCTCAGTGAGAGTTTAAAGCCAGCCTGAGCTACACTGTGAGTTGAAGGCTAGTCTGGATTACATAATGAGATCTTGTCTCAAAAAACTAAAAAAAATTAAGAAGAGAGCAGGGATGGTGGCACAAGGCTGTGATCCCCATCCTTTGAGAGACTGAAGCAGGAGGATCTCAAGTTTAAGCTTAGCCTGGGCAACTTAGTGACTGAGTGAGATCCTGTCTCAAAAGTAAAAAGGGCTAAAAAAAAAAAGTAAAAAGGGCTAGAGATGTAGTTCAGTGTGAAGGTCCTGGGTTCAATACCTACAACTGGAAAAATTTAAAAAAGGAAATGAGGAAATATAAATTGTTTCAGTCCTTCAGTACAGCAATTTGGCAATATACTGAGAGCACTTCTAATATCCATCATCTCAGATTCAGTGATTCTTTTTTGTAGCAGTCTATCCTTAAGGATGTAAACAAAAATACATGCATGGAGTTACTTATAGAAGCAGAGCATAATCAAAAACCACACTCACAACACTCAGCATTAGGAACACAGTTAAGTACACTGTGGCACACACATCCATCTGATACAACACTATGCAGTCAAACTGTTTTCCAGGTGTTCTGAGTAACATGAAAAAATTCTTTTTTTTTTGGTCCTGAACTTGGGACCTTGTGCTTATGAAGCAGGCGGTGGAACCACTGAGCTAAATCCCCAGCCCATGTGAAAAACTTCTTTTGGGCAGGTCCCAGCACCCGGAAGGAAGCTCCCCGCCTCCATCCCAGGCTCCTAGGGCAGAGAGGGTGAGCCGGTCCCAGCACCCGGAAGGAAGCTCCTCCACCGCCATCCCAGGCTCCTAGGGCAGTGAAGCTCAGCCGGTCCCAGCACCTGGAAGGAAGCTCCTCGCTTCCATTCCAGGCTCCTAGGGTAGAGAAGCTGAGCCGGTCCCAGCACCCCCCCACCCCGTGGAAATGAGAAGACACATAAACAAGCCTCAAAAACAGACTTCCAGATCACCTACAGCAACCTCAAAGGGAAACAAGATGGAACACTCTGATACTCAACCACCTGGACTCTCTGAACTGGCAACAAAAGAGGATCTGGGAAAAATGAAATCGGAAATAGTTACTCAGATAACAGCAAAGATTTTGCTCATGGTGCAAGATATGATTAATAAATCTAGAGAGGACACAGATACAAAAATAGAGGATCTGAGGAACATGATGGAATCCCAACATAGGAAACAAATGGAATCCATAAAACAGATACAAACAGATTTCCAAGAGATTCAAAACTCCATTGAAAGTCTGCATAGCAGAATGAACCAATGTGAGGATAGAATTTCACATATAGAAGATACGATTGCAATTAGTGAGGAGAAGAAAAATTGCTTTAAAATTGTAAGGGAACACGAGAAATCAATCCAGCAGCTGCTAGACGATGCAAAGAAGAATAACATGAGACTGATTGGAGTCAATGAAGAAAGAGGAGAGAGTGCAGATGACATAAAAAAACTTCTCAGAAGTGATGGCAGAAAACTTCCCAAGGAGGGGAAAAGAACTTGACATACAGATAAGTGAGGCATATAGGACTCCAGCTAGCCTTAATCAAAAAAAATCTACACATAGGCATATAATAGTTAGGATTCCAGAAATCCAACAGAAGAATAAAATTCTACAAGCAGTGAGAGAAAAGAAACAAATCACATACAAAGGAAAGCCCATCAGGATCACAGCAGACTTTTCAATGCAAACCCTCAAGGCAAGAAGAGCTTGGAGTGATGTATTTCAAGCCCTAAAGGAAAACAGCCTCCAACCCAGATTGATGTACCCTGCAAAACTATCTTTCAAAATGGATGGAGAAATAAGATACTTTGATGATAAACAGCACCTCACAGCAAGAATACCAAACCAACACTCCAAAAAATTTTAGACAATACCCTAGGAAAAGACAATGAGGATCACAACCCCAGGAAACCCAGCAGAACGAATCCACTGGGCATGACAAATTAAACGCAAAGGGAGAGAATCCAACAAAAAGAAAAAGTCATGACAAGGCTTTTAAAACTTTTGACTTCATCTCCCTAATGAGTGTATAATTCAATCTTTTTTTGGTACCAGGGATCGAACTCAGGCCCTCGCGCTTGCGAAGCAGGTGCCGGAACCACTGAGCTAAATCCCCGGCCCCATAATTCAATCTTATTATTGTACTGATTAGTATTTTTCTGATTCTAGAGTTGCACACCATTCCTT
This sequence comes from Heterocephalus glaber, assembly GCF_053883595.1. Classification (NCBI taxonomy): domain Eukaryota; kingdom Metazoa; phylum Chordata; class Mammalia; order Rodentia; family Bathyergidae; genus Heterocephalus; species Heterocephalus glaber. The sequence goes on from NW_028258427.1 coordinate 423,886, forward strand.
GTGCTATACTGGCTATTTATCATCTTCTCATGTCTACATTTTAATTGGGTTGTCTATTAATGAGCTCTAAGAATTCTTTATATATTCTGCTCATAGGTTATATGCATTGTAAATATGGTCTGTTTAAGGACTACTTTTCATTTTAATGATGTCATTTAAAGTTCTAAATTTTGATGGAATCTCATTTATCAAATTTTTTCTTTTATACATCATGTTTTTTGTATCCTAGGAAGTTCTTGCCTACCCTGAATTCATAAATATTTTCCCTTATAATTTCTTCTTAAAGCTTTATACTTTTAGGCTTTCTTATTTAGGTTCATAGATCCCTTCAAGTTATTTTCATGTATGAAAAAAAAGGGTTGAGGTTAATTTTTTATATACGGATACCAGGTGTTCTAGTGCCGTTTGCTGAAAACACTATCTCTTCCTCGGCTCTTGAATCGAGTTTATATTCTATAAAATGCTAATGTTAAATAATCTTTCAAAACTCAGTGGACCATATATGTGTGGTTCTTTTTCTAGATTCTCTGTTTTATTCAAATGATCTATATGTCTTTCCTTACACCAACACTGCCTTGATTACTGTAGCTTTAGAAGAAGTCTTAAAATTGGGTGCTAAACGTCTTCCAACACTGTTTTTGTTTTTGTTTTTGGCTTTTCTGGGTCCTTTGTACTCCTACATAACTTTTAAATTTCAATATCCAGTTCTTCATTTATAGCAAGTATACACAGACCTGAATTTTTATATATACCTTGTGTTTTCTAATCCTGCTAAATTCAAATACAAGTTCTAGGGGCTCCTAGAGATTTCTTAGTATTGTCTCTGTAGATGATCATTTTATCCACATATAAAGATTTTGCTTCTGCTGTGCCAATCCTATCCTAGTTGTCATTTTATTGCTAGACTATTTTGGTGGGGACTAGGTTTCAAAGTTTAATGGACAGATAAAGAGTAAGCATATCTGCCCTTGTTCCCGACCTTAAGGAGAAAGCATTGTATCTTCTCCATCCATACAAGGCGTTCTCACTGGAAGTATGGAGTACATGTCTTTAATTTGTTGAGAAGTTTCTGTTCTACTTCTAGTCTCCTGATAGCTTTTACCATGAACAGCTGAAGAATTTGGTCCAATACTTTTTCTCCAACTAGTGACAGGATCATATGGCTTTCTCCTTTCCTCTGTTAAAATGATGACTTTTGGGGGTGGATCTTCCCATGCTGAACCAACACTGCCATCCCTATAACAAAACCACTTTCTACATACTGCCAGATCTGACTTCTAATAGTTTGTTTTGTTAAACAAATTTCTATGTTCATACTCTTTTTCTTCTATTATCTTTATCCAATTTTAGGATTAGCACAATGTTGAGTTCCTAAAATGAGGGGAGAAGTGTTCCTTCTTTTTTCTGCTTTAATTGTTTGATATAATTTATCAGTTAAAATGTTTATGAGCCTGCTGTTGTCATATAGGTAGGTTTTCAAGCTAGGAATATACTTTCTTTAGTAGGTGCTATTCAAATGTTATATTTCCTCCAGAGTTAGTTTCATTAATTTGTTTTCTAAGTTACTTCTTAGAAGTTGTCAAATTCATTTCAAAAAATATTTTTGTAATATGCTTTCTATATTCTTTTAAATTCTGTAAAATCTGTGGTAATGTCTCCTAGATCTTAATACTGTAATTTTAAAAATGTATAACTGATATTGTGTAACAGGAAGAAAAGGTCTAAAAAAGAGCAGGGGAATTGGGAGGGGTAGGGGAAGGGAAAAAAGGGAAAAGAAAAAATATGAGAAGAGGAAAAAAATGGAAACAAGGTCTTTGCAAATAGGGAAGGGTGGAGGGGGTGAAGGGAGGGCAAGGGAAGGGGAAAAAAAATAAGAACCAAGAGACTCATGTAACGGTACAAGATCCCAATGATGAATGTAACTGTATTGTGTACCTAAAATGTACCAATAAAGTTAATGGGGAAAAAAATAAGAAAAATTAAAAAAAAGAACAACTTCTTTTGATACATGGTTAAACTGGGCAAAGAGAAGGGCATGAAATTTCACACAGCATAATTCACACACACGCACACGTGTCTGTGTGCATGTAAAGAGATATAGCCCAAAATGTTAACAGCAAGTATTCCCTGTGCCACAAAATCAATGTTACGTGACAGCCAATGTCCATTCCTGGCTCTGGCCTCCTAATTGGCCTTGAACAAAGTCACTTTACCTCTTTGTATCTGGCTTTCTAATCAGTAAGTCCAGAATAGTTACAGCACCCTCAGAGAGGTTCTGGGAGAACTTAGTAGCAAGGAGTACTGAGTTATAGTATTAGCTCCCCTTCAGAGTAATACTATACAGACTTCTAAGACTCACACACTCTTACTCTATAACCTTTCATCACAAGAAAACAAAGTGCTTTCTGTATCCTAAGATGACGGCACCCAGGAATAGACAGGGCTTTGATCACAACCACACAACTGCTAGAATTATGTACACTACAGTGGATCCTCAAGGTATGACTGGCCTGACATACGAACAACTTGGGTTACAACTAGAATTTTTGTCTTAACTTAAGAACAAAGTCTTAAGTTACGACCTGAATGCCTGCCGCTTGTGCTTCCAGATGGTCTCAGATACATATTTAACCCTTAAAGAGTTCTGGAAAGAACATTACAACGTCCTCTCCTGTGTGGGGTTAACTGAGAAATCCTGGGCCAGTGTCTCCCTAAGGTCACTGAGGTCTGACTTATATATATAGGGGAGAGACTTTGAAGGTTGTGAGCCTGAGCCTTCAATTGACCAACGTGAGTTACAAGTAGCCCTCATGAAGGAATTGAGTTCGTAAGTCAAGTTATCTACTGTAAATATATGTAAGAAAACACAAAAGCTTTCAAGACTCAGGACCTGCTCCTATGCTAGATATTACTTTATACTTAATATAAATGCTACCTATTAAATTCTCTCTACAAATGTTTTAGAAGCATATTTTTTTTTTTTTTTTGGTACCGGGGATTGAACTCAGGTCCTTGCGCTTGCGCAGCAGGCAGCGAAACCGCTGAGCTAAATCTCCGGCCCTAGAAGCATATTCTTAAAAGTAATGAAATACCACTTAATAAAGTGCTATCAAATAGAGGATGAAAATAAAGGACATGAACAAATAAAACATTAAATTAAATTAAGTTAGCTTAACTTCACCCCACTTCAAGTGTGTTTTTCACTTAAATAAAACTGGCCTGAAAGTGGGAGGGAGCAGACTGTGGTGGGTCTGATGTCCTGAGATACCTGGAGCTCGTCGTCCATCACAGCCAGTCTGCAGCTAACTCAGGAGCCAGCCCCAATGGCCGGGTGGACCTCGTGGGCAGGGCCAGTGGGCACCTGGGGCACTCGGGAGAAGGGCATGGACTATGGGGGGAGCTCACTGCTCCAGAGGTGAGCATGCTGAGCTGAAGTGGCCACACTGCCAACACCATGGAAGGAGTGACAGCTCTCAACTCCCCACCAGAAAGGACCAGCCTTTCCCTAAGCAGCTGCCACTGGGAGAATTATTTAAAATAATCAACATAACTGGTATTACAGATTTTCTCCAATACTTCTGTAACTGTAAGAGACTTGGAAATGAACAAGTATCTCACCTGTGTCTTACAGCTTGTCTTCTGCCTTTCAGTTCCATAAGTTGTATGCAACTCTTAGCAATGCACATTTCTTGCCCACAGCAATAAAAATGAATTTTGTCCAGTATAAGTACAATTGATTTCTCGTTCCTTAAGAAGGAGGTTTTGTATCTCTTACCAAACTAATTTCAGGACCACTGATTACCAACAAATGTGTCTGGTTTTCAGATTCTCCACTGAACCAGCTGTAAGGTCTTACTGTTTCTGTCATTAACTGAACTATTAATATCTTCACATCATTTTTATTTGTATATTAGTAATAATTTTATCATTAAAAATTATCCTTTAATACTGTACAAAAACTCTTGTTTCTAAATGGTGGTAGATTTTCTGAGTAGCCAACTCTTAACTACTAAAAACAACTGATATATTTAGAGTTTTAAAAATTTAGGGCCTAGGACAGATATAACAGGTTGCTTTAGATAAAAAAAATGGGCTCTCTTGTTCTTAGTACTCCTACCTTAGAAAAGATATCCCTAAGTGTCCTGCAGAACCACAATGGACCTCCACCCACTACTAACAGGCCTGGGAGCTGGATGGCCTGGGCTGAAGTCTAGCTCTTTCACTTAGAAAATGTGACTTTGGGAATGCTCCTCAGCCTCCTTTTTTGAAAGCTGCTTTTATTATAATATATGTAACATAATAGTTATTTTACCCATTTCCAAAAGTACAATTCAGTTTCATTACGTTCATTTATACCGGTGTTATAATCACCACCAGTATCCACACCCACAAGTTCTTCATCATCTCTAGCATATGCTCTGGACCCATCCAACAGTATCTGCCCCTTCCCTTTCCCCTGGTAACTGACCATTCTACTTTCTGCTTCCATGAGCTTGACTCCTTTAGATACATCATTTAAGTGGAATCATACACTATTCCGCTGTGTCTGGCTTATTTCACTTGGCATAATGTTGTCTAGGTCCCTCCATGGTGTGGCATATATCAAAATTTCATTTTTTATCACTGAATATCCCATTGTATGTATTTCCCACATTTTGTTTCTCTGTTCATCTGCTGATGGACACTTTAGTTGCATCTACCTTTTCACTACTGTGAATACTATTGCTATGAACGTGACTATACAAATATCTATTTGAGTCCTTGTTTTCAGTTCTCTCTCTCTTTTGGTACTGGAGATGATCGAACTCGGGACCTTGCACTTGCGAGGCAGGCGGCGGAACCACTGAAATCCCCGGCCCTTTCAGTTCTTTTTTTACAGTGCCTAGGAATGGAACGTGTGGATTACACTGCAGTTTTGTTTAACTTTTTGAAGAATCACTAAACTCTTTTCCACAGTGGAAAACACTGACACTCCCATTGGCAATGCATCAGAGTTCCACTTTCTCCATATCTTTGCCAATACGTATTTCTAAAATTATTATTGCCATCCTATTAGAAATGAAGTAATATTTCATTGTGGTTATGATACGCATTTTGCTAATGGGTAATGAAGGCAAGCATATTTTCATGTGCATATTGGCCATTTGCATATCTTCTTTAGAGAAATGTTTATTAAATATTTTGCCCATTTTGTAATTGGGTTGTTTCAAGTAAGATATACATTGTAAGATATATATGTACATATTTTTCTGGATATCAGTTCTTAATATATACGACTGGCAAATTTCATGTATAGGCTGTTTTTTTCACTTTCTCAGTAGTATCTTTTGATTTGAAAAAATGTTAAATTTTGAAGAAGTCCATTTTATCGCTTTTTTTTGGTGCCAGGGATGGAACTCAGGACCTTGTGCTGGCGAGGCAGGCATGGCGCCACTGAGCTAAATAAATCCCCAGCCCTATTTCATTTTTCTTTTGTTGCCTGTGTTTCTGGTCATATCTATGAACCTTACTGTCAAATACAATGTTTTGAAGATTTTCTACAAAGTTTTAAGAGTTTTGCAGTTTTAGCTCTTGAGTTTAGATCTTTGACTTATTTCTGGTTAAATTTTTATAGTGTGGGGTAAGAAGTTAGGTCAACTTCATTCTTTTGTATGTGGATGCTGTAGGAGCTGCCCACTGGCAACAAAAAAGATTAAAGCCCTTAGCACAGGAGCTGCAGTTAAAGAGATCCTGCCCTCAGTCCAGTCTGAGACAGCAACAGGCTGGCCTCTGATGCCAGGCCCATTTATTCTTTCAAGAGTCCAGACTCATCTTCTCTAAAAGATAAGCACAGATCTTGTCATCTCCTTGATCAAAGCTAACAACTTTCTGTGACCAGAGGAGAGTGCCTTTGTCAGAAGTGCAACAACTATCCAGGAAGCTCTGCAGAGTGCTAAATGATCCAGGAAAAGGCACCCTTTACATAATGGTAACTGCTGCATGAATTCTTTCCCTATATCCTTAAACCCTCCTGAAAACCCTGTGCAGGTTTCTCTCTTGGAAATTCACAGCTGCCTCTCTTGACAGTGGTTTTCTCTTATTGGTACTGGGGATTGAACTCAGGACCTTGTGCTTACAAGGCAGGTGCAGCACCACTGAGCTAAATCCCGGCCCTGACAGTGTATCTTGATCTAAATAAACTCTTGTCATTTCTAAACTCTTGGTCCATTGGGAAATTCCTCTACAGTCTGAGTCACCAGCACTCGGGATGCCATATCCCATGGTAGACATCAATCAAGCTTTCCCAGCACTGACTGTTGAAAAGACTCCTTTCCCCACTGAATGGAATTGGCACCCTTGTTAAAAATCACTTGACCATATATGTGAGCATTTATTTCTGGGTTCTCTATTCCATTGCTCTGTATTTCTGTTCTTATGCCAATTTCATGCAATTTTAACTACACAGCTTTTTAGTAAACTTTGAAATCAGGAAGTGTGAAGTTAGGTACACATTTAACATGTTTGTGCTGGCCTGAACTGGTGGTGGTACATACATGACTGGGCAGTGAGACACAAATTACAGCCCTGTTGTGAACATGTAAGGCAATTAAACATAGAACTACAATATAACCTAGTGCTGCTGCCTGCCTCACAAGTCCAAGGTCCCGAGTTCAATCCCTGGTACCAAAAAAAAAAGAGGCCTGAGGATGTACCCCAGTGGTAGAGCACCCTTGGGTTCAATTCTCAATATCACACTGCCAAAAGAATTCAAAGTAGGGATGCAAATAGGTATTTGTATATTTAATTCATGGCAGCATTATTCACATAAGCCAAAAGGTGGAAACACTTACCATTTGTTCTTTTCAAGACTACTTTAGCTATCTGGTGTTTCTTGAGATTTCACATGAATTTGAAGATTGTCCTTTTTATTTCTTTGAAAGATGATGATGAAATTCGAAAGGAATTGTACTGAATCTGTAGATACTTTGGATAGTCCTGGCATCTTAACAATGTTAAATTTTCCTATCCATAAACATGGATTATCTTTCCATTTACCTAATGTCTTCTTTAATTTATCATTAGCAATGTGTTATAGTTCAGTGTACAAATCTCTCACCTCCTTGGTTAATTTATTCCTAAGTATTTAATTCTTCTGGGTGCTATTGTAAATGTAAGTGCTTTCTTAATATGCTTTTCAGATTATTCATTTCCTTAACCTTTTAAAGCTTCTATTTCCTTATCTGAAATCATGAAAATAGTACCTATCCTTCAAAATTGTTATTATAGGGATAATGGATATAGGATAGATGGGTGATGAAAACACAGGATAGCTACTGAGTTTATACTCGGAAACAATCTCCTTAGGTTAGACTCTTGACTGTAATTTTTACTAGCTGTGAACTTTGGGCAAGTTATTCAGTCATCTTAGTCACTTTCCTTGTTGCTGAAACATAACACTTGACAGCCACAACTTAAAAAGAGAGGTTTATTTTGGCTCACAAATTTTAGAGGATTCAGTCCACAGCTGGGTGGCTTCGAGGCAAGAAGGGGATCATGGGTGGGTCTGGTGGAGAAAAGGTACTCACATCATGGTGGCCAGAAAGCAGTGAGAGAAGGGAGGAGCTGGGGAGGCAGACAGATCCTTCCAGGTCACACCTCTGCGACTCGCCTTTTCTGGCCATGCCCCACCTCCGAACAGGAAGCCAGCTATGAGCTCATCAGTGGAATAATCCACTGATAAGTATAGCACTCCTGTGATGCAATCACTTTCCAAACACATGAGAATTTGGGGGACATTTTGATCTAAACCATAACATTATCTGTGCCTTAGTTTTGTTATGTGCAAAATGAACCTAAAAACAATAGCTATCCCTCAGAAGACTAAATGAGTAAATACATGTAAAATGGTTAAGAGTATAGTCTGCCACAGAGTAGAAACTTTATGCAGTAGATGACAACTAGTCTTCCGGTCTAGATTATCACATTTTACTAATTTGGTTCGTTAGCTTAGTTTTTCTACCATCCATTTTATATACTACTTGAAATGAATCTAAATGGCTGCTCTAGTTAGTTATGTGTCACTTAATGGCTGAGATGTATTCTGAGAAATGTACTATTAGGTAAGTCACTGCTGTGCAAATGTCAGAGAAGGTACCTACAAAAACCTACGTGGTCTAAGTCATTCACTGTGGTGGCCTCTTGTTAAAGTCAAGAGACAAGGTACACATGAGATGTGTGAAGCTCCTGCTGGTGTAACACAGCATATTGGTTTTATCTGTTTAATTTTTATTAGCATGTGTTTGCAGTAATGATTACATTCACTGTAGGGCACTGGTACATGTATATAACACATCTCAATTCTTTTTTTCCCCTTCCCTCCACCCCCTTTTATTCTGCCGGCATCATAATTCATTTATTTTTAAAAGTCCCTTGACTCATAGAATGGATTATTTATTTTTGGGCAATACTAGGGATTGAACTCAGAGCCTCGCACATGCTAGGCAAGCACTCTACCACTGAGCTACAGCCCAGCCCTTTATATTTTTCAGTTGAGAACAGTCTTGTTAAGTTGCTCTCAGGCTGGCCTTGAACTTGTGAGCCTTCTGCCTCAGCCTCCTAAGTGGCTGGAATTACAGGCACGTGCCACCTTTTATGACAATACTCCTCCCTTTTTTTTAATCAGTATATGTTTGAGATACATAATAAATAGATTCATCATGGGGAAGTGGTTTATATAGCTGTATCAACAGATATGTATTACGTTGATCCTTTTTACTTCCCCTTCCTTCCCTCCTATCTCCTCCATCCCCAGATCCCCTTCCCATCTCCACACAGTCTTTTTTTTTTTTTTGGTACCAGGGATCGAACTCAGGGCCTTGCTCTTGCGAGGCAGGCAGCCCCACATAGTCTTATCTTGCTGTTTCCTATTGTGCTATACTTTTTATAACTGGATCACCACAAACACAATGAATAAGGAACTATGCTACAACATCACTAGGCAATGGAAACTGTCTAGCTACTATAAGGTTAGAGAACTATCATTATATATGAAGCCCATCACTGACCAAAATGTCATTTTGTGGTGTATGACTATGCGTCACTTTTAGACATCAACATTTGTGTGAATTTTTCATTATAAATCAAGCAAATTCCTAATTCCTAACAGTTCCACTCAAGAGCCATCATAATACAGTGGCAAATTACCTTTTTAATCCTAGTCCCTACTATTTTGGAATGGCTTCAGTCTAAGGAAGTAACCACCACAGCAGCTCAACTAACATATTTATGGAGCACAACCCTGAGTAAGAAATGAGGCCCTAGTTTAGTGATGGCGAACCTTTTAGAGCTTTCAGTGATAACAAACAGCCCACTGAAGCACGTGTGCCATACATTCACCACCACTGTGCCTAGTTGGTTTCATTTCCTCCCTTCCTCTCTTCCCTTTCTCCTTCCCTCCCCTTCTTTGAGACAGGGTCTTGCTCTGTAATTCAGGCTGGTCTTGAACTCACTAGGTAGCCCAGGCTGGCGTTGAACTCATGGCAGTTCTCCAGCCTCAGCCTCCTGAGTGCTGGGATTACAGGTGCAGGCCACCACACCCAGCTTTTCCTTTTTTTCTTTGTAAGATAGTATCTCCCTGTGTTGCCCAGGCTGGCCTCAAACTCTCAATCCTCCTGGTTTAGCTTCTAAAGAGCTGAGATTACAGACGCGTGCTACCCAATTTCTTTATAAAATTAAAGTCAGACCAGATGAACTCCATTCACCCACACCATTCACCATAGTGAAAAATTAAGTAATCACCATAGTGAAAAAAAATAGGTAATTCTGTTGCAATATAATGAATTCTAGGTAACTTAAATTTTAACAATATCTATGAACAAAAGACAAATCACTAAAACAAACACTAGCATTTTTACTCCATGAAAATTATGTAACAATACTATTTCTCAATGATTAAAATATTCTCTTGAAGTTGAATCCCACCACAATTCTCGAATTATACAGTTAGGAGCAAAGCAGAGCTGAGAAACTGGCATGCTGAACTCTACTGTGTCCGTGCAGGAGGTGTGCTACTGGGTCTGTAACAAGCTAGTTGGCAGAGTAGTCACACAGGGACCAGTGAAGAGGGAATACAGTTTGGATCTCAACTCCTTAGCACACACAGCTGTAAAGATTCAGACCACATTTAAGCATGGAGAGAAAGATCATATATCTATATCTATACACACATATATATATGTATATAGTCTACATATATACACATGTATGTGCAGACATAAAAACAAAACAACTAAGTTTTTTTTTTTTTAAACCAACTCTACTTTAAAAAGTGAGATTATCAGCTAAGCAGAATGGCACATGCTTATAATCTCAGCTATGTGGAACGCTAAGGCAAGGGGGACTGCAGCCAGCCTGGCCAATTTAGAGACCAGGTTCAGATGGAGAGATAAAGTAAAACAAAGAAATAGAATAATAAAAAAAAAAGAACTTAAAGCGGACCCTTTAAAGTCATGCAGTTTACTGTATGTCAGTTATATAGCAATAAAGCTGTTGATTCAAAAATAAATAAATGGGGCTGGGGATTTAGCTCAGTGGCACCGTGCCTGCCTAGCAAGCGCAAGGTCCTGAGTTCGATCCCTGGTACCAAAAAGAAAAACAAAAAGTAATAAATAAATGAAAGTGAGATTATAAGTAGCTTTCTTATTTCATAAGATAGAATTATGTGTCTCAGAACTAGACTGACATGAATACAAAGCATCTGAGAGCCTTCTCAGGGGAGGGAAGGAAGGGAAAACAAAATATCTAAAAAACCCCCAGAACAACCTGAATATTTCCAGTTGTATAAATCGTGCTGTCAGTTTCAGGTTAATTTTTTTCCGAAAACCCTCCTCCCAGCCAGAGGAAGTATGCTAAAGGCAACCAAGGCTCAAGTTACTGGCCAGTGCTGCCAAGGAGTTTCAGTCTGCATATTTTCAATCTTTTTTTTCTTTTCAACTTAGTAACTTTACAGACTTCAAAAAACCAGCATTTACCTCATAGTTAAAAATTATTTGTTTATATATCCATCTCCCCCAATAGACTACATGTCTTAAAAGTTCTCTTTAACCAATTTCTGGAATCCAGTTTAGAAGTTAGCATTAGTAAGTATTCAGTAACTGTGAGCCTACTCACTGACTGCATAAATAAATTCATGTTATACACGGTCCTCTCTTTAGACCAGACAAGGGAGCCTGCCCCCATTTCTCAGCAGGCTTGAGGAATTAGCAACTTTTATTTTCTGTATTCAGAAATATTCCAGAGAATTAATGGGGTCAGTATCTTAACTGCAGAGACTATGCTGTAATACTTTAAAAGCCCCAAGAGCACCTTAAGCATTCTTGTAACTTAGAAAGGCTGGTTTTGATAATGTGTAACAATGACATCCACCAGCCAGCACCTTCCTATATGCCTTTTAAATGGAACAATGATTTTATAATTATTTGGCAAATTTTGTTTTCATGTCTCAGATCAGAGTTCAGGTAACCAACCTCTGGCTCCCACTGTACTAAAGGAGGGTTTTCCTTCACTGCAGCCTTCTTCCAATCCATACACAGGCAAACAATTCTCTCTTAAACCAGCCAATACTGATAAGGGAACAATCAGTGATTCTCTGTAAATGTCAAACTTAGAAAAGGATATTTAGTGTATGTTCATGATACTGGCAAACAGCATATTTTCACCTCAACATTAGAATAGTATCTGACTTTAGATGTTTAGACACAACATCTTGCTTAACATTCTCACCAAATGCAAAGAAAGTCTCAATTTCTGGACCTAATTTTTAAAATAATCTTTTTTTATAAAGTGCAGTTAACTCTAACAGAAGGCCACGAAGACTCCCCTGAGAACTAAAACTGCCTCTGAAATCCACATTCCTCAATAGTAATCTTAGTTTCTTGATAATTATAAAATTTTATTTGTTCTGTACCACTAATACAATTAAAGGAAAAAGCATGAACAACTTTAAAGCAAAACTTTAAATACTGAAAATACAAAACTGAATTAAAACTTCTAAGCCTTGTCTGTGCAACTTAGGGCTTTAATACAAGAAGTAAGTTCAAATTTGATGGATTTTGAACAGTATAAATTTCAATACTGGCCTAAAAAATTCTTTTGATAATAAAATGTGATGACTACTAAACTGCTAGAAGCCTTTTAAATTAGTAAATTCTGTAGGATGAAGTGGAAATTTTCAAAGATGTGTTGCCTAATATGGAGGCTAATTTTAATTCAGTGCCCATAATAATGGTAAAAGTGTAACTGGTCATTCTGTGCACAAAGATCTCTTACCAACGACCCAGGCATTTCTTCAGAAACTGAAAACCTCACTTCTGAGGATTGTAACAATCCAAAATAAACAGCCAACAGCATCTGGTCTGTGGTTTTTGGGTTCACAGGCATGCACACAAATTACTTTCTTTTCCTAAATCCAACCAGAAAGATATGTGATTCAGGTCAGAATGTTCGAGGACTTCTATACGTAATTGGAAGCAAGTAATAGGAAACTTTCTAATTATTCTCACTTCACTGAAAAGAGCTAACAAAGTTTTTATGTCCCCAAACAATCAAGAGCATCAACAGAATCCACACTGAAAGTTGACAAAGACTGTTTCAACTTTTGTTAAAGAGTCTTATTAGGCTTTACTTCCCTGCAGGCTCAACCCACAGAGGGTAACAGGGCTACCACCTCTGAGTCACAGAAATTTCCATTCTCTACTAACAACCCAAACCATAGGTTTTCTTTACAATTCTAAATAAACTACTTCAACTCTGAGAAATGAAGGCTATAAAATATATAAAAATCTTTAAAATGGCAATAAATGCAATCAATCAATCAATCAATCAGTGGTAGCCACCCTTCAAGGTTTTAAGCAGCCCACCCACCTCCTGGTGTTCGCAGCTTCCTGGAGTCAGACCTCTCCTGTCTCAGCAGGGCCGGCCTATATGACATGGTAACAGTGATGGTTATAAAGGCCTGCAAATCCTACCTTGGGCTCCCCCAGCTTCTCTTTTCTCCCACATGTCACTCCCTCTGGGAGAAGCCAGCTGCCTGGGGAGAGGCCCACGTGGTGAGAAGCTCTGAGAACTGAGAACTCTGGCCAATAGCGTGGAGGGAATGGGGTCAGCTAACAACCATGTGAGTAAGCCTGGGAGATTCTTCCCCAGTTGGGCCAAGAGCTGGCTGACAAAGAGACTGTAACCTCCTGAGAGGTCCTGACTCAGATCTACTCAGTGAGGCTCCTTCTGGATCCCTGACACAGAAACAGTAAGGTGGTCAATGCCCCTTAGATGCTTCAGCCTGCTAAATGCTGGGTTATTTGTTACACAGCAATAGATAACCAACGTACAATTCAAAAGATAGAGACATTTTGCCACCAACTAGAAAAGTGCTCCAAGAAGACAAAGGAATTAAGCAAAAAGTTACACAAGGGAGAGAGGTCATTTCCTAAAAACATTATATCTAGTATTTTCTATTAGTATTAGACATGGACTCATGGCAGTAGACAAAAGAATGGAAATCTTCAGATTTGGAGACAACGAACAACAACAACAACAAAAAGCCTAAAAGATCAAAACCTCTTGATTTTCCTGCAGGGACAGCTTCCTGTTAGGGTCAGGAAGGAGCCACACCTCAAATAACTAGCAGACAGCATGCTTTGGGCAGGAGAAGTCAATAGCAGGAAGCCACAACGAAGGATTCTGAAAGCAGCCCGAGCAGGACTGGCTCTTCCTGGAGAACCAGATCCTGAGAAAGGCAGGGAAGGGGGTCACTGAGAGGCAGTGGGATGGCAACATCAGAAGGACAACACTGAGCAGACAGCTTCGGGGAACCTGCTGGCCTGAGCCTCCTCTAAGGCCTTCTGACAGCACACTAAGTACCCCAGCTAAAGTGGCAGGATACTTTCCCACACCCACCATATTCTGGTTAATAGTCAAGGGTGTGCTTGGGTGGGAGAACTAACATCAAATTAAAACCTTTTATTTTGATTATTTTGAACTGTGAGGTTGTTTAGCAAGGCTACACTAAAGGAGCAAGGACCTACTATCCACCTCCCACTACCTGAGGATGGCTTCACTGACCTACGTAAGGCAAACACAGCCAGGAAACAATACACATCAACACACAACTCAGGCCAAATGGCTCCAGACTGAACCACAGACACTGTCACAGAGTGAGAAAGATTTGTGTTTTCACCAGGCAAGGCTGTGTGGTCAGCAGAAGGCTTGGGGACTCCGTTACAAGACGACAGGCCTGTCTTCACCGATATCATGTCTCATACCACCCAGCCTCCAAACCCCTTTTCAGCTGCTAGCTCCTATTTCCCTAGGGACAGGGAAACAGCCAAGTGTATAAAAGTATGTCTGTTAATAAGTCAAACAGCCAAGGCATAGTGTTTATGGAAAATACTGTGAAGTGACTTCTGAATCAAATCAGGGTCAAACTAGAGATTTTATAATATGTATAATTATGTAAGTGGTGGTCTAAAGCTATGAAACAAAGGCTATATTTATTCACCTTTTCTAATAAATTTTTAAAAATACTGTAAAAGTCGTGTGTGTGTGTATTTTTTCCCCTTTCCTTTTTTTCTGGTGCTGGGCTAAGCATGTTCTCTATCACTCCTTGATCTATTTCTTCACTTGGGGATATGGAGAATTGAGTATTACTGTAATTTAGAATGGCCAGAATATGTGCTGTGTTTAGAATCATGAAATGAAATTCCCTTCAAAGTTCTTGACTAAGTACCAACTTGATTATATTCAGGGTGAGACTCCAAGAACCCCAAGATTAGAAAGTAACTGAGAGGCTAAAGACTTGATTGGCCTCTCAGTTGAGAACTCAGGAGGATGATGCCCTTAAGTAAGGGTCGTGCCCTAAGGACTAAGAACAATATTCTTGGAGCACCACATCTTAGGGGAAACAATATATCCAAAATAAAGAGGAAAAAATACATGAAAGAGGAGAGATGGAGAAAGAAAAAGAGAGGGAGAGTGGCAAGGGGAGAAGGGTGAGGGGCGAGGGGTGAGGGAAGGAAAGCAAGCTAGCTATATCCCAGGAATGCGGCTCTAAAGAAGGAACCAACCCTACAAAGCCTTGATAAAATCAAAGTGATCTGCTGGTCCCTAGCCAGCTATCAGAGCAAAATGTGACCCTTTTGGGGGATGTTGTAGCTCAGCGGTAGAAGGCTTGCCTAGCATGCATGAGGGCATGGGTTCAGTCCCCAGTACTACAAAATAAAATCAAAAACAAAACCCCACAAACTCTGTGAGCAGTTTCTGAATAGCTGTTTCTGTGCCTTCCCTAAACAGTACCGATAATTCGCATACTGATCTGTCTGTCTCAAGTACAGAACAGGGCCAAGGCAGAGACACACGGGAGTGTGCACTGCTGTGCTGCCTGGTATCAGCTCATCTGAGGCTGGAGTTCACCTTTCAGGGGTCTCCCTTATCCTGTGAAGTTAATTAGAACTAAAATTTTAACATAGGCTTTTCTTTTTTGGGGGGTACCGGGAATCAAACTTAGGATGTTGTGTTTGCCAGGCAGGTGCAAAGCCACTGAGCTAAATCCCCAGCCAACATAGGCTTTAAAAAGTGGGCTTTTAAGTACTCAATGGCTCCAACAGAAGCCACATGTGATTTTTGAATAAATTTTTTTTCTTGGTACCAGGAATTGAACTCAGGACCTTGCGCTTGCCAGGCAGACATGGTGCCACTAAGCTACGTCCCCAGCCCAATTTTGGAGTAAAGTTTAAAATTAGACTTTCATTAAGCCCACTAGAAAAGGAAGAAGCATCAGTAACCTGGCTCCCTATGCAGAAACTCAGGGTACAGACCACTGTTGCTGAGTGAGAAATTTACCTGTCAGTAGAAAAAAATCACCCTTGGATTAGTGCTTGACTCAGAGTTCCTCTCCCATGGATCATTCCCATAGCATAGGAAATCTGAAGTATTCATACAAGGACTTTAAAACTATGACTGGAGGCCTGGGGTATGCCTCAGTAGTAGAGTGCTTGTCTAGTATGTGTGAGGCCCTGAGTTTGACCCCAGCACCACAAAAACAAATAAAAATGGGCAACCTCCCCCGACCAAAGAAGTAACCCAGGAGTACCATGGATCAAGAAAACAAAGGAAAAGATGATTTTAAGGGGTGAGAAGAAGAGTCGAGCGTGCCAGCACACACCTGTAATCCCAGCACTTGGGAAGCTGAGCCAGGAGGATCGCCATGAGTTTGAGGCCAACCTGGCTACATAGTGAATTCAAGGACAGCCTCAACTATATAGGGAGACCCTGACTCAAAAGAGAATCAGAGATGAGAAAAAACGTTCAATGAAGAACCCACTGGAATATACATAATCCTTAAAGACTTTCCCATTCAATGACTGTTTGGACTTATGTAGGAGGTGAGCTGTTTGGACTTTTGGCCTGCTGCTAGGACTTACAACCCATCTTTTTTTTTTTTGTACAGTTCTATACATCTTGTTTATATGGTATCAATGTCTTTTTTGTACAGTACACCTTATGTACACAATATGATAAGTTTTGCTAACTGTGCTGTACAGTGCATTTCTTAGTTATTTTTCTTATGCTGAGACAAAATACCTGACCCCCAAAGTTAAAGGAGGAAAAGTTTATTTGGCTCAGAGTTTGTAGAGCTTTCAGTTCATAGTGGGCTGGCTCCAAGGAGGGGTGGCATGACAGAGGGGAAATAGTTCATGACAGGCAGAGGGCAGAAAGCAGCAAGCAACCTTCTTTCTGTCGCTCCTATTTTACCCAGGCTATCCACCCTTGGGTAGCACTCATACCCTTATTCCTAGCATCACACCATGAATCAATACCAGCATCACATCCTTGATCCCAGCATCACACACCCTCAATCTAGCCACCTCCGAAAAGCTCCACCTATGACCTCATGAGACTTTGGGGGCACATCTAGACACAAATCATAACGGTGTAGTACTGTAGTTTTATGTTCTGTTATATATTACAGTACTGCATGTTTGAGTTATGGAAAAAGGTAAAGTGATCAAGTTGGAGTTTCCTTTGACCATTTCTTTGTTCTGAACATTGTAATGTACATACTATATACAATACCTCATTGAGCAACCAATTCACTTACCAACCTAGTTGCATGAACAGAACTTGGTTGTTAAATGAGGAATCTTTCTGTCTCTAAATAAATCAAATGAACATTTGAAAAGTAGTCAGAAATACAATTTCTGAAATGAATTCTATAGGTTTATAGAAGATGGTGATAATATACTGGATGAGGCAACAACAATAAATAAGCTGAACTAGGAAGAAAAATTAATGAAAAAATAGAACAAAGGATAAAAGACAGCTAGGTCCTTTCTTAGCATCCCAGTGGAGGAGAAAAAAAATATTTGAAGAGATAATGGACAAAATATTTCTTAAAAACTGATGAAACAGTTTAGTCCACAAATTCAAAGTCAGCAAATCCAAGGTAAATAAACATAAATAAAAGCACACTTTACCACAAGACTGAAATGTCAGTTAATACAAACAGACCTGGCAAAGTGGTGGTACTGGAAAATGTTGTGAAGAGATTTAAGAATCAAATCAGGGTTGAACTAGACAAACTCTTTGCTAAGTATATCTTTTGAGGAAAAATCTTTGCAGATATTAATTGGACAAAGATGGTATATATGCGTACTTGAATAAGTGGAATATTTGTTTTGGCTAAAGGCAGGAAAAAGCAGAATAAAACTTTGGTCATGTATCCCTCAACCCAGAAAGGAAAAGAACAATTCATAATACATTAAAACATGTAGAAAATTATAAGCAGTATTATTTTTATAAAACAATTCCCATACTTTACAGTGATCGAAATCATAACTACCCCTCCTCTGACACCCAATTTCTATGAACCTCATCTGCCTTCTGAGCCCCTTGTGTTACCTGGTTTGTTAGCTATGGTTCTGATCCCACAAACACAAGGTCAACTGCTCACAAAACAGAACTTCTGGGCCCACTCCAGAAAGTGTGCTCAATACACTGAGAGTTCTGCTTGTTTTGAAGCTTGTGGCCTGAAATTACTTTTCTTCCTGGCAGTAACTCTTAAGTCCAGCATTATTTTTAACATTAAAAATAACTCCCACACTGCATTACTTGATATTTCTAAAACAATTCTTGTCTTTTGTACTCCTGATTTAAATAATTCACTTCTTAATGAGAAATTTTCAGCTACTGAGCTCCATTTGAACTTTCTGGCATGAAAATTTGACACAGACTCTTTTGTGGAGTTTTCTTTTGGTTTGGCTGATGCCATAAACATCGTGTCCAGATTCCTTATAATTATTTTATATTGAAGTCTGGAGGACAGTCATTCACAGTTACTCAAGGGTAGCTTATGAAAATAGATCCAACCTGGAAACCTATCTGCAAACAAAATCACACTCAAGGGACAAACACACTTATCCTTATTATTTATTCATCTGGATGACCTGAGTAATATCTTACCTACCCAAATCTGTTCAGCTACATTAACATTTAAGAGGCATCCTGCAATTTAAAAGAAACCATAAAAAACTAATAAATGTTACCATAAAAGCTGCATGTTTCTACACAGTTCACAAACTGTTTGAACATATTCTTGAATATTTGTTGGTTATTCTTAAACAACAAATATGATGATAAATTATTAGAAATATGCTAATAGATGTACATATAAACATTAAGCAATACATTATAACTATGGAAAATTTCCTTTGACATCAAATCCCTCTGAATGTATTACAAATTCTAAAATTTACCATGGACCTATTATATTACTGACAAGAAAAGAGTGGGGCTGGGAATTTAGCTCAGTGGTTCCGCCGTCTGCCCCACAAGTGCAAAGACCTGAGTTCAATCCCTAGTACCGAAAAAAAAAAGAACAAAAAGAGAAAGATTAGATGCCTGAGGCCACAGCACAGAGGAAGAGCGGTAATAAAAAGGGGAAATTCAGGAGCCTGTAGATGTAGGTCTTACACTTACTGCAGGGAAAAAGGAACAACACTTCCCTTCTCCACTGCCATCGGCTACCTCAGTGATTCTCATTCCTGAGAGGTACTCACTCAGCCAGGAAAGTTTTTAAAAATACAGATTTCTACAAACAGTAATCTGAACATGTGTTTATTTTTTATAATTCCTTTTTTTAAGGAATAAAAAAGTATACACCTTTCCGCCGCCTGCCTCGAAAGCGCAAGGTCCCAAGTTTGATCCCTGGTACAAAAAAAAAAAAGTATATACCTACAAGAAACAGAATGAGAAAGAAAACTTACCAAAAAGTAGGCAATAAGAGAAGCCGATGGAATTTTAGAAAGCAGAAAATGAACTGACAAAAACTAATGGAAACTTAGCAGGCTAGAGGAAGCAGAAACCTCAGTGCCTATGGGGCAGGAATAAGGATCAGCAACAGCAAGTTGATTCTGGCCTTGAACTTCCACAAAGGCTTGGGAATTTTTTTTAAGGCTTGGGAATTTATTATGGTATCCCTGAAAGTATGGGTGAGGAGTGGGACTTAGTGCTTTTTACGCTGCTATGACAAAGTAACAGCACAAGACTGGGTAATTTGGGCCGAGGATTTAGCTCAGTGGTTCCGCCACCTGCCTCGCAAGTGCAAGGACCCGAGTTCGATCCCTGGTACCAAAAAAAAAAAAAGACTGGGTAATTTATAATAAACATCTGGTTTGGCTCACAGTTGGGAAGTCCAAGATCAAAGGCTCACATCTGTGGACAGCCCATTGCGCTGGGCGATGGTGATGGCGATGGCAGAAAGGATCACATGGAAGGAGGGGAGGGGAGGGGAGAAAAGAGAAGGGGAGGAGAAGAAAGAGGAAGGGAAGGCAGCTGAATTCAGCCTTGTGCAAGGAGATTACCACCGTGATAATTAACCCACTTCCCCGAGATAATGGAATTACTCCACCTGACCACCTCTCAACACTGATGCATTGGGGATTAAGTTTTTAACACACGAGCTTGGGGGATACTTTCAAACCATAGCAGGGCCTACGACCAAAAGTTTTAAACTCTGTATAAGAAATAACTGGAGTTCAATATCCCCATCCCTACTCCACATACTGTAACGAGCACACAAGCCTTCTGCAATTCAGCAAATGATGGAGGTTTATTCTCTGGACAAAATGACCCAATGGGGTTACAGGCAAGGTGCGAGCAGGGGTAAAGCAGCATCCAGAAACACACGGATCATGGGAAAGTCTGCTTTTTGACTATAACGCTACTAGGTGCACTAAGCTGAGCAACAGAAGGAAAAACAAAGAAGATGTTCAAACTGCATCTGTTCCACTGAGCCTACCACAAAGTATAGTTCCTTCAATCACATTTATCTAACTGCTTCCTGGAAAGAGCTTTGGAAATGGTAGAACATCTAATAAATCTCTACTGTGAAAGAAATGTTTAGTTCTCTATTGCTCAAGGCACGTTTGTTAAAGCAGGTTTTGGCAAACTGCATAGCAGCAAAGTATGATGTACTGTGTGATGAATCCCTCACAGTTCTGGGGCAAGAAGTTAAAATATTTTTAGCTGGGTAGCAAATGCAATGTCCAGATTTGATTACTGCAGCACCAGAACTCTCCCTGTCACCAACTTCACAACTATTTAAGCAAAAAATAATTTATATTACAGTACATTTAACTGTGTACCTATAAAAGAAAATGTGCGAGAAAAACATATTACCTATGAAACTTCTCCCAAACACAAAGATTTGCTCGTGCAGTACTTTGACAGCTTGGATTTTTAAAAATATTATAACATTTTTGGTAATGTTTTCAATTATTAATTATTCAAGGACTTAACTGTTTGGGTCAGTAAGAAATACAGGAACATGTGAACACATATACAGAGTGTATGTACCACTGTTACAAATCTGGAGAAAGCAACTGTGTTCTCAAAGCATTAATACTGAACATCATTCTAGTTAAAAACTACTGTTTGTACAAACCCTCTTGATAAACTACATCAAGCCATACACATATTCACTAAGTGGACACATTTCCCACGGGAGTCACCCCACCACTGCTCTGAGGACCCGGCCCCAGCCTCCATACCCAGTTTCACTGTGTCATCCACACCCGGCCCCCTGGCCACGCACCTTCTCCCTCAGCCACATCAGAGCGGTCCAGCTTGGTGTCCTTGTGCTGTCCTTCTGCGACTTTCACAGCAACAGCTCGGCAAATGGCCCCAAATTTTCTATCCAGAGAACGAACCCCTGCCTCTCTGGTATATCTGTCATCAAAGAAGAATTTTATTTTTCGTTAAACATCATCTTTAAAAATAGAGGTAATGAGCTGGGGATTTAGCTCATTGTTTTTGCCATATGCTATGCAAGTGCAAAGACCTGAGTTCGATCACCGGTACCAAAAAAAATAATTAAATAAAAATAGAGGTAATGTGATTAACCTTTTTACTAAAGAAATAGTGTACACAGTTTCACTAATGTTTCTTGAGTACTAACTTCACTACACTTAAAACATCTCATTAAAGTATTGTTATTTCTTAAGTATTTAAATGTATTTCAGCTACAACTATTTCCCTTATAAAGATTACACTGAACTATTATCCAAATCTAAAAACGAATCCTTGGCTCTTCAATTTATATGAAGTAAATCTAGCAGCACATAAAATACTATTTATTCCTAGATGATGTTTAAGAATTTTCTTAAACAAAAATTTTCAATTTAAGAAAACTCTAAGCCAGGGGCTGGGAATGTAGCTCAGTGGCACTGTACCTGCCTCACAAGTGTGAGGTCCTGAGTTTGATTCCCGGTTACCCTTCCTCCCCCCAAAAAGAAAAGTCTAGGCCAGATGTGGTAGCAGATGCATGTAACTGCAACACTTGGAAAGCTGAAGCACGAGTTCAAGGTCAATCTGGGTTACATAGTGAATTCAAGGCCAGGCTGAACTAATTACACAGTAGACCCTGT
Organism: Heterocephalus glaber; assembly: GCF_053883595.1. Taxonomy (NCBI): domain Eukaryota; kingdom Metazoa; phylum Chordata; class Mammalia; order Rodentia; family Bathyergidae; genus Heterocephalus; species Heterocephalus glaber. The sequence goes on from NW_028258427.1 coordinate 445,842, forward strand.
CTTTAAAAAAGAAAAAAAAAAATCTAAATTTACTGTGCTTAAAACGTTGCTGAAACAATCAGAGAATTGAACTTTTTTCCAATTAAAGCATGAAAAAAGGATCTGAGACAGAAGCATACCTTTTACTAGGAACTGGGCAAATTTAGTGACTCAGTGTATTTTCATTGTGACTTTGTGAAAGATTCGACATTCGGTTTAACAGAATTGCCTAAAAATTGTACATGTTAGAGCAAAGACCATGAGCCATTCCATAATCTATTACAGAGTACAACCCTGTTTGGCCACCCAACTTTGGATGGACTGCAATGGGCAACATCAGGAAGATAATGCAGTTTTATCTGAAAAACTGTATTTGACTTGGTAGTCAGGCATATTCTTTAAGGAAGCAGATTTTAAAAGTCATGAAAAAGGATAGAAAAGAGCTGTTGACCAAATACTCTACAATAAAACTCATTCACTGGAGGAAAGAAAGACTCTTTAATAAATGGTGTTGGAAAGACTGGATTTCAACTTGCCAAAGATTAAAACTAGACCCCTATCTTTCACCATCCACTAAACTAAAATCGAAGTGGATTAAAGATCTATATTAAAACAGAAACACTGAACTTGCTGGAAGATAAGTTAAGTAAAACTGTCAAAGACGTTGGCATAGGAAAAGACTTTATGAACAAATCCTCTGTAGCATGGGAACTTGCACAAAGAATCAACAACTGGGGTCTCATCTTATTAAAAAGCTTTTGTTGGGCCGGAGATTTAGCTCAGTGGTTTCGCCGCCTGCTGTGCAAGCGCAAGGACCCGAGTTCGAGCCCCAGTACCAAAAAAAACAAAAACAAAAACAAAAACAAAAAGCTTTTGCACTCCAAGAGAAAGCACCAACAGAGTTAAGAGACAACCCACAATGTGGGAAAAAATTTTTTACCAGCTGTTCCTCAGACAAAGGTCTATTACCTAGAATATATAAAGAACTAAAAAAATCAGACCTCTCAAATATAAAGACCCAATGCAAAAATGGGCATCTGAAATGAATAGACATTTCTCAGACAAAGAAGTAAAAGCATCAAATAAACATATGAAAAAAAGTTCAACATCACTGGTCAGTCGAGAGATGCAGATGAAAACAACACTACGATTTCACCTCACCCCAGAAAGAATAGCTTCTATCAAGAAATCAACCAATAACAAATGCTGGTGGGGCTGTGGGGAGAAAGGAACCTTTCTCCACTGCTGGTGGGAGTGCAGACTGGTGCAACCACTGTGGAAATCAGTATGGAGATACCTCAAAGAACTAGGACTGGAAGTCCCAGTTGACCCAGCTATTCCCCTGCTGGGTACCTTCCCCAAAGAATTAAAAGAATCATACCACAGTGATATATGTGCACCTATGTTCACAGCAGCACAGTTTGTAATAGCTAAAACTTGCAAACAGCCCAAGTGCCCATCAACTGGAGACTGGATAAAGAAGATGTGTTGTTGTTTTTTTTTTATAAAATGGAGTACTACTCAGCCATAAAGAATGAGAAACTAGAGACATCTATAGCTAAATGGATGCATATTGAGGCCATACTCTTAAGTGAAATAAATAGGACACACATGTATAAATACCGAATAGTTTCTCTGGTGTGAAAAACTAAAAGTGTAAATAAGGATCAAAATGTATAATTGATACTGTGAAATAGGAAGAAAAGATCTAAAGGTGCAGGGGAAGTGGGAGGGGTAGGGGAAAGGAAAGAAGGGAAAAGAAAAAATATGAGAAAAGGAAAAAAATGGAAACAAAGTCTTTGTAAATAGGGAAGAGTGGAGGGGGTGAAGGGAGGGCAGGGGAAAGGGGGAAAAAAAATAAGAACCAAGATGCATCATGTAAAGGTACAAGTTCCCAATGATGAATGTAACTGTACACCCTAAAATGTACCAATAAACTCAATGGAAAAAAAAAATAAAATCTTTTAGTTCTCTTCCTAAAAAGCAAGCAAGCAAGCAAGCAAGCTAACTAGCTCACTGCCGGGGATTTAGCTCAGTGGCACTGTGCCTGCACAAGGTTCAATTCCCTCCAATTTTTTTTAATTAAAAAAAACCTCATTTTAATCAAAGGGATAGAGGATATAAAAAATGAGGTCCATATTTTACAACTGCACATAATTTTCAGTAAGAGAGAAAACAGGGAGGTAGAATGAAAATAAACAAACCAACAAATAAAAACAAAAACCCTGGTCAGCTCAGCAAATGGGTCTCGACAAAAGACGAATGCAGAGGGAGTGAAGAAGTGTGTGGAGGAATGCTATGAATGTGGAAGCAAGGGACTTGAAGTTCAGAATGAACTGAAGCTCGACAAAAATAAGAACAACAAAACACTTTGTGTTTAGAACAATAACAGGCTTAGGAACGAATACAGAATACATTATTAACAGCTGATCAAAAAAACAAAAAACGTAGATACATCAATCCCTTTTCAGTATCTTTAAATGAAAAGGGAAGACTCACCAGTGTCATGTAAGAACTGGTTGATTCAAGGCCAAGGACTTAGCTTAGTGGTAGAGCGCTTGCCAAACAAGTGCAAGGGCCTGGGTTCAATCCCCTGCACTGTAAAAAAGTTGGACAATATTTCTCACAATGACTTGAACATAAAACAGTACACACTAATGATTTTCAGGACATAAAACTAGTGTTTCTGACAATAAGATAAAAAAGTAATTTTATGCATGGTAGCTGAAACTAACAAAATATATATAGCTGTAAACTTCCACATGTGGGTTTTAAGAAATTTCAAATATTTAGCTTTAGGAAGAGATTATTTATGGGGTATAGATCTCATATTATTTCTTTTCAAGTTCAGAAGGAACATACAAGGGGGAAAGTACAGATTTGGATGTTCCTATAAGCCAGAAATAGAAAATTTTAAGAATGCGAACATAAAAAATAGTTTTATGACAATCAGTTTTTGCCAAGAGGTAGTTAGCAGTAAGTGACATAAGACTGGAAGTATTCAGATAGGTTGGTTACACTAAGACTAGAACATTCAGGGTTAACAGTGATGACAAACTTTCTAGAGGTCTCAATGATAACAAACAGATAGCTGCAGCATGCGAGCCATAAGTTTGCCACCACTGGTCTATGGCATACCCCAAAAGATGAAAATTTCAACTACTGATACTCTGTCCTAAGTCTGGAAACTCACTAAGTGTCTAAACTTTGTCTAGAGTAGCATATACTTGTATTGCTTTTTTAAAAAATTAGAATAAAACTGCTCAGAGAAATTTCCTATGTCCACAGCTTTTAAGATCTGATAAAAATGAAACAATTCTCCAGAGAACTGTGAAATGCTAACAGTGATTACTTTTCAGAATCACTGTGATTCAGATGCAGATAAGCTATGCATTTTTCTCCATCACTCCTACTTTACAGATGAGGAAGCTATCAAAAACGTTAAGTACCAGTTGAAAGTTACTTAAAGATGTAATAGGCATTATTTAGAACAATAATATTATTGTAAGACTTCAGCACATCACCTAATTCATTTCTTCTGGCATTATCCATGCAGTGTATCACTAAACAAATTAAGAAAAGGAACTCCCAGGTCAAATTTCGGCCTGGTATTTTATATATCAATTGAAGCAGACCTCCCAAAAGGGTGGCACAGATGAAAAGGCAACCTGACCAGGCTAAGAAAGGCAGATACATCCCATCTTAAAAAACATCAGTTACTAGAAAAGGGCTGCACAAGGAGTGCCTGGCAGCTTGGCATAACTTGCTGGATGATGCAACAGATCTGCAACACCGTGCCAGGAAAACTGGAAGAGGCTATGACAGAGATAAGTTCTCCACAGGGCACTGTTTCCACTCAAACACACCATCTATAAGTTAGAGTAAGCAACACTATTCAGATTATACAAGGCTTGCCACAGGCTTAAGCATTTGGTACAAACTCAGGAAAGCATCTTCTCTATTGTACTGGTGTTAATTCTGCAGATCAAAACTCTTGAGGATTTTTAGAAAGTTTCAAAAAGAAGAAACCTATTCAGATGTCTGAAAATAGCAACTACCTCTTAAGCAAATTCCAACAGCTCTTAAGATCCTAGGCATAAAAAGTGTATCTATAGTTTCCATGTGTTTGGTTCTTAATTTATCAAATTAATCCATTCTACTGCTGTAGTGGCAAAGTAGAAATTGTGGCTCAATGAAGGTCCTTTGCAATGAAGATATTCTGTGAAACTCTGCCTCATATAGAGCCCTGTGTAAGCCCACAGCTTTGGCAATGCTGGCTAGAAAGCAGCTGGGGAGAGAAAAATGGATGTTGCCAGTACACAGGCCTCTTCCTCACACTGAACAGTGATGAAGCCTCAGGATGCTGACCGACCTGGTGATGATGGTCAGAGTGGTATCCTGCGGGATCTGAATCTGCTGCGGAGTCAGCCCATGTTGCTGCAGTTGCTTTGGGATCAAGTGCCTATGGGCAATCTCTATCTTTTCCTCCTGTGAATACCCTGGAAAAAAAGGAGCTTTGGTCTGTAATTATTCATGCAACTCTCACAATGCTGCACTTTCTTAATGGATCAAATGCAGATATAATTTAAGTATTACTTCAACTAATATTATAATCAGAATAAAGAACTTTAAATCCATAATTGTAAAAATTTCAAATTCTTCACAAAACCTGTTGATTAAGTGATGTATCTTTCAAAGAGAAAAACAACTCAATCAAACCTTAGACACAATTAGCTCCTTATCTTGAAATGCTCTGAAATTTTAAATAGGAAAACAAAAGCATCCTCTTTCTTTAGTATTGCTACGACTAACTGAAACACACACATGTATAAACACACACACACAGGACTTCAACTAAATAAACAGTGGGTACTATAGGAAGGGCTTCAAAGGAGCTACTTCTAGATCCACAGTTGTAAATTTTAGCAAAAATACAAAAAACTAAGGTTTCACTATAAAATTTTTTACACCTATAAGTTGGAGAAAAATGTGTAAGATATTCAAGAAGAGACTATGTTCTTAGTTATTTAGAATCCTCAATGAATACACTTATTTTATCTTTAAATTTCGTAAGAAAAAACTTCACCTACTTTTGCCCTGTTTAACAAACAAACAAATTAAATGCAAACTGATACAGCATCTTTTGAATAGGGAGAGGAGGTTAAAACTCAGCAGAAAAGTCAGCAGCCAGGACAGCCAAATCTGTGGGAGCAAGGTGGCATCACATGTCACCTCTGCAGCAGCTGCCCTGATTATGTCACTCTGTGTTAGTGTACCTTATGGGTTTTCTGTCTTCCTTAACTTGAAGTTTCCAGGCAGTCTCATTATTTATTCATTTTAGTCTTATAAATACACTCAAGGAACTATGATTCTATTATAGTTTAAAATTAATTATAGGAATGTACAAGAAATTCAAGAAAAATTTAAGAAATTCAACCATCATTCACTGAACAGTAATATTTCAGAGTAATATGAAAAACACATTAGGATTACTTTTAGAATCTATTCTATTTTCATCTTAATAAGTAGTCATTGCTATTTAATTTCTTCTAGGGAAAAATGATTCTGAGCAATTAAAAATAAGGTGAAAAGACTAAAAGGACTTTATTTTGTACATTCCAGTGAAGGAAAACACAGGGTAAAAAAAATACGTTAAGGGCTGGGGATTTAGCTCAGTGGTTTCGCCGCCTGCTGCGCAAGCGCAAGAATCCGAGTTCGATCCCCAGTACCAAAAAAACAACAAAACAAAACAAAACAAAATGTTAACTATCTGACAGTCAACTAAAAAGAAGAACTTAAAAGCACTATATACTTTTAGACAAAAATGAGGCCTGATTTAATAAGGAGAAAGTTCAGTTACTCTTTAGGAATCACTTAACAAGGATAAATGATCACACACTTTTCTAGAGATAAAAACTCCAAAATCTGATAGAGATTTGGTTGGTTTTTAGACACTTATTTTGTAAAAATAAATTATTTTTTATCTATAAGTTTAGAAACTGATTCAAAGAAGAATGTCTTTATTTTCCACACAAGTGATCATTCTTTAATGCTTAATTAAACCTGATCACATTGTCAAAATTTATTCTTATGTCTTACAGGACTACACATACTCTCGCGGTATAAACAAACAAGTTTTGCTGTTCCAAAATTTAACTCTATATAAAAAGTGGCTAATACATCTTACTCAGAACTTTTGAAGATTACACAATGGCAAATTAGCTTCTTTACTCAAAACTCCAAGCATGAGCAGTTTCAAAGGGCATGCTCAGATGGGAAGATACCCCCCAAATAATGACTTTATTAATTGAATACCTGGAACTGGGATGACCTCCATTCTGTCGAACAAGGCAGGTGGAATAGTAGCAGTGGTGTTGGCAGTAGCTATAAAAAGGACTTGGGAAAGGTCAAAGGCCACATTCAGATAATGATCTGTGAAGTTGTGGTTTTGTTCAGGATCCAACACCTAGGAGAGAATAATAAACATTTAAACACATTTAGTAGTGGTGATAAAAGCTACACAAATTAAAATACACATGATGTATCAGCGAGGTTAATATTTCTGCTACAAATATTTTGTTAAACAGAGATAACACTAAAACTTGAACATCATTCTTTGCATTTCCCACATTCTAAGTACTTTCTTATAAATGTAAAATGTTCAGTGTGAAAATTTCTAAGAACATATAACAGCACAAACAAAAATTGCACTTTCAAGCTTTGTTCTAAGATCTACTTATTAATGGCCCATTACGGGCACATTACAGGGGACCAGTCCTGCAGAGCCAGTTTCCCTCTTTGTAGCATAACCGATATTAACTGCTATGGGAATACAAAGTACATGGGAGTTTTTTTGCTATGTAGTTCAGGCTGGCCTTAAACTATGTAGTCCAGGCTCGCCTTGAACTCCCAGAGATCCTCCTGCCTCAGCCCCCCCCCCCCCCCAATGCTGGGATTACGAGCATGCACCACCACACCCAGCTTTTGTACCAGAATATTTTAAATAGGGCTGACATACATACTCAAAAAGGAAATAACATGACTAAAATACATACTTATTACAATTCACTATAAAAACCAGGTTTTCCTTGCTTATAATTTCTATTAAAGTAACACTTATTTAAAAATTATATACCAATTAGTCTTAATTCTAGGCCCTTTATTTTTTGTTTTGTTTTGTGCTCTAAGATGAGGTCTCACCATGTAATTTAGGCTAGTCTTGAACTTCTGGTGATCCTCCTGCATCAGCCCTCCTGAATGCTGAGATTCAATTTCGTTAATCATTGTAGTAGAAACTCAGTGTTTGTCAGATCACATTTCTCAGATGGTCTAATTTCACATTCTCACAAGACTTAATCATGTTTAATGTTATAAAAAAGGTACATCCAAATGCTCATGGAAAACTATGTTCAGTACAGAACTGATTAACCTTATTATAGACACCTAAGTTAAGTAGAAATATTATAGGCAGTCAGACAGGGCTTGGCCCTTGAGGGATCAGTGCAGAAGATGAGAACACATTGCAATTGTGGCTAGAGGTACATCTGTTGAAGGCCAAACCTCAAGATGAAGACAGAATGACCAGGTCTACATGCCTTCCCAAGAGACAAGCAATAAATTGAAGATTATATTATAACAGGTATCACCTGGTCCAATAAAAGTCTAGATAGACATCAGTCACCCAGGTGGGTGACCAAGACCTCTTGATCCATCCCTTCCTAACAAGGTCCTTGTTCTTTCCATGTACCCTTGCTATGCGACCTGCTTTCCTATTGGATCAGTATTACCTATGCAGCTATACTTGTAATTGGTTGATCATAGTTATGACCCACATTATATCCATCTGGTGATTTTGCTCTATAAAACTTCCTCTGTAAGTAGGGTCTGTGGCAACCCACTTTCAGGTCCCTTCTTGTCTCTCAGGAACTCTCTCTCAAAATGTTTTTCTATTCTTAACCTCCATTGCTCCTCAGAATTCATTCTTCAATTTTGGGGAACACAAACTTGGTGTATCTGACATCTAGCAGGTTGGGAGTTATATTATTTCTCCTATATGATTTGGAGGTCCCTTCGAGATAACTGGAAGGAGGTAAGAGTCTGCTTTTGTTTCATGGATTCTGGATTGTGACTTGTTTAGGTAATCAGAAACTCATCCTTGTTTGTCAACTGCTAACGCCTTGAATTTTCATGCCTTCTTTTTTTGTTAAAAATGATGACAAACCAAAAAAACCAAAAAATAAAATGATGATAAATTTAAGTAGAGAACATGGGAAAATTATGATGTTTCTTTGATGGGACATTTTACTTTTGCAGGCAAGGTCTTGTATTCCTGTTTTATACATGCTGCATTTGGACTTTCTAGTAGAATTTACTGGTGTTCCTTGCTTGACCTGTTTGACTTGTTTTGACTGTTGTGGTTTGTTCTCTTATCTCAGACGGTGGTGCTAGGAAAAAGTAATGTTGGAGCGTCCCCTAATGGTCTTTGGTACTAACCAAAATGTGAATTTATGGAATGCTACAAAATGGGTCTTTTTATGAAACCTAGTTATGTTTAGGAAATATACATGTCTATTAATAAATCATGGGACACCAACTGTCAGTTAAAATGCAATAGGTTAGCAGGTCACCTCGGGGGACGCCTTGAAAAGATAGAAACCAAGTAGGGATTAAAAGGGATACCTATTTTCCTCTTGTTCTGCAAATGGCAAATTCAACGTCAAATTCTCTAACTCCTTTAGAATGTATTCTTAAGCACTAGAAATTGTTTGACCCTCACATAGTGAGAAAGAGCTGTTTAATATTTTTCTGCACTCAAGCATGGCCTGCCTACCCACTAGAGGCAAAGTGGAATGCAGAGGTAAGTACGGATTATGACACTATTTCACAACTAGAATTTTACTTTAAGAGAGTGGAAAAGTGGTCAGAATTAGCTTATGTTCAGACTTTCTTTGCATTAAGAGACAATCTTTAGTTGTGTTCAAAATGTAAATGTAAGCCACAGGAAAACGAGCTACCTCTGGCCCTAAAGACACAATCATCTATTACTGAGCTTGAGGTTTCCCCCTCTTGCCCTTCAGAACCTAAGGACAAGGTTTCCAAGGCAAATTTAATTAAACCCTCACCTACTACGACTGAACTTGAGGTTCTCCTCACGCCCTTCAGATCCTAAAGTCGAGGTTTTCAAGCTAACCTTAATCAAAACCTCCTCCACTATTATTGAGCCTGCAGTTCCCCTCACCTGTCCTCTGGACTCTAAGGGCGTGGTTTTCAAGCCAACCTTAATTGAAGCCTCTACTGGGGCACATCCATCCTTGGCTGATTTTGCTCAAGGTCTTCAAAGACAATATCCCTTACAGAAGGAGGTTGGAGAATTCAGCCCTACATGAGCCCCTGTGTCCTTTTCTCCCAGTGACCTCAAACAGATCCAACAAGATCTAGAACAGTTTTCAGATAATTTTGATAAGTACATTGAGGTCTTTAGGGGCCTTACTCAGACCTATGAACTGCACTGGAAAGATGTAATGTTACTCTTAAATCGAACATTGACTTCTAATGAGAGACAAGCAGAATTACAGGCTGCTAGTACATTTAGAGATAAATATCATATTGTTAAATTTAGAAGGCCAGAAGACAGGCAGCCAGGGGAACAGCAAGTTCTTACTGGAGGCCAAGTAGTCCCTATACAAGATCCCCAGTGGCCTACCAACCAGACAGGAGTCTGGAATAGGAAACATCTTCAGACATGTATTCTTGAAGGTCTAACTAGGATGAGAACTAAGCTCTCCAACTATTTTAAATTGTCAACTATTCATCAGGAGAAAGATAAGAACCCCTCTGCCTTCTTAGATTGTTTACAAGAGGCATTGATGAAACATACATCCCTGGTTCCTGATTATTCTTAAAGACAAGCTTATTACTCAGTTAGCCTCAGATATTAGGAAAAAGATGGCTTTTGCTTCAGATAGCTCACTTGATACTTTAGTGAGAACTGCCTCCTCAATATTTTATCATCGAGAAGAGAAAGAGGCCAAGTAGAAAAAACAAAGAGACCAAGAGAAAATGGTTTCCTTGGTTGTGGCCTTAAAAGGAATAGACTCTTAAGTCTGATTCTTGGGACTCCAAGAAGAGCTTGATGACTAAACTTACCCGCTACCACTGTAGAAAACCAGGCCATCTTAGGAGAGACTGTGATAAGGACCATCATAACAAGAGGCCCCCTGAGCCATGCCCTGAGTGCAAAAGTGACCACTAAAAGTAAGACTGCCCCTGGAGATGGAGGTCCCAGGGATCAGCCCCATCTTACCAGTTGATCCAGCAAGACTGAAGGGCTCCGGGGCAATCTTTGCCTTCTCCCTCTGGCCAGACTGTCATCTCCATGGAGAAGCCCCGGGTAATCTTAATTACAGAGGGGAAAAAAGTCCAGCCTGTTGCTGGACACTGTCACATGTCTCTTAGTCTTTCTTTTCAACACTGGCCTTCTTCCAGCCATCATACATCAATGAAAAGTCATTGGAGAGGAGGTAACTTGCTATTTCTCATAACCCTTAGGCTATAACTGGGATGGCTTTCTCTTCTCCCATTCCTTTTTGATTATGCCTGAAAGTCCAGTTCCCCTCCTGGGGAGATAAATCTTATCTTGTTTGAATACTATAATAGACATGCACCCAGGTCAGGTACACTACCTCCCCCTCGTGGAGACAGAAATAAATCCTGAAGTATGGGTAACTAAAGGTAAAATAGAAAGAGCAATAAGAGCTGTCCTGGTGCAAATACATCTGAAAGATCCGACTATTTTTCCTCACTGTAGGCAATACCCTCTAAGACCTGAAGTTAAAAAAGGATCACTGCCTATAATCGACAACTTAAGGATGCAAGGTTTACTCACACCCTGTAACAGCCCCTTCAACACTCCAATCTTGGGAGTTCAAGAACCCAGTGAAGAATGCAGGTTGGTACAAGACCTCAGATTAGTACCTAACTCATACACTCTCCTTTCTAAGATCCCAGAAGATGCTGGTTGGTTTTCAGTGTTAGATTTAAAAGATGTCTTCTGGGCAAGGGGTGGTGCCGCCCTCAGTGGTGCCGCCGCCTGCCTCGAAAGTGGAAGGTCCCAAGTTCGATCCCCGTACAAAAAAAACAAAACAGCAGTAAAAGATGTCTTCTTTTGTATTCCTTTACATTCAGATTTCCAGTTTCTTTTTGCCTTTGAAAATCCTCATGACCAGGCCACCCAGCTGACTTGGACTGTGGTTCCTCAAGGATTCAGAGACAGTCCTCTTCCTTTTGGGCAAGTGCTTTTCCTATGACTTGGCATGTTTTACATTTTCCCAAGTCAAAGTGCTGCAATGTACAGATGAAATACTGTTACATGCCCCCTCAGAAGAGCTCTCTAGCCAGGGCACCTATGCTCTGCTAAATTTTTTAGCAGGGTTTATAAAGTCTCTAGGTCTAAGGCACAACTTTGCAGCCTTGAGGTAAAATACTTGGTCCTTATCATATCTAAGGAAACCTGAGGACTGGGGGAAGAAAAAATTAAACCAATATTTTCCTTCCCACAGCCGAAGACCCTAAAACAGCTAAGGGGAATAATAGGCTAGGAATAATAAAAGCCTAGGAATAATAAGCTTTTGTAGCCTTTGGATAGCAGGGTATGGTGAAATCGCATGACCCTTTTATCAGCTTATAAAGGAAGCCCAAAAGACAGATATCCACATTTTAACCTGAGAACCTGATTCCCAAACTGCATTCCAGAAGCTTAAATAAGCACTTCTAAATGCTGGCACTGAGCCTATCGACAGGACACCGCTTCAATCTATATGTTGATGAAAGGTGGGGCATGGCTTTGGGAGTGCTTAGGCAGGATCAAGGACCTGCTCAACAGCCTACAGGTTATCTGAGTCATAAATTAGACGCTGTAGCAAAGGGATGGCCTGCATGCCTTAGTGCTATGGCTGCTATAGCTCTCCTGGAACCAGAGGCATCCAAGGTGACTTTAGACAAAGACCTCATTGTATATATACCTCACAATGTAGCAAGACTTCTTTTTTCCAAAGGGAGTCTATGGCTATCAGACAACTGACTTAAATATCAAGCTGTACTTCAAGAAGGACCAGACATTCAAATAAAGACATTCTCCTCCTTAAACCCTGCCACCTTTCTACCAGAAAAGGAGGAAATTGATGCTGAAAGACATGACTATGAACAGGTAATTCTCCACAAGTACAGAGCCAGACAAGACTTGTTAGACGTACTCCTTACTGACTCTGGTTTGACCCTCTTCTGAGATGTCAGTTTCTTCATGGAAAATGGGACCAAAAAAAGGGGCAGGGTACACAGTAGTGACTCTACATCAGACATTTGAAAGTTCCTCACTTAGCCCTGGGACTAGTGTCCAGCTAAAAAACTCATAGTTCTGACAAGGGCTTTACAACTCAGTGAAAGACAGAAAGCCAAAATTTATACTGACTCAAAGTAGGCTTTCCTGATGCTTGCATCTTTCTACTTTTTACCCTACTTATGTCTTTAATTCAAATATGTGTTTCCTGTAGACATCACAGAGCTAATTATTTTTATTAATCATTCCATCAACTTAACCTTTTGATTTAGTTTAATCAATTTATACCTAATTTTACTGTTATCTCATTCTTTTTTGATCTTTTACTGCTTTCTTTTGTATTTAAGTGAAAATTTCCCACTGTAACATTTTAATTTGTATCGTGATCCTTTTGGCATATATAATTTTAATAATTTAATCCCAATGAGATACAGAAATTTTACACCTATATACTCAAGTCTACATCATTTTGTGATATTACAGTTAAACATATTACATCTTCATATATCTCAAACTCAATGATACATTTTTATAACTACTACTTTATATCATTTTACATCTACTAAAGAAGTCAAAAGAAGAAAGGAATACTAGTATATATTTGTAGTTTGTGATATTAACCTTCTTATCTACATTTCTAGTTCTCTTCACTAGTTCCTGTGGATCTGAGTTATCACTGTGTCATTTCTTTACTTCCAGGACAGGATTGCTTCCATTTATCTCTTTTCAAAAATATCATTTTGGGGCCGGGGATTTAGCTGAGTGGTTCTGCCGCCTGCCTTGGAAGGGCAAGGTCCCGAGTTCGATCCCCGGTACCAAAAAAAAAAAACCACATTTTAAATGTATAAATTATATATAACTGCTTTTTAAATCAATTAAGAGAAAATGCACTTATACTGCATTTTATAACTATATAATTCTACTGCTGCTCTAATAGCCATATAGTTTGAATTGCTGTCTGAGATAACTTGCTTTCTACCTGAAGAATTTACTTTTATGGGTTTTTTTTGGTACCGGGGATCGAACTCGGGTCCTTGTGCTTGTGCAGCAGGCGGCGAAACCACTGAGCTAAATCCCTGGCCCCCTTTTATGTTTCTTATAAGGTGAATCTGTTAATAATGAATTCTTTCAATTTTTTATTCATCAGGGGATACCTTTTTTTTTGGAATTTTTTTTTTTTTTTGATACCAGGGATCGAGCTCGGGTCCTTGCGCTTGCGAGGCAGGCGGCAGAACCACTGAGCTAAATCCCCAGCCCGGGATATCTTTATTTTAATTTAATGTTTGGAATAGTTCTTCTGGATATAAGATTCTTTTGTTTTTGTTTTTGTTTTTGAGACAATGTCTCGCTGTGTAGCCCAGGCTGGCGTCAAACTCGTGGTGATCCTCCTACCTCAGCTTCCCGAGTGTTGAGATTGTTGAGACTACAGGCTTGCACCACTATGCTCAGCTGGATATAAGATTCTTGAATAATAATTTTTCTTTTTAACATTTAAAAAATTAAAATTATATCATATGTATTTATGGGATGCAAAGTGATGTTATGGCTTATGAATACAATGTTGAAAAATTAGGTCAAGTTAATTAACATAGCCACCGTCTTGGAATTTTTCTCTTTCAACACTATGATAACATCATCCCACTGCCTCTGGCCTGCATTGTTTCTGAGAAGCTATTGTCTTTGTCTTTTTGCAGTTTTGCTATGACCTCTCTGTGTATGTATGTTTATTTTATATAGAATGCATTGAGCTTCTTGGATGCTCAAATTTATGTTTTGTATCAAATATGGGAAATTTTCGGCCACTGTATCTTCAGAGACTTTGCTCCTTTCTCTCCTGTCCTGTTAGGCATATACTGGTATATTTAATGGTATTCCACGTTTCCCCAATTCTGTTCATTATTTCATTTGTTTTTCTCTGTTCTTTAGTTGCACAGTCTTTAACAATCTGACTTCAAGTCCACCAATTCCTTCTTCTGCCAGTTCAAATCTACTTATCCCTTCCAGTGAATACTTCATTTCAGAAATGATACTTTCATGTTAATTATCTTGATTACGGCTATGGCTTCATGATTTTATATATATCTCAAAATTCATCAAATCGTTCATTTTAAATATGTTCACATTCTTATGTTAATTATACCTCAATAAGACTGCAAAATATAAAAATAAAAGCCAAGCACGATGCTGCATACTTGTAGTTCCAACTACTTTGTAGGCTGAGATGGGTGGATGACTTGAGCCCATGGTTTCAAGACCTGTCCGGGCAACAGTGAGATCTCATCTCAAAAAACCAAAACAAACAAATAAAAATAAAAATAAAAAATAAAAGTAAATGAATAAAATGTATTTCAAGAAATTTTCTTAATAATTTTATGTTACTGGACTGGGGATTTAGCTTAGTGGTGCTGCTGCCTGCCTCAAAAGCAAAAGGTCCTGAGTTCAATCCCCAGTACAAAAAAAAAAAAATTTTATGTTACTTTGGTTTAATGAGGGGACTGTCTCACATCCCTCTTTGAATACCTATCTGTATTTGGTAATTAAACTGTCCAAAGATAAGAGCATATTCTGTAGAGCATCCAAACTTTACAATTTAGTTTTGTAAAATAAAATTAGCAATATTGTATTAGTTTTGCTGTTGCTGGGATATAGTGGCTGACACCTACAATTTAAAGGAAGAGATGTTTAATCTGGCTTATAGTTTCAGAGGATTCAGTTAGCTGACTCCAAGGCAGGAACATCATGACAGAAGGGCATGGCAGAGTAAAGATCCTTAGTTCATAGTAGGTGGAAAGCAGATCAGGGAAAACAGCACAGAAGAGAAAAGGGTGTGGGACCAGATATAGTGTTCAAGGTCATGCCTCCATGGCTCACCTAGAGACACCCAGAACTATGCTTTACTAATCCTTTGGGAGGCTCCAAAACCAATCAGGTTTATACAATCAAGCTTACCCATCATATTCTACTTCATATCAATTTGCCACCCAAACATATCTCCTTAAACCACACTTAATTTCCAAATAAACATAATAACAAATTAATAAATCTTCCTAACACATAATAACTATCCTACATTCAACTGAACATAATTATCCCTCTCCCAAAGTCTCAAAGTTCCATCATTTTTCAAAAGCTCAAGTCCAAGTATCTTCTGAGACTCAAGGCAAACTCTTGAACTTCTGTAAAAATGAAAAGTTACATAACTGCATGGTACAATGGAACAGGGTAAGCATTTCCAATCTGAAAGGGAGGAATAGGGGGATAGAAAAAAGTAGGACCAAAACAAAATCAAAACCCAGTAAGAAAAACATGAAGTCCTACAGCTCCATGTCTGACATCCAGATCAGTTCCAAAGGGCATGGGTAGTCCCATCCCTCTGGCCTAATTGATTGTAACCTATATGGCATCTCTCTTAATCTGGCTGTGTTCATGATCTACACTTTCCTCAGCAGATATTCCATGTTTGTAGCTTGTTCAACTTCCTGGGGGTCTCAACAGTGCCCTTGGTTTCATCCCCATTGCTTCACATACCGGCCTCTTAGTGTTTTCTTACCCATTCACCTAGGCCATGGTGGTGAAGTTATGGCACCTGTATTGCAGTGGGCTGTTTGTATCATTGAAAGCTCTAAAACGTTTGCCATCACTGACCTAGGTGCTCCTTCAAAATCTGGATGGAAGCCTCCCTGACCCCACAACTCTTGCATTTTGCATGTGGTAAAATCAGCATCACACAAACACTGCCAAGGTCTGCTGTCAGTGTAACCAACATCTGGGCCTCTTGGATCATGGCTGCAGTGATCTCTGAGTGCCCAGAAGGCTAAGCACAGTGAAATGAATCTTGTGGAGTCAATTCCCTAGGTGGCCCTTCTTTGTATTTTTTTTTTTTTTTTGGTACTGGGAATTGAACTCGGGCCCTTGCGCTTGCCAGGCAGGTGGCAGAACCACTGAGCTAAATCCCTGGCCCTAGGTGGCCCTTCTTGAGCTGGGGTCCCAGGGACTCTCTTCTCAAATAAAAGACTGATACTTTTGCACAGCCTGTGATGGGTGGGGCTTCGCTGATCTCTGAGATACCTGAGATATCTTTCTTCTTGGCCCTATACAAAGTACTAAATTCTTCTTAATAATACTAATCTCTTTAGCAACCACATCTCCTTTGGCCCCAACTTTATATATGCTTCCTTTTAAGCCAAAATTTTCTGCTCTTCGACCTAGAATAGCAAAAGCAATTCTAGGTAATAAAGGCAAGGTAGGGGGTATCACAATCCCCAGCCTGAAACTATACTACAAAGCTACTGTGATAAAAACAGCATGGTACTGGCAAAGAAACAGACCTGAGGAGCAGTGGAACAAACCAGAAGATGTAGAAACAACTCCAGACACACTCAGCCTCCTCATCTTCAACAAAGGAGCCAGACATCCTCACTGGAGGAAAGATAGCTTCTTTAATAAATGGTGCTGGAAAAACTGGGTTTCAACTTGCCAAAGATTAAAACTACACCTATATCTCTCACTATACACTAAACCAAAATCAAAATGGATCAAAGATCTAAATATTAAAACAGAAACACTAAACCGGCTGGAAGAAAGGTTAGGTAGAACTCTTGAAGACATTGGTGTAGGAAAAGATTTCATGAACAATCAACAAGTAGGATCTCATCTTATTAAAAAGCTTCTGCACAGCAGGAGAAACCACCAACAGTGTGAAGAGACAACCCACAATGTGGGAAAAAATTTTTACCAGCTGTTTCTCACACAAAGGTCTACTATCTAGAATATATGAAGAACGTGAAAAAATCAGACCTCCCAAATTTAAAGATCCAATCCAAAAATGGGCATCTGACATGAACAGACATTTCTCAAACAAAGAAGTAGAAATAGAAAATAAACATATGAAAAAATGGTCAACATTTTCAAACTGGTCATTTGAGAGATGCAAATGAAAACAATGCTGAGATTCCATTTCACCCCAGAAAGAAAGGCTGCTATCATGAAACCAACCAATAACAAATGCTGGTGGGGCTGTGGGGAAAAAGGAACCCTTCTCCATTGTTGGTGGGAGTTTAGACTGGTGCAACCACTGTGGAAATCAGTATGGAGATACCTCAAAGAACTAGGGCTAGAGGTCCCATTTGACCCAGCTATTCCTCTGCTGGGTATCTTCCCAAAAGAATCAAAACAACCACACCACAGCAATTATATGTGCACCCATGTTCATAGAGGCAGTTTGTAATAGCTAAAACTTGGAAACAGCCTAGTTTCCTATCAATTGGAGACCGGATAAAGAAAATGTGTTTTTGTTTGTTTTATAAAATGGAGTTCTAATCACCCATAAAGAATGAGAAATTAGAGACATTTATAACTAAATGGATGCACATTGAGGCGATACTCTTAAGTGAAATAAATAGGACACACATGTATAAATACCTAATAGTTTCTCTGGTGTGAGAAACTGAAAATGTAAATAAGAATCAAAAAAGATATAATAGATAACATGAAATAGGAAGAATAGGGGCAAAGGGGAAGGGGAAGTGGGAGGGGTAGGGAAAAGGAAAGAAGGGAATGAAATTAATATGAGAAAATGCAAAAATGGAAACAAAGTCTTTGTAAATAGGGAAGGGTGGAGGGGTTGAAGGGAGGGCAGGGAATGGGGAAAAAATAAGAACCAAGATATATTATATAAAGGTACAAACTTCCAATGATGAATCTCATTATACTGTATACCTAAAATGTACCAATAAAATGAAAAACATTTTTTCTAGTCTTCTTTTTGCTTCTTATTCTCACTATAAATCTTGCAAAAGCAGCCAGCAATACCCATGCCACAGCCTGAATGGGCTGTGCTAAAATTTCCTCTGCCAAATCATGAGTCCACTGCTCCTAATTGGCAAACTGTAGGAAATATTTTTGTCATAGTGTAACACCCATGGCCTCTACTCAAACTGCCAATGGAACCTCTGTTCCCAACTGAAACTACCTAAGCCTGGCCTTGATTGTCTACATTCCTATCTCCATTCTGGTCTTCTGAGCTCTGATCAGAATCATCCATTAGGCTCTGCTTACAGTGTTCTAAGGCATATAACCCACATCTCCAAACCTTTCCAACCTCCTCTTATAAACCAGTTCCACCCAAAGGCTTCAAAATCACATGGTCAGGTATAGTCACAGTAATGACCTCACTTTCTTACATACGGAACACAATCCTCAACATCCACAACATGAAGAAGATTAATTTGGTGCATGGTTATAGGGAATTCAGATCATGTTCGGCTGGCTCCAAGGCAGATACATCATGGTGTAAGGATGTGTAGTAGGAGAAAGATGCTTAGTTCACAGTAGCCAGAAAGCAGAGCGAAAGAATAGTGCCAGAGAGAAAGGGGAAAGGGACTAGATATAGTACTCAAGGTTGTACCTTTATGACCCACTCAGATGTGTGTTTACTAATTCCCTCAGTGGCTCCCAAGTTTCACTGAAGCTTAACCACCACAAATATAAAAGCAGATCCTTTACAATTGTGTAAGTATTGTCTACATGCAAAAACTAAGGATATATATAGTCTGATAAGTAGCAATTTTGCCCAAATGGACAGAAGATTTTAAAAAGAGATTGCTCTTAAAAATGTGAAATTTATAGTCCAAACCCAATTTGTAATAGTTTCTCAATTTACTATTCAAATTACTATTTCTCAATTTATTTTATAATTTACTATCTACACTTCCCTCAGGTGTTTTTCTTTTTTATTTCCTTTTCATATTTTACTACTGAATACACTGGTAGGTCTTTACAGAGACAGAAAGATGCCAAGTGCTAGGCTCTGGGGTATGTGTCCAATGATTTCCTAATACAGCATCCTTGAGGACTGCCGAAGAGGGAAAAGAAAGCTTTGGAGATTAGCTAGTCACAGATTCACAACAAGAATCTCCCCATTTGACTCCAAGATTAAATTTCGATCTAAACAACATTAAATTCCAGTAATAAGAGTGTTAAATAAGATAGAGATAAAAAGAGTAATTTTGATAGGAAATATAGATGGCTGTACATAGGCAGGTGGCAACTTGTATATATTAAAAATCTTAGGTCAAACCGCCATAATTTGAAAACCTTCTATACAGCACATGACAAGAAGGTAAGTAGGTAGTAAAAGAAGACCAAAAATGGGGGAGCACTGTAAGAAGAAAAACAAAAGCTAAAAAAAGTATTAATAAATTTGTCTGATCTGCAATCGGTTGTCACCCTTGAGAAGTAATGATTAGGAGGCCCAATTTTTCTAGTTTAATTTAGTTTGATTATTCAAATACTATTTTCCCCCTAACTGGAGACAGTGAGGAGGAAAAGAGAAAAAGGAATATGGATCTTTATCTACACTTCTCTTATAACATCATCATTTAAGGCATTTTTATCCCAATCCATTTTTAGAACTTACATTGTACCAGGGATCGAACTCAGGACCTCACGCTTGCCAGGCAGGCACTCTGCTGAAGAACTTATATTGTAAATACAGATGGCTTTTTACTTACAGTGGGGTTATATCCTGATAAGCCCAACAGAAGTTGAAAATACTATTAGTGGAAAATGCCCAATCTATCAAACATTAGAGTTAAGTGCAGTGATGGAGAAACTTTTAGAGCTTTCAATGATAAAAAAAACCCAGCCAGCTGTGGCACGCATGCCATAAGTTTACCACCACTAGTTTAGCAACACCATACACTCCAATATTGGTTGTTTACCTCTCTAATCAGGTGGCTTACTGGGAGGTATGGCTGCTGGCAATGCTCAACATCTCAACAGAATACCAGGTTGGATATCAATAGCCTGGACAAAGATCCAAATTTAAAGCATGCTTTTTCACTGAATACATATCACTTCCACAACATTATAAAGTCAAAAGTCATAAGTTGAAGACTATATAGCATGTTGTGAAATAAAAAATTAAGATAATATGCTGGATCTCAAGGTTTTTTCATCAATGTAAAGGTAGAGGACAAAATGATTTCTTGGCATTCTTTGATAACAGCTTACATTAGAAGATCATATATGAGTTACATCTAAGTAGTAAATATACTATATTATCCAATTTCTAATGGCATCTAATTCTAAGAATTTCAGTTT
This sequence comes from Heterocephalus glaber, assembly GCF_053883595.1. Classification (NCBI taxonomy): domain Eukaryota; kingdom Metazoa; phylum Chordata; class Mammalia; order Rodentia; family Bathyergidae; genus Heterocephalus; species Heterocephalus glaber. The sequence continues at coordinate 466,258 of NW_028258427.1, forward strand.
TAAAGAAAAATGTTTACTATCTCTAGAATATTGACTTGTCCTTTTGGAGGGAATATAGAACTATAGGTACCACTGCCCATATAGAAAACTGTTAAAGTACCTACACATTTTATTTGTCTATTGACACAAAAATATTTCAGAAATGCACTTATATTTAATAACATCTGAATATGCATCAATTAGTAATATGATAAATTCTAATGGATAATTCTGTAACTTTGAGCCTATTAATTATTTAACACTAACTTCCCTATTTCTAACATTTTAATGCTACTCAATAACAAACTTGCCTGAATTCTACTGTCTATTGCCATTTGTTTTATCAAGCAGTTGGACCTGTTTGTATGTTTGTCCAATAAATTTACCTATAATGCTATCTAAATTTTGAATATACCTTCGTTAGAAATATATTCTATTTTAGTATATGTGCTGCCGAAGCGAGCACATGAAATATATTCTATTTTACAAAGACACTGTTTTATATAAACAATAATTCCATGGAAGCACAAGGAAATAACCTATCCTCTATGAATAAACAAAAAGAAGAATCTACAAGCAGAACAAATTTATTCTTTAATTTATTCAGAGTAACTTCTCTAGTTTATATCTACTATTACGTTCTTCATATCTAGTGTTTAGGCCCTTAACAGTGTCAGTCATCTATACAATAAAACAATCTATACAAGTACATTTTTTAGGAGTGATATCTAGAAGTCATTTTTTTTAAAAGACAAGATGTTCAATATGTAAAGATAAAAGCCATACTCTTGGAACTTCCAAACTCTGAATAATATTCTACTTTACATTAATTACCAGAAGAGTGAATACCAAGATCAGACAAGAAAATATCACCACACTAGCTGTTTCTTACCAACGATCAATTTTACAAATATCATCCAATCACTACAAAGCATTAGGTTAAGACCTAAAACATAATGTGTAACAATGTGTACTTAATTAGTCTCCACACTTCTACAGCAAGAAAATAAAGAAAAAACCAAAAACTCATGAAGTAAATTTTCCCTCAATTTTACAAATCAATTTGAATTAGTAACTATGCTTTGAACAAGGTTAAAATGGCTGGGGCAAAGGTGCTTAAATAAAAAGGACTGGTTGATATGAACTTATAAAGCAATTATGTCCCACATTCCTTCACTACTGGAGGTTACTTTTATTGTGTTTTGTTTGAATTTTGTTCTTGTTTTGTTTTTCTGAGACAAGGTCTATGCAGCCCAGGATGGTCTTGAACTCACTAAGTTGCCCAGGGTGGTCTCGAACTCATGATCCTCCTGCCTTAGCCGCCCAAGTGCTGTGATTACAAGCAGGCACTACCCTACCATGCCTGGCTTGCAGTTTACTCTATTGAGAACATAAAGTGGTGTTCTCTACACAGCACATGCCAGGCCTTGCTGGGAAAAGCTTGTATTGTACTGAAACAAAGTGGAGGCAAACTGAGTACAGGGACACTTCTATCCCCACCTTCATCTCCTACTCAGTCCCCAGAATGGAGGCTGGCAGGCCTGCACTCTCAAGAAACATTGAAGAGTCTTCCCGCAGCCTAAGAACAAACACCTGAAGTTATCAACACAGGAGGTTCCTATGTTGGCTGTGCAATTCAGCCAACAAGCACCACTCCAGTATTCATGGCTTCAAATCAGCTTTTCTGTTCTTAGTAAACATGAATACATAAAAGCTTCAAGAAATCTAGTGGAACAAAGCACTGTCCTCAGGGGACATTTTTCAAGTAAAGCACGGAGGATGAAGGCATGTCTGGTGCAGAGACAGAGAATACAAGGGAGTTTATCCAGTTTGAGAGCTCCAGAGAACATAAAGAAGGGTCAGGAAGGGAGACTGGCACAAGGTTGGATCAGAATAACAGGGAGTATGAGGATATGGAAGAAGACAGATGAATGGAGGAAGCATTATTGAAAAAAAAGAAATCTAGTAGAAGGATAACACAAAAGACCCAGACCAAAAGAAATATACAAGAAACAAATAAAAACAGCTTACAGTAAAAGGAGCAAAATTTTTAAAAAACACACAAAAACAACAAAAAAATACATTATCTTTCAGAGATAAGAGGGCATATTACAACTATGTATCAAGGGCAGGATATTATAAAGGAACATGCAGAAGAAGAGAAGTTAAAAAAGAGCTTGTAGTCTTAGCACTGAGGCAGGAGGACTGCCTCCAGTTCAAGGCCAGCCTAGGCTACAGTCTGAACTATATAGCAAGACTCTGTCTCAAAAAAAAAAAAAAAAAAAAACCACATAGATAGATAGACAGATGATAGATAAATAGATAGATAGAGCGAACCAGTAAGCTAAGGAAATCATCACAAAGTAAAGCAAAAAAGCAGAAGACCTAAATAATAGAAAAGAAAAGACAATTAAAGATCTAATATCCAAGGAATAGACATTCCAAAAAACGGATGTGAAATCATCAACAAAAGTATTCAAGAAAATTTTCAAGAACTAAATAAGAATTAATTCAAAGTATCTTTAAAGCATCAACAAAAATGGATAAAAAGACACCCTTGAAAAAGCAGATTAGTATGAAATTTCAGAACACAGAGATAAAGGGAAGATCCTAATTTTTCAGAGAGTAAAGCTGGATAGGAATAGAATGACTTCAATCTCATCAACAGCAACATCAGTCACCAGAAAGCTAGGGAGGAAAAGTAAAATTCTGTAGGGAATTATTTCCAACTAGAATCTTATATCCAGTCAAACCACCAATCAAATATGAGGGACATAAAAACATGTTTGGATATGCAAAGTCTAAAAACATCAACCATCCATGCAAGCTTTCTCAGGAAACTATAGGATTGACAATAGAAAAGAGAGGGACTAAACCAAGAAAGGGAGAGACTTGGAATAGGAGAGACAGGAAATTCAACATGACGACAAATGAAGGAAGAACCTAGGAAGACAGCCATGTATTAGATGAAAGAAACAGATCAGATTGGAAGCTTAAAGATAAAACCCAACAGGACACAAAAAACCGTAGTCTTGAAAAGAATGAGACAATTAGTGAAAGTAAACAGAAGAAAGGGGACAATTAAATTTTCAAGAGCATGTGTAGAAAAACAAAAAGAGCAAAAGGAAAGGAAAAATGATCATAGTTTATCACACTGCTCAGCTGTGAAAAGCACTTACATGATCATGTAAATACTCAACAGTGACTTAAAATTTGCAATGAATGAATTGGGGTTTAAAAATGATGTAAGGGAGATGGAAGAAAAGGCAAAGCCCACAACTCCCATAGAGCGTGTTCTATAGATAACGCCAAAAATTTAAAAAAATCAAAAGTAGCAATGTAGACAAGCTATTCAGAAAATGAAGCTGATCAATGAAAAGTTTAAGTGCAGAAGAGAAAATGGGAGCCCAGGAAGTAGAAAATTTGCTTGCTGCTTTCTGTAATAATCTTATAAAATTACCGATCTCTGAACATTAAGCAATATAAAATTTTGTTAAACTATTAATAAAAATGAAAAAAGAAAAGAAACAAAGGGATTTATCAGAAAAAAGAAAATCTTCAGGACATTTTTTGTTTAAATGGCAAACTGCTTCAGACTTCATTCTGTGTTATATCAAACTGTTTTATACCAATGGACACATCACTTGAATACGCATTACTCCAATATGATCCACTCTCACTCCCACTCTGCAGGTGCAACTCTGAACAGGGGCTTCTCTAAATCTTACCTCAAGCAGAGCTGCTGCAGGATCACCTTGTAGGCTTTTCCCCAGTTTGTCAACCTCATCCAATAGGAACACTGGGTTGTTGACTCCAACAGTCTTCAAGCCATTGATTATGCGCCCAGGCATGCTGCCAACGTAGGTCCGCCTATGGAAAGCAGGCAGCAAATTCACAATGCAATGTCAGAAGGTGAGAGCAATACCATTCACAAACCAAACTACAGGACTGGAAAGAAGTCATTTAGCTAGTGCTGTAACACAGCAAAAAGGTTCCATGTATTTAAAAGGCACTGTGATACATCAGAAAGTTAACAGATTCATTTCTACTCAAGTAGGACGGTGGCTACACACTGCCTAGGATATTGGAAGAATTGTATTTCCTTTGTGCCATTTAGTAAAATGGAAAAACACCACAGCTATGGTTGTTACTCAAGATTCCAAAATGTCCAAAACGTCCTATGAGTTTAATTACCAAACTTCTCATGTTTTTCAGAGCACCCTTGCCCTAACACAACTGTTTTACATACTAAAATATCACCCCAAGAGCTGGCTAAAACATCTTCACAAAAAGGCTTAAAATTGATACAAATGGGACTTAGAGAATGTACAGCAAGAAAAGAAAATTTCTAAACTCAACTTTCAAAGGCAATAATTAAGCAGTAAGAGGGTCTGAGATCAACAGTATTTTTCTAAATTCTGACCTCCTGAATAAAATATATCCATCTCATATGCACAAAGGGGCATAATCACAATCAGCCAGACATTTTGTTGACCATTAAAAATGTCAGAAGCTGTGTTATACTTGAACAAGAATCATCTATGTAATTATGGCAGGTGAAGAGTGTGGCATGAACAAGTATGCTTAGCAAACCAAAAAAAGTGCTTTCTCTTTCTCTCTCTCTCTCTCTTATAAAGCTAACAAAACTTTAAGCAGCATTTCACTTCTTTTTAATTACCACCTTCCTGCCTATGTCAGGTAAAAAAAACATGCTTTTTCTGAAAAGGCATAAAATGCTGACTCCCTAGAAGAAAGCCAAAAACGGTGTAAGTAGAACAGCAGCCGCTATCTCATGATCCTCATAAAGCCAATTCACAGAGCGAGCCTGAATTTTGCCACATGACTGGTATAAAGTAGGACAGAACAGATAAGAGTGACCTTTGCAAAGGCAGGACAGCCTGAAAAATACCGTGGGAATGCCTTTCATCTGGAGAAGGTGACTGAGGCACTGGGACCAGATACAGTAAACACTGTCCTGGGACAATAAGGAATCAGCACATTTCAGATTTCAGAATGGGATACAGAAAGGATAAAATGTGAAATTAATGAACTCTTTGAATTATTTCTCTAGAGTAATTACAGATTTTTAATTACTCTGCTTTTTAGAGTGGTAGAAAAGGGGAAATTAAAAAGAACTCAAAGTCTTTATGGGTCTCTTGCTGCATTAATTCTCTTTTTTGTGTGTGGAGGGGTACTGAGGATTAAACCCAGGGCCTTTGCACTGAGCTACATCGCCAGGTTTTTAAATTTTTCAACAGTCTTACTAAGTCACTAAGTTCCCAGGTTGAGCTCCAACTTGTGAATCTCCTGCTTCAGCCTCCAGAGCATTGGGATTAGAGGCTTTACACCACCATACCCGGCTTTCCTTTCCTTTTTTGATAAGAGTTCATAAATAAGCACTGACAGTTTTAGACCCATGGTCATGGATAAAAAGTAATATTCAGGGCACCCTTTCTAGAGAAGGGAATTGCAAACAAGCAATTCCTCCTAAACTTCCCACCAGAACCTACAGAATAAGGTCCAACACCTTTGTCTAGAATTCAGGGTTCTTCAGTCTCACTCCTACCAGACTTCCCAACTTGCTGCCATTACCCTCTTGCTTCATCCACAGTCAAGACCCTGTGATACCCTGCAGAGTTTTTACCCTTGTTCATACAGTGCTCTCCTGCCTGCTGCAGTATGGACTCCATGGGAGGGTCCTTCAAGGCTCTGTGGGTAAAGACTTGGCTCCCAGGGTGATGGCATCAGGAGGTGGTGGGTGGACCCTGGGAGAACACATTCAAGAGGGAGTAATTGCTCTGGGACTCTTGAGTGCTTTCTTGTCCAGCTCTCTCTGGCTTCCTATTTGCAATGCTGTTACTTGCTCCTGCACACACTCTTAGCACTGCCATGTACCTACCAGGTGACATGACTGAAGGGAACCTATGCCACAACCTGTGCAGTGCTCTTTGGACTTTCAGCCTCCAAAACTGTGAGCTAAACAAATCTCTCTTCTTAATGAGTAGCTCAGCACAGACATTTCATTATAATGCCGAGAAATGACTAATGCACTGCTCCTACTCTTCTACCTACGTGATTCCCAGCAATTCTAAGAAACTTTCCACAGCCTTTTCTCACAGAATGACCTTTCCAATAACACAGTGCATACAGCCTGTCCTGCCCTCAGTTCATGTGATAGCCTACTTTTCATTCACAGGTACTGTGGCCTCCCCCAAACAGTGTGAGCACTTTGATGTTAATCTGGCCTCACTGAAGAAGTGAATGCTGGGTAGAGAGCTGGAACCAGCATTCTCCACCAGACGGATCATGCAGGGCCCCAAGCACCCCACAGCTACGGTGATTCAAGATTCAAAATGCTACTGGCACAGACTAGTTGACCCAGCCTCAGAGATAATGGTGCCAACCTCAAGAGTTATATAAAGACTGTGAGAGAACACACAGGCCACACACAGCATGGTGTTGGGCACACGGTAGTTTGCAAACAATGTTAACTGTTATTAGTAACAGTTACAAGTCTGATTTTTTCTGGAAAAAAATACAAAAGCAGAAATCAGAACATCCGAATTTGAGATTGCCTCATGAAAGCAATTCCTCTGTATGTCTTTTTATGTCATCAAGCAAACACAGGTCCTGAGCGTTGCTCAATCAGGGGACACCTCCCAAGAGTGCACCACTGGTTGAGAGGTCAAACCATGAAGAGAACCCCTAGCATGGATGTGTGCAAGCTACTGAGATGTCTGTCACATGACTGCCCCTCAGAGTAGAAAGTCCCCACAGGGAGCAACATGTGGGCGTACAACCTTTTATCCACAAGCAGCTGCTGCAGTGACCTGATGCTTCTTGCAAAGTATGTTTCTTTCTAAGATTGGAGGAAGTAAAATTACTGACCTTGTATTAGCTGATTTGATACTATTAATTTAATGGAAATATTTAATATTTGTTCTGATTATTAAAAAAGAAAAGCTAATTTTTTAGAAATTACTCTAGAGACGTGGCATCCAACGTCTTTTATCTGCTGAATTTGAACTTTCCTATTTTGCATTGCCTTGCTAAAGTTATGGCAGCATCAGCTCCCACACCGAAGACCTAGAACTTGCTGTAAATAAACTGTGGATCATGCAATCAGCAGGAGGAAAGGGTGTAACACACTAAATAAAAATGTTCTCTTTTAGTGTCACCAAACATCTGCAATCGCTTAACAAATTAACATGCCAAAACCTTCTCAGAAGCTACATAGGAAAGAAACGAGGGCAGTATTTTTTTTGTTTTAAATTACAGTCTTCTTGGGCCGGGGATTTAGCTCAGTGGTTCTGGAGCCTGCCGCGCAAGTGCGAAGTCCTGAGTTCGATCCCTGGTACAAAAAAAAAAAAATTACAGTCTTAAGGGAAAAATATCTTTTCTATATTCTACTTTCCTTACAATATAGCAGCTGGAAAGGAATATAATAAAGTTTGAGCAGGCTATGTCACCTTTAACAACTTCTCATTCAGACTAAATACATGATTGGCTAGAATTTTTTCCTAAAATTGAAGTAAATATGTTCATTTAAAAATATATGAGTGGGGCCGGGGATTTAGCTCAGTGGCACCACGCCTGCCTTGCAAGCGCAGGGTCCTGAGTTTGATCCCCAGTACAAAATATATATATATATATATATATATATATATTATATATACACACACACACATATATAATATACATACACATATATACGTATGAGGACTGGGCGTGGTGGTGCTCTGGGAGACTGAGGTAGGAGCGTGCCAGGTTCAAGCTGAGCTAGGCAACTTAGCAACTTAGTGAGACTGGGTCCCAAAATAAAAAGAGCTGAGAATAGAGCTCAGTGCAAAGGCCCTGGGTTCAATTCCAAGTATCACAATAGATAAATAAATAAATATTTAACATGGGCCGGGGATTTAGCTCAGTGATTCCGTCACTGCCTTGCAAGTACAAGGTCCCAAGTTCGATCCCATTACCAAAAAAACAAACAAACAAAAAACATTACATGCTATCTAATATGTACTATTTTTACATTTTTATGTAGCAATTAAAAATAAAATTTCAAATATAATATATTCCAAATAGATTTAAATATATAAATATAAAAAGCAAAATTATGAAAGGAATGATATATATGAATTCATATTTTTGTCATTGTTGCATCCATTGAACAGACTAATCAAAACTGTACAACTAGTGTATAAGATACACAAAACCAAAATTATATAGTTCCAATTTTTAAGTCATAAGATTAGGACTTTTTTTTCCCTAAGAATAGTCTGGTTTATGCTTCCAAAAAACAAACCTACAGGAAATCACATCATCTATTTATAGCCCTGTGGTAATCAACTGTCTTACTATTGTGTTCCAGACATGGGTATCTCCAAATCTAAAATAATTGAAAGACTGGTCAAACTGTTATTACTGAGGAATGAATAATAACAGGAATAAGATGTCTTAAATCAGTTTTCCTTGCTTATCTAATTAAAAGACTCATACAGACTATAAAGCAAAGCACAAAAACAATATTTACAAACAATTTATAATATAAAAATGTTTATGCCTTATGTCAAATGAGCTTAAAAAAAGGCAAGAGAGGGGGTGGTTCCATCACCTGCCTCACAAGCACAAGGACCCGAGTTCCATCCCCGGCACCAAAAAAAAAAAAAAAGGCAAGAGGTGCTCAGCGAAAAGTCTGGCAGGAAAGAAACCAAAGCTTAACATGTTTGTATGACTGAAAAATGTGAAGGTTTTGTTCTTTTCCTTTTGATTTTAAGTTTGGAATTTTCTACAGAAAATGAGAGGTGTTTATCTCAAACTGGAAAAAGTAATAAGCTTAAAAGAGATCCTAATGATTTCAAGCAAAAAACAGTCTTTAAGGAACTGGGATTTTAACATACAATGTTTGAAAAAACTATTCTTCTAGTCATCTTATCTTCACAGACTAGTTTGTACAGATGGACTCATCTAAAGGATTATATGACTACCAAAATACAGTTAGGTTTTAATCTTACAGAAATTCATTGAACAGAAAGCACCTATTATGTTTAGCACTGTGCTAAGTAAACATCATGAGGTGATAGAAAGGAATGTAAGACATACAATAAATCCTCTGCCTGACAGAGCTTGAGGTGGTTTTTGTTTGTTTTGAAGGTTTGAGGATTGAACCCAGGGCCTTGCACACACTAGGCAAGTGCTCTACCACTGTACTACATCCTCAGCCCTTTTAAATTTTATTTTCAAACAGGATTTCCCTCAATTGCCCAAGCTGGTTTCAAACTTATGATCCTCCTGCCTCAGCCTTCCAAGTTGCTAGGATTACAGGCATATGCCACTGGGCCCAGCTTGAACAGGTAAGAGTGTCCCTTACTGGAAATGCTTAGGACCAGAAGTATTTTAGATTTTGCTGTTTTTCAGATTTGGGAATACTTGCATATACATAATGAGGTATCTAAATGTGAAATTCATTTATGCTTCACATACACTTTATGCACATAGCTTGAAAGTAAATTTACACAGCATTTTAGTGCACCTGAGTGTTGACTGAGACTCATCACATCAGGTCAGGCACACAATTTTCCACTTGTGCATCATGTGAGTGCTCAAAAGTTTCAGACTTTGGGGCACTTAAGATTTCCAGATTAGAGATGCTCAACCTGTATTTATATTTTACGCTCACAGATGTTTCTTAAAATGCCAGAGACCTATATCATTTGAAAATTAAAGGAGCACAACAGACAATATGTAATCAATCATTTTAGAGAAGAGAAAGGTCACAATTGACTGTACTTATCAAAGGAAGCTTGTATTGGGCCCTTAAAACTAATTTTAGAGAGGCAGAGGAGAATCATATATGAATGCAAGTATGTCTGGCATACTACACTAAAAAAATACTAAAGGCTTGCTGCTTCAGTTATTTTTCCCCTACAGAAACTAATAATGAAACAGCTAACTTATTTATAACTTCACCATTTCAGGTTGCACATGAAAATTTATCAATGCGGAAATCATAAGATTTGCTTTTTATCTTGCTTGAAAACTGAGCAAAAGATTCCCTGCAATGACATAATTTTATTATCTGAATAAATAACTGGTAAAGTTCTTCCAAAGAGTTAACATTATCAGTGATTTGAAATATATCATAGCAGTATTATTTTTTAACAAAGAACAACTAAAGAAAAATAATTATATTTATAAGGAAAAGTTTTAGATAACTTAGAAGACTGAACATTAAGGTGAATATTAAGGTAAAATAAGTAATATATTCCTTTAAGATTTGCTTTTCCCATAACTCTTGTTGTTTAAGGTGATGGTTACCTGATTCTTTAACCAGTAACTTCATTCTAGATAACATTTTAACCTAACAAAGTTACAAATGCCTGGGTGAATTTACAATGTATATGTGCCTATCTTGTGTCTGTGACTTGTAAATGGGAACTGGAATTGTATTTACATGTCAGAGACCACTAGGGATGAGATAATGACTAACAAAGGTATGAAAAGAAGACTAACAAAGAATTGCACGGACACTGACCAGACTAGTTTCTGGCAGTCTTGCCTGCTTGCAAGTAAACTTTTATTATTTTACCCGAATTCTATGTCTCCGTGTATTTCTTTCCACGATTTTCTGGAACAATATACATGATCTTTCAAAACTCGCACCCTAAAGGAAGTTGTTTTATATGGACTTTCTATAAACTGATTTAAATACAAAAATCTAAGCTGTAAGAATTGATAGACTGGACCAGGTATTTCATGGCTTATAAAATGGACAGAAATATTTGAATGGAGAGAAACCCAAGTGCAAAGTGTTGAAAAGACTGAAAAGTGCATGAATTAATATGGGGCGAAGCACTATTCTGCTCTTCCTTTAAGCCACTCAAAATAGTATAAAGAAAAGAAAACGAATGGCCAATGTTTAGTCAGATCATCGCTATTTCCTTTCCTGTTTAAGATATAACTGTAAAACAAACTTCCTTTTACTTCTTTATTTCCTCCTGCATCTAATTCTGAAAAACACGTTTTTGTTTTTAAAATCAATTCTCAACTCATCGGTACCTCCCTTAACATAAACAGGTCCTTCCTGCAAGTGACTGGAAGTCCACGCATGGGAAAATAGGGAATATGAGAGGCAAACCCAAGAGAAAAAGCAAGGAAGATCACATAAAGCAGCTCTGTTTTTCCTTCACTATTTTAAGACTGCAGAACAGTGGTGCCTACTCAGAGGCTGAGGAAAAACAAAACTTTTCATGAACTCTAATTGTGAGCATGTGACCAGTACTCAAATGTCAAGACCTGGGTGTCTCCCAAATGCCTCAACTGTCACGTGGCCCTTGGTGTTCCCAGACACTCCCCAGGGCTATGCTCTGATCCCCTGTTCCTTCTCCTTGCCCCTGCACCTTTAGTTCATAACTCCAACGTGAACACACTCTTTCTTCCCTCATCCTCTCTGTTCCTTAACAGTCACACTCCACTCTCCATGTGCTGCCAAACAGGTTTCCAAACAAAAATTTTCTCCACGTTTTAATAACTGGGAGGGAAGGTGGATAATAGTCCCCTATAGCACAAGGATGGGTTGTAGTATTCAATGACATCTGGAACAGACATGGCTATGCAACAGTTATTAGCAAAGTATGTCTAAATTCACGTTTAATAGGATGACTCATAAACAAATCCAGACACCTTTATTTGGCAACAATCACAGCTTTGATGTATAAAACACATTTCTAAAAAAGTGTATATTTGCAAATATTGTAGGAAATGGTGATTGTAACAATCTCCTTTTACAAAAGACTGATAAAGTATATCCTTATTTTCTTTAGATTTAATTCTCTTAAATCACACATGAAAGCATACTCACTTGAAAAAAGTGAAATGATTATGATACCATATATTCTCCAGCACTGGGCAATAGATGAAATGAAATATTTTTCACAATTATTCCACATAAATAATGCTGAGAATAGAATATTTCAGAACCCAATTTAAATATCATATTAAAATCTGTAAAGCCATATTGAAACTTACAAATCTAGACCTGTCCTCTTGAGAATTTAAAATCACAGTAACAGTAAGGCTAATTTTTAGTGAATGCTCACTGTGTGCCAGGTATGGAGCAAACACTTTCCAAGGTCCATAAAATAATATCACTGTGAAAAAAAATAAGGATAAATTTCCTACATGTCATGTGCTTATGATATTAATTCCTCATATACTTATCCCACAGACTCACTCTGTAAATTCCAACAACACTTAAATCTTACACTATATTGTACCTAGTGTAAGGTATAAACAGTCATTTGAATGGGGTACACCTCCCCAACACTTGTAGCTAAATCAGCCCATTTCAGCCCTATGTCCAGCTTCTTTCTCCAAGGCTGGTTCAAGAGGGATGATGGCAATTCATTGTGCAAGCAAACTACAGCCTCTAGTGGCACAGGCGAGATAAGACAATCCAAACAACAAAAACAGCTTTTGAAATTGCCAGAAAAAACTGACTCGATTCTCTGACCTGATCTGCACCCTCATTGCTTATTTATTAAAATCTTGGAATGATTCTTCGATTCATGAGAATTCTAAGGGAGCAAATAAAAGGAAATAAAAATAATCGCTTCTCATAGAAAAGCTTACAAAACAGGTTCCTGTTCCCATCTGAGGTAAGAGATTCCTATAAACAGTGTACCTGGAAATTAAGATGTTAAAAAATGTTATATTCTTTTACAAGTGGTTCATAATGTCTATAGTTTTTAATGTTCTACTTTTATTTATTTATTTTTGATGTACAGGGGGTTGAACCCAGGGTTTTCACATTGAGTTACTTCCCTATCCTTTTAAAAACTTTTTATTTTGAGACAGGGTCTCATTAAGTCATTAAATTGCCCAGACTAGGATCAAACTTGTGATCCTCCCGCCTCAGCCTCCTAAGAGTGCTAGGATACAGAGGTGTACTACCATACAAAAAACTTTGGTTTTTGCAGTGATATAGATTAATCCCAAACCTGGCGCATACTAGGTAAGAGCTCTACCACTGAGTTACACTCCTCCCTTACCTTTTAAACACAAACATTAGACCTATGTTTTATCACAACTTGCAACTGTTATGAAACCCTGGTTTAAGTCCTGAAACAGGTTCAGGCTTTCCCAAGGCCTCTTCCAATCAGGTCAACAGAGAGAACAAAACAATGAATGTAACAAATTGTTTAAAATATTTTTTATAGAAAGCGAGTCCAAAATTCAAGGTGAAACCCTAATAATTACACTAACCTTTCTTTATTACCTATACTCATCATACAAACCAGTTTTCATAAAAGAAAACTTAAATTGTCAGCAGGACAAATTTATTATCAAAGATTTCTTACCTCTTCCTATCTGGCCTAGTTATTGCAGTTAGGTTTTTAAACTCTCTGGATCATTATTTCAGGAATGCTACTGGGCCAAAATGAATGTAAACACATAATGTCCAATCATAAAGTAATTTACAATTACATTCAAATGAGATTCCAGAAAAACGAGGCCCAGACCAGCTCCCTGCTCTCACACAAATACCCTGCTTAATTCTGGTCTACCATTGCATTCAGAGGCTCTAGGCTAGTTACGAAGTTTTATTAATATCCTTTCACTCAAGACATCACAAAGAGTTCTTTAAGAAAAACAAATACAGTAACCCTCAGCTTTTGAGGGCCCAAGCAAAGAAAAGGGAAGCAAAATCGGGGCTTGGGCTGGCAGAAGTGTGTTACCTGTGTCCTCGAACGTCTGACTGGTCGCACACGCCCCCAAGCGCAATCCTGTGGAACTCTCGCCCTAGAGTCTTGGCCACTGATCTCCCCACGCTTGTTTTTCCAACTCCAGGAGGGCCAACAAAGCAGAGAATTGGGCCTTTCAGATTGTTTTTCAGCTGTCTGACAGCCAAGTATTCTAGAACTCTTTTCTTCAGTTGTTCCATGGCATAATGGTCACTATCCAGGAGAACCCGGGCTGCCCGAATGTCCAAGCGGTCTGTCAAATGACCCGACAGAAATTATTTGAGTGTGTAGACTTTTTTTTTTCAGTACTGGGGATTAAACTCAGGGACTTGTGTGTGCCAGCCAAATGCTCTATACTGAACTACACCCTTAGGCCTTTCTAATTTTATTTTGAGGCAGGGTCTAAGTCTGCTCAGGATAGCTTCAAACTTGTGATCCTACTGCATCTGCTTCCTGTAGCTGGGATTACAGGTGTGTGCCACAGTGCTCAGTGAGCATGTGGAATTTTTAAGTGAAAGGGCTCTTTTCAAGCTTGGCAGGAGCCAAAGTATTTTTTAGGGGAAAAAAAAAAAAGATGTGTTAAGAACACATTTGGACCCTTCAAAGTGAGTCTTGAAGGAGACTTACACTTGATTTGGTTTTTCTGCCTAAGGCTTAGTGTCTCCAGAGACAGGAAGCCCTACACAAAGCTTACATTTTTCATCTGGAATAACTTTACAGATATACATTACTTCTTAGAGACATAATTTCTATATATTCTATTTGTGCTAGCATTTATTCCCTTTAAAACAGTGGAGTTTTTTTTCTATTACAATAATAATATATGGTCATCCCAGAAAACCTGATGACACCAATAAAAAAGAAAACAGTAACCCATGATCTCATGCCCCAAGAGATCATCAGTACCTTCATTTTGGTATGTTATTCCAGGCCGTGTGAGTATGCACTTACACACATATTTCTCAAAGTGGAATTCTGTGGGTACTTCTAGAAAATATTTTTTCATTTAATGTATTTGGCAACTTTCATTGTCCCATATATTTTTCAGTAACATTATAGCTACTTAATTTGTATTATTTAATTAACCATATTCATTTCACTAATTCCCTATGCCGAGCATTTAAACTGCTTACAAATTTTTGGTTTATAATGAACACCTGACACTGAATCCTTGTAACTAAATCTCTGCATAAATCTACAGTTATTTCCTTCACCTAATCCTCTATAAAGGAAAGTGCTAGGTTAAAAAAAAAAAAGACATTGTAAAGAATCACTTAACTGCCATCCAGAAAAGCTATATCCACCTAAGTATCATGGGAAGTTTGAGTCAGGCTTTGTTCCAGAGCAAACTTTCATCAGGCTTACTGATGTGCTTTAGAACATCAGATAGCATAAATTAAACACCAGGGCATGGGAGCCAAAGTGAATTCACCCTCCGGGGCGGGGGTGGCAGGGCATGTTACACAGCTATATGATTATGCGGACACGGGGAGGAGGGCCTGGGAGAAAGAAGCTCACAGACACAAGCTCATTCACAAGTCAGTGATTTGGAGTCTGCTACATATTCTCTTCCTAATGGAAAAAAAAAATGACCTTGAAAGGTAGTATGGTTCCCAAGATAGTCTGTAAACACCTAAGCTGATATATAAGAAAATAAATACTGCACATAAACTTATGGTATTATGCACATATAAAATAGATATTATATATAAAATATATATTATATATAAATAAAACTGTTATACCACTTAGAGTGCTATTGATTTTAGTCAGAATCCTGGATGGATGATTTCCAAAAGGAAGGATGAAATTTCTTTCCCCTTTCCTGGCTTAATGAACATACGAATAAGTGAAAGAAAGTTTTCCAATTGTTCCACGATACTAACCTTGACACTCAAACCTACCACAGTAAACGAAAAGGAAATTTCAGAACAACCCCATGAATGGCATTTTCATGTTTTTATAACCATCTCCTCAAGAGTTATAAAGATCTACTTCTATATAATAATGTGTTAGAGCACTCCACTCAATTCCTTTTATACCACAATTTACCCATCCCCATCTTCAGTTCTTTGTTGAAACATGGAAGAATGAGAAGTATTCTCATAACTGGTATATGGGTACTGAATACTTTTGATAGTGACACAGACCGCATCTCAGAGTCCTGAGAAATGATTCTCAACCAGAAGGCAGTATTTTGTTCTGACAGGTAAATGTGAAAGAATGTAAGAAATAAATTTGTCACCACAGTTTATAGGAGCTTAACTGTTAACAGTTAAAAAAGAAAAAAGAAGAAAGAAAAGAAAAAGAAAAAAACCCCAAAAACCAAAATAAAATAAACAAGAAAAAAAAATTAACTGGAAACAACCCAAATGAGGTGAATGGATATGCATATTATGGTATTTTCAAACAGAATACAAGTCCAGCAAAAAGGAGGAATTACTGATCGATGCAGCAGCAGGGATGAAATCAAAATAATTATGCATAATCAAAGCTAGAAAAAAAGGGTACATACCACTGAGTCCATTTATATAACATTTCAGAAAATATGAATTAATCTATAATGGTTATTTGAGGACTGAAAGGCAAGGAGGAAAGGAAGGAAAGGAGGGAGAGAAGGAGGAAGACAAAGGAACACGAGGAACATTTCGAGGTGATGACATTTTCATTTTCACTACCTTAATATGGTGATGTTTCCATAGATCAAAACTCATCAAAACATACACCTTACATGTGTACAGTTTACCATATGTCAATTACACTCAATAAAAGTGGAAAACAAAAAAAATCCACCAGTATTATTTTAAAATAATTCCATCTATAGTTCAGTAATATAAGTGTATCTAATCTAGTGAAAATTTATCAATTTCTGGCAGATACGAAAACAGAGAAATTTAAAATGTAGGAGATGGATCAGAAAAAGGAAAGAAAAGGCCCAAATCCATGCAATTAGAGGGTGAAATGACAACAGACCCAGCAGAAATCCAGAGGATCATCAATACCTACTTCCAGAACCTATAAGCCAATAAGATGGAAAACACGGAAGAAATGGACAGATTCCTAGATACATATGAATTACCAAACTTGAACGAAGAAGACCTAAAAATTCTGAACAACCCAATATCAACCAATGAAATGGAAAATGTAATTAAAAACATCAACTAAGAAAAGCCCAGGCCCTGATGGCTTCACTGCTGAATTCTACAAGACATTTAGAGAGGAACTGCTGCCACTACTCTTTAAACTCTTCAATGAAATTGAAAGGGAAGCAATACTCCCAAATTCATTTCTGGAAGCAAGCATCACCTTCATCCCCAAAGCAGAGAAAGACCCAACCGAAAAGGAGAACTACAGGCCCATCTCACTAATGAACACAGATGCAAAAATCCTTAATGAGATACTGGCAAACAGAATGCAGAAGATCATCAAGAACATCATACACCCTGATCAAGTGGGATTCATCCCAGGGATGCAGGGATGGTTCAATATACTAAAATCAATCAATGTGATACACGCTATCAATAGAGCCAAGGACAAAAACCATATGATTATCTCCATAGACGCAGAAAAAGCATTTGACAAAATCCAACATGCATTTATGATAAAAACCCTACAAAAAATTGGAACAGATGGTCTCTACCTCAAACTGATAAAAGCCATCCATGAAAAACCAACAGCCAATATCATACTAAATGGTCAAAACCTGAAATCCTTCACACGAAAATCAGGAACAAGACAAGGAAGTCCACTATCACCACTCTTGTTCAATATAGTTCTGGAAACATTAGCCACGGCAATTAGACAAGAGAAAGAAATAAAAGGAATAAAGATAAGTAATGAAGAAGTCAAATTGTCATTATTTGCAGATGACATTATGCTCTACATAAAAGAGCCCAAGAACTCCACACCAAAAGTCTAGACTTAATACCCAAATTCAGTCAAGTAGCTGGTTACAAGGTCAACACACAAAAATCAATAGCTTTCTTCTATACCAATGACAGACTCACTGAGAGAAATAGGGCAAATAATTCCTTTCACAATAGCATCCAAAAAACTGAAATACCTAGGAATCAACCTAACGAAAGAAATCAAAGACCTCTTCTCTGAAAACTATGGGACTCTGAAAAGAGAGATTGAAGATGATATCAGAAATTGGACAGACATCCCCTGCTCCTGGGTAGGAAGGATTAATGTAGTGAAAATGGCCATACTTCCAAAACTGATATATAGATTTAATGCAATTGCAATTGAGATCCCAGCAGCATACTTCATGGGCCTTGAGAAAACAATCCAAAAATTCATTTGGAACAAGAAGAGACTCAGAATAGCAAAAGCAAATCTAGGTAACAGAGACATGGCAGGGGGTATCACAATCCCCAACCTGCAACTCTACTACAAAGCTACTGTGATCAAAACAGCATGGTACTGGCAAAGAAACAGACCTGAGGACCAGTGGAACAGATTAGAAGATGCAGAAACAACGCCAGATACACTCAGCCATCTCATCTTCGATAAAGGAGCCAAACGCCCTCACTGGAGGAAAGATAGCCTCTTTAATAAATGGTGCTGGAAATACTGGGCTTCAACTTGCCAAAGATTAAAACTAGACCTATATCTCTCACCATGCACTAAACTAAAATGAAAATGGATTAAAGACCTAAATATTAAAACAGAAACTCTGAACCAGTTGGAACAGAGGTTAGGTAGAACTCTTGAAGACATTGGTGTAGGAAAAGATTTTATGAACAAAACCTCAGTTGCCTGTGAACTAGCACAAACAATCAACAAGTGGGATCTCTTCTTATTAAAAGGCTTCTGCACAGCAAGAGAAACCACCAGCAGTGTGAAGAGACAACCCACAATGTGGGAAAAATCTTCACCTGCTGTTCCTCAGACAAAGGTGTACTATCTCGAATCTAGAAAGAACTTAAAAAGATCAGACCTCCCAAATTTAAAGACCCAATCCAAAAATGGGCATCTGAAATGAACAGACATTTCTCAGACAAAGAAGTAGAAACAGCAAATAAATACATGAAAAAATGTTCAACATCACTGGTCATTCGAGAGATGTAATGAAACAACGCTGAGATTCCACCTCACTCCAGAAAGAGTGGCTGCTATCATGAAATCATCCAATAACAAATGCTGGCGGGGCTGTGGGGAAAGAGGAACCCTGCTCCACGGCTGGTGGGAGTGTAGACTGGTGCAACCACTGTGGAAATCAGTATGGAGATACCTCAAAGAACTAGGACTGGAAGTCCCATTTGACCCTGCTATTCCACTGCTGGGTATCTTCCTCAAAGAATTAAAAGAATCATACCACAGTGATATATGTGCACCCATGTTCATAGCAGCACAGTTTGTGATAGCTAAAACTTGGAAACAGCCCAAATGCCCATCAAGCGGAGACTGGATAAAGAAAATGTGGTTTTTTTTAATAAAATGGAGTACTACTCAGCCATAAAAAATGAGAAATTAGAGACATTTATAGCTAAGTGGATGCACATTGAGGTGATACTCAAGTGAAATAAATAGGACACACATGTATAAAACCTAATAGTTTCTCTGGCGTGAGAAACTGAAAGTATAAAGAAGGACTAAAATGTATAATAGGTAATGTGAAATAGGAAGAAAAAGGGCAAAGGGGAAGGAAGTGGGAGGGCTAGGGGAAAGGATAGAAGGGAATGGGATTAATATGTGAAAACAGAAAAACAGGAACAAAATCTTTGTAAATAGGGAGGACTGGAGGGGTTGAAGGGAGGGCTAGGCAAGGGTGAAAAATAAGAACCAAGAGAGATTATGTAAAGGTGCAAATTTCCAATGATGAATGTCATTATATTGTATACCTAAAATGTACCAATGATTAGAATGAATAATCGATAGTGCAAAATAGGAAGAAAAGGTCCAAAAGGGTAGGGGTAGTGGGAGGGGCAGGGGAAAGGAAAGAAGGGAAAGGAAAAATGCTGAGAAATGGAAAAAATGGGAATAAAGTCTTTGTAAATAGGGAAGAGTGGAGGGGGTGAAGGGAGGGCTAGGAATGGGGAAAAAATAAGAACCAAGATGCATCATGTAAAGGTACAATTCCCAATGAGAAATGTAATTGTGTTGTGTACCTAACATGTACCAATAAAAGAATTAAATAAAGCTATATTCCCACTCAAAAAAAAAAAAGAAAAAATAAAATAAAATGTAGGAGATGGGACAAGTACAAATTTAGAAATAATTCATGAAGGAAAAATAGCATAGCTTAAGTTGTACTTGCTTTACCAAACAGGAACGTAAGAATTCTAACAGGAATAAAATCTAATGGTTGTCAGAGCAAAAGGAAGATGAGGCAGATTTTATCTTACTACCCAGCTATATCTATTAACAAATGTGTTAAATGATCCTGTCCTGAAAACTGAAAGAGGACTATTTTTATTTTCTTGGTTCCGGGGATTGAACTCAGTTCCTTGCGCTTTCAAGGCAGGTAGCAGAACCACTGAGCTAAATCCCCGGCCCAGGAGGACTATTTTTAACTTGAACTTTAACCCCAGCATAATGCCCACAAACATGGATCATTCTGGGCTCTTTTTGAGACAAAAAATAAATTAAATGTTCTTTCTTTTTTTTTTTTCCTTTCTTCATTTCTTTCCTTCCTTTTCTCCCTTTCTTTTCTGTGCTAGGGACTGAACCCAGGGACTTGAACACACTAGGCAAATATTTTTTAAAATTAAAATTCAACATACTGAAATCTGGTATGTGACTCATATGTGGCATGAATATACTTTATGGCTAACATTTTTTAAATACTTCACTTTTTTTTTTTTGTACCGGGATCGAACTACTTGGGTCCTTGCACTTGTGAGACAGGCGGCATAACCACTGAGCTAAATCCCCGGCCCTACTTCACATTTTTTTAATGTATAAATTTTATTAGCCAGGACAATACAGCCGTGTGTGTGTGTGTGTGTGTGTGTGTGTGTGTGTGTGTGTGTGTGTGTGTGTGTGTGTTGCAACACTGAGGATTGAACCCAGGGCCTTTGCATTGAGCTACATCCTAGCCCCCTTCTTAAAAATATTTCATTTTGAGGGCTGGGGATTTAGCTCAGTGGTTCCTTCGCCTGCCTCACAGGCGCAAGGTCCTGAGTTTGATCCCTGGTACCAAAAAATAAATAAATAAAATTTTTTTTCATTTTGAGACAGTGTCTCACTAGGTTGCCTAGGTGAGTCTTGAACTTTCAATCCTCCTATGTTAGCTTCCCTTGGTGCTGGGATTCCAGGCCAGCACCACTGAGAGCCAACCAACCATACAGCTACTCTTATTAAATCAACAGTAGTTTAGGCAATCAATCCACTATTGAACTTAATTAAATCTCATATGCAAATTAACCAGTAACAGAAACAAATGCAAATAAAATGGTTCTGAAACTCACAAAAGTAAAACAACATATATCTTATCCCAAGGGAAAATATATATATTTATATATACAGCAAGACCAAAAAAATTGGTATCATACAGTTTCTCTCTACAAGAGAAAAAATTTCTACTGAAGATAAAAAGAATTTAAACTCTTTGTAGGCAAAAAGAAAAGCTTCAAAATGATAAAGCTGTTCTATTGTTACTCTGCCTTTATAGGTAATTATTTATTTTAGAGAACACAAAAACATTGTTTATTGTATGGATTTGGCACTTACAGTCAAATACCTCGAGGTGTTATTATGTTCCTGAGAAATAGTCAATAAATGTAAAAATTGTCTGACTACTGGTATTGACAATTCCATATTTCATCAATTACAGAAGAGTTCTACTTTTTCCAAAATCAAGCAATAGGCACTTTCACATAGCACCTTGTTTCCTCCTTATTCCTAAGACTTAGAGATGCAAGTTCAGTTTCTAAACAATACAATCAAAATTCTAGGGTATGAACAGTAGATTTCAGAGCAAGGAAAGTTATCAGTGATAAAGACAGACATTATATACTACCAAAGGGGTTGCTTGCTACCTTTGCTACCTTGTGTGCGCCATGCTGTTTCTCCTCTGTGATGTTTGCCACCCCAGCCTCGGAGCCAGCCGATTATGGACTGAAACCTCTATAAACCATAAGCGCAATAAACCCCTTCCCCTCTAACTTCGGGTGTCCAGTATTTCATCTCAGCAACAAAAGACAAATAACTAACACACAAATTTGGTACCAGAGAAGTGAGGTCGTTGCTGTGACATTACCTGGCCAGGTGGCTCAAAAGCCTTTGGAACTGGCTCGTGGGAAGCGGAAGAATTAGGAAAGATTGGGCAGTGTTGGCTACAGAAGGAGCACTAGAACACATCAGGCTGTTCTGTATGGAGATTCTGGTCAGAGCACACAAGACCAGAAGGCTGGTAACGACCAGGCTCGGGAAATTTCTGCTGGGAAGAAGGACTGCATTGGCTGCTGGACTCCAAATGATGTGTTATAACATGGCAGAAAGTTTGTCTGCATTATGTTTGTGTCCAGGGACTGCGTGAGACTGAGATTAGGGGCAGTGGACTAATTAATCTTGCAGAAGACATTTTAAGGCAGTCGAAATTGAGGCTGTAGCATGGCTACTCTTGGGGGCTTTTAGCCAGACCTATGTTGAGAATCAAGAGCAAAGAGCACAGCAGAATGATTTAAAATGTTTTGAGTTTGGCCAGAAAGGAAGCTCCAGTAAAGCTGTGGACTGCAAAGATGGAGCAGAGGAGATCTTAACTGCCAAGAAGGAACAAGAGAATAGAAAAGATGGCCTGGGGGCATCACAAGAAACAGCAGGATTCCACCTTTTGCAGCCTCAAAAATTGCAAAAGTGAAGGACTTTGCTTTGAGAAGGAAACCTCAGCACCAGGTTCCAGAATGGCAGCAGGCACACCATGTTCCAGAATGGCAATGGCCTAGGGAAGCTGCTCCAAAATGGCAATCTAGGGAAGTTGTACAAAAATGGTGGCAGCCTAGAGAATTTGTTCCTTGAGATTGGGTTCAGAGTGCTCAGTGATCCAGATGCTCAACCCCTACAGCCAAGAGAGAAGGAAGCCTGGTTACAGCTCCAGCTGGCAGCGGACCGTGGTATCACCCACATGGTGCTGGCTTTAGGTGCCTGCACAATGCAAGAGTTGGGTCAGGAAGGCTTCCACCCAGATTTCAGAAGAGGGCCTGGGAGGCCAGGCAGTGTGTGAAAATGTGAGTGGGAAGCTGAAGGTGCAGTGGAAAGCCCAGAAGTTTGGAGAAGCCAGGAGTGTGGATCCTCTGAGGAAAACTGCAAAGGCAGAGCAGAGGTGGCCCCAGAGAGAAGCTATGGTTGCTAAAACCACTAGAAATGCCATAGGGGTGAAGTCATCCAAGCCCTTTGGAGTTCACAACTTGCCACAGATTCCCTTGGATGTTGGAAGTGGAGCTGTGGAATGTAATGTTTGGCTTGCTGGATTTTGGACTTGCTTTAGTCCCATTCCTTTGTATTCCTCTATTTGTACCTTTTGGAAAGGTAATGTTTACCTTGTGCCATTGAATGTTGGAAATGTTTCACTTTCTTTCCATTTGTACAGGGGCTTGCAACTAAGAGTTTGCCTTAAATTTCACAGGAAACTTTGGACTTGGACTTTTAAGCAATGCTGAAACTGTTAGGACTTTGGGAACTCTTTAGAGATGGGCTAAATGCCTTTTGTGTAAAGAAATGTACACTGAGTCTTTGGGGGACTAGGGGTTGAATGTTATGGTTTGGGCCTAGATGTCCCCTAAAAGCCTCCTGTGGTCATAGGCTTGATCTAGAGTGTGTGAAGGTGGAATTGATTCACGATGCAATGCTAAACTCAAGGGCACTAGGATTAAGGGTGTGAGAGCTACCCACCCTAAGTAGCCTGAATAAGATAAAAGGGGCAGAAACAAGTTGATAACCCCCTTGGTGCCTTTGCTACCTTGTGTGAGCCATTTTGTTTCTCCTCTGTGATTCATGTTTGCCATCCCAGTCTTGGAGCCAGCCAATTATGGACTGAAATCTCTCTGAACTGTATGTGAAATAAACTCCTTCCCTCCTAGAAAAAAAAAAAAAAATTCTAGAGTGTGACATCAGCAAGATGGCGGAATAAAAGGTTCTAGCCCTTATCCTGCCAAAGAAATACAAATTTTGACAACCATCCAGTACTTCTGAAAGTATTAGCCAACAGATCTAAGAGGAAAATCTAAGGAGAAATACAAAAATTTTTTGAGACAAAAATGGAAACAAAATAAGAAAACTTACAGGATATAAAGCAGGAGGAGTTCTAAGAGAGAATTTTATAGCACTAAGTGTATACTTGAAGAAAAAAAAAATCTCAAGTAAACAACCTAACTTTATACTTCAAGGAACTACAAAAAGAACAAATGAAGAAGCCAAAGGTTAGAAAACAGAAGGAAATAATAGAGATCATTATGGTAATAAATGAAAATAGAAAAACAATAATACAGAAACAAAACATCAAAAAAAAAAAAAGGTGATTTCTTTTTTTGGTACCAGGGATCAAACTCAGGACCTTGCACTTTTGAGGCAGGCATGGTGTCACTGAGGTAAATCCCTGGCCCAAGAAACAGTTGATTTTTGACAAACTTTAGCTAAACTAAGAAAAAAAAGAAGAAGAAAAATAAACCTATGAATGAAAGCAGACATTAAAACTAAGTACCACAGAAATACAAAGGGTCTGAAGAGACTTCTAGAAACAATGGGGATCAGCAAATTGAGCAACCTTGACCAAATCCTACAAACATGCAACCTATACCAAGACTGAATTAAGAAGAAACAGGAAAGCTGAACAAATCAATAAAGAATATGAAGGTTCAATCAGTAATCAAAATCTTCCAAAGAAAAGGCTAGGACTAATGGCTTCAGTGGTGAACTGTGCCAAATATTTAAAGAATACTTAACACCAATCCTTCCTAAATGATTCCAAGAAATTAAAGATAAGGGAACACTCCAAATTCATTTCACAAGGCCAGCATTACCTCCAACACCAAAGCTAGATAAGAACACTAAAAGGAAAGAAAATTATACGACAATATCCCTGATGAACATTGATGCAAACATTATCAACCAAATACAGTACTAGCAAACTCAGTCAACAGCACACTAAGTGAAGTAGGCACCCTGATTGCATGGAAATTATCACTGAGGGTGCAAAGACAGTTCAACATGTATAAATCAGTAAGTGTGGTACACTACATTAACAGTATGAAGTATAAAAATCATTATCATCTCAACAGGTACAGAAAAGGTATCTGACAAAATTCAACATCCTTTCATGACTAAACAATCCAACAGAAAGTACAGAGGAATACATTTCAACATAATAAATGGCATATATGACAAGCCAACGGCTAACATGACACTCTATGGGGAAAACCTGAAAGCTTTCAATCGAAGATCCGGAGCACAACAACGATGCCCACTCTCACCACTGCTACTCAAGCCAGTACTGAAAGTCCTGGCCAGAACAATTAGGCAAGAAAAGCAAATTAAAACCATCTAAATTAAAAATGAAGCCATTAAATGGTTTCTGTGGATAACATGGTGATTATTTAAAGAAAACTCTATAGACTCCACTAAAAAATTGTTAGAACTAATAAAAGAATTCAGTAAGGTTACAGGACAAGAAAGTCAACATACACATCTACGAGAAACAAAAGATGACATGAAACTACAAGGGAAGCTATTAAAGAAGAGGAAGGGGGAGTAACAAAGAGATGAATGAAGTGTTACACGCATGCATGAAGATGCCAAAATGAATCTGACTAGTCTGCATAACCAATATGCACTAATTAAAAAATACAAAAAGTCAAACAAAACAAATTTTTGTTTCTACACACTAATAAACTATAAAAAAATTAAGGAAGAAATTGCATTTACCATAGCATCAAAAAGAATAAAGTATTTATGTATAAATTTAAACAAGCGTGTGAAAAACTGGTACAGTGTGTAATGAGAACTCTAAAACATGATGAGAGAAATTAGACACCAGTAAGTGGAAAGATAATTCCATGTTTATAGACTGGAAGATTACTGTTAAAATGTCCATCCCAAAACAATCTTCAAATTCAGTGCAACCCCTATCAAAATGCCAACTGCATTTAAAAAAAAAGAGAAAGAAAAATCCTAAAATTCATATGGAATGACAAAAGACCCCAAAGGACAAAGCCCTCTTCAGCAAGGAAAATGAAGCTGGAGGCATCCCACTACTTGACATCAACTTCCATTTACAAGTTTACATATTACAACCTATCGTAATCAAGAAGTATGGCACTGGTATAAAAGCAGCACACAGATCAATGGAAGACAAGAGACAGGCTGGAGATAAACTTACCTATACTGTATGTGGTCAACTCATTTTCAATGAGAGCACCGAGGATGCACAATAGGGAAAGGAGAGCCTTTTCAAATAAGTCTGTTAGGAAAACTAGAGAGTACATGCATGAGAGTGAACCTGGACCTTAATCTTACACCACGTATACAAATCAACTAAAATGGATTAAAGACTTAAACATAAGACCTAAAATCATACAACTCCTAGAGAAAAACATGTGAAAAACTCCTTGATACTGATCTTGGCAATGATATTTTCAGATATAACATGAAAACAAGATAAGCCAGACTTGGTGATGTTCACCTCTAATGCCAGCACTCTGGGAGGCTGAGGCAGGAGGATCACAAGTTTCAAGTTTGACCCCAGCCTGGGCAACTCAGTAACCCTGCATCAAAGGGGACTTGGAGGATGTAGGTCAGTGCAAAGGCCGTGAGTTCAATCCCTAGAAATGCGGCGGGGGGGGGGGGGGGGGGAGCAAGACAAGAAGAGCTAAAATAAACAAGTGAGGATACATCAAACTAAAAAATTTCTACACAAAGAAAGTAAACAACCAACAAATGGAAAAGGCAACCCACAGAATGGGAGAAAATATTTGTAGACCATGTATCTGATAAGAGGCTAATATCCAAAATATACAATGAATGCACAGAAATCAATAGCATAAAAAAAAAATAGCCAGAGTGAAAAATGAGAAATGGACCTGAATAAACATTTCTCCAAAGAACACATAAAATGGCTAACAGGCATATGAAAAGGTGCTCAACATCACTAATCATCAGGAAAATGAGGGGTTGAGGACGTGGTTCAGTGGTACGGGACTTGCCTAACACACACACGGCCCTGGGTTGAAGAATCCGCAGCACCAAAACCAACGAATGAACAAAAACCACAGTGAGATATTACCTCATGTCTGTTACGATGGTGATTAAAAACACAAATTGTGACAGGTGAGAATATGGAGAAAAAAAACCCTGCATACATGCTTGCTGCAAGTGTAAACTGGTACAGCCTTTATGAAAACAGTATAGAGATTCCTCAAAAATTGGGGCCGGGGATTTAGCTCAGTGGTTCCAACGCTGCCTGCCCCACAAGTGCAAGAAGTTCAATCCCCAGTACCAAAAAACAACAACAACAACAAAAAATTAAACATAGAACTACCACATGACCCAGCAATTCCACATCTAGATATATATCCAAAGAATTAAAATCAGGATTCCAAATGATAACTGTACCCCCCATTCACTGTAATGTTATTCACAACAGACAAGATTAAAAAACTACCTAAATGTCCATTGGCAGATGAATGGATAAAGAAAATGTGGAAGATATATAGAACGGAATATTACAAAGCCTTAAAAAGTAAGGAAATCTGGTCACTTTCAACACCCTGGTTGGACATAGAGGGCATTATGCTAAGTGAAATTCAAGAGACACAGAAAGACAAATGCCATTTTGATTTCACTTATACAGTATGTGAAATTTTAAATAAACTCATAAAAGCAGAGAACAGAATGGTGATTGCCAGGGATGAGGGGAGACAGAAATGAGGGGGTAATGATTAAAAGGTACCAAGTTTCATTTATACAATATGAGTATGTCCTGGGCACCTACTATACAGCATTGTGCCTTAGCTAATGATGTTGTAAGAGGGTAGATTATGTGTTCTTACCACCACACACACACACCAATGATAACAACACAACAAGAGGGAGGCAACTTTGGATGGTAACAGGTATATTTATGGTTTTGAAGGCGATGCTATCATGGGTGCATTCTTTTTTTTTTTTTTTTTTTTTTGTGGTACCGGGGATCGAACTTGGGTCCTTGTGCTTGCAAGGCAGGTGATGGAACCACTGAGCTAAACCCCTGGCTCATGGGTGTATTCTTATTACTAAAACTCACAGAGATGTAATCATTAAATAGGTACAAGAGCCTTTTGTATTCCAATTACTGTGTACTTCAATAAAGTGGCTTTAAAAATTACAATTAAGTTAACTGAATGATAGGATAGTCAATGGGGAACATCTGAAAGGAGAATGTGCATGAGCTTTCTGCGTGACAACTGGACTGAAAACAAGGTGGTATTTTGTTGGCTCACCAGTTGTGCTTTTGTTCCAAGGAAGTTCCACCATAAGTTCCAAATAATTTCTAGTCAGAGCATATTCTGGCATTGACTGAGGCATTTTTTTGAGTCTGTGGGGAAAAATACATAGCAAACATGCTCAGGAACAGAATAATTCCATGAAAACAAAACACCCAACCATGTCGTCCTTTCTTGGTTAGATATATCATGCATATTTAGTTAAATCTGGGACCAGGGATTTAGCTCAGTGGTTCCGCTGCCTGCCTTGCAAGCGCAAGCTCCCGAGTTCGATCTCCAGTGCCAAAAAAAAAAAAAAAATTAGATAAAATCTGAAAAAAATTAAATATCTACTTAATAAAAATTTTATTCTGTATATTTGCAATATAAAGGACAAACAGTGTCCCATTTGATTCAAAGGTTATCCAGAAAATGGAATCAGCCATATATTCCATTTTGTGATCAAGGTTTCCCTGTATTTTGTTTTGCACAAAGAAAAATTGGTAAGTTTCTTCCCTCTAGAGTTTATAATCTAATGAAAAAAGTGACATGTGACAAAGACAATGATAAATGACCAAACCTTACATCTAAACAAAGTCTGGTCCGTTCTTTAGACAATGAAAAGCCAGTAACAGTAGTTATAACACTTGTTAGCAGACTGTAAGTGGAAGAGGTATATTACTTCTGAGTATTTGAGAAAAAAATTAGAGGAAATAGTGTTAATTCAGGAGTATTAAGAATATTTTAAGAATTAGATTCTGTTGAGGAACAAAAAAGGAAAAAACATTCCACCGATCAAAGGTATAAGCCAAGAATTATGAAAGCCATGACCAAGAGAAGTTGGCAATGGAAATATAAGCTGAGTAGGATGGTTTCTAAGTGGAGTAAGCATAAGAAAAAGATCAGGGAATATAAAACAAATGACTCAGATTTCAGTTTGTGATCCAAAATAGCAGAATCAAGGGTTTTGTTTTGGTACCAGGGAATGAACTTGGGACCTTGCGCTTGTGAGGCAGGCAGCAGCAACCACTGAGCTAAATCCCAGGCCCAGAATCAAGTTTTTAATAGCAACAATTTTTAACATTAATAAGTTAAATGAAAACACTAAGGAACCCCTACTGTGATTTACCGTTTTATCTCTTTGACACAGACTTTATGGGCCTGCTCTGGCATACTGGATGTTCTTATTTTTTTCTCCAGCATGACAATGTCATCATTATCTTCATCGTCATCTTCATCCTCAAAAGTACTTGGGATGTGTGTAATCCTCCTAATAGGGCGTATGGCTATAACCTAAGCAGAAAGTAAACTGTGAGTCAAAATAAATCAGAAATGAAGTACACAGCTACAGGTAAGGTTATGATCAGTGATGAACAAACACTTTTATGACTCTTTAGAGGAACTAAAGTCCAGACTAATCAAAAGGCAGGTACACATGTAGGCAGCAGGCCAATATAAACTGGACATGACCCTTTGGCACATGCATGAGAAAAAAATTCAAAGTACTGCCTACTAGAAATAGAGTATCTAGACACTACCTTTCATTGAGCCAATACTGAGCTACTATAATCCTCATATCCATCATTATTTACCGTCTGATATATGAATAAATCCCATTTTTCCTTCTCACTAGAAAACCTCTCTCTTGCATCTCCAGTCTTTCCATCTCGGGCTCTATTATCATGGACTTCAACACAGAGGGATCTTTCTCCTCTGAAAATGCCCTATCTCACTGATGGGTCCTTCTCATCAGTGAACACTGCTTACTGTCCTTCTGATCCTGTCTGCTTCTGCACAAGTGGCTACAGCCACCACTTCCCCAGCCTCACTAGGCCCAGTGCTGCATAAGCCTTTGGCTTCTGTCCCATCAGGCTAAAGTCATTCTTCCCAATCTAACAGCCCCTTCAGTGCCAAGTTAAACGGCCTTCACCTACATTCTCTTTCTCCATAATCTCTCCATTGTATTTTAAAAGTACTACATGTACTCTGAAATTTTCAACTAATTAATATTATGAATTAATGCCAACCACTACTGGAGCAAAGTGACATACCGGTATTTAATTTATAACCCTCCAGAATTAATTTTTTAAGCTGTGAAACTATCTAATATATTCAAATATAAAAGGTTAAAACATACAGCAAAAGATAAAAGTAATTTTATAAAAAGACTTTATAAAAAGTATCTACTTTTATTCTTACACGCCATTAGCATATAATAAAATATTTCAAATGACAAAAGACCAAAAATAAATTTTTATAAGTGAAATTATTAAAAGCACATCAATTTCATTAAGACAAAAGCACTTTTGTCTTACGTATTTCCCCTCAACTGCTAAAATAGCACTTTTCAACTTGTATTCAAGAATAATAAAGACACACGTTTTAGGCTAACTCTAAACAGATTCTTCTGACTCCTATACCTTCAACTAACCATATCTTTTTTGATCATTTTTTGAAGTACTTTTGAATTTCGTTTTCCAGATACAGTAATCTTTTTCTGAGATTAAGCTACAATTTCTGTGACTTCCAATGGAGAATGTAGATGGGTCTGATTTTCTGCACAAAATGAGTAAAATCAGACATGATATCATGCCAGAACTAATTCAAACTTCTGATGCTTGTTACAGACGGTGTGGCGTCCTGTCACACTGAGTTCTCCTTAGTGATCACTCCTCCCAATCGTGGGTCCATTTCACTGCCCCTGCTCTAGTGCGGGGGGAGGGTGGTTCATGCCCACTCTTCTTTCTCTGTATGCAGTGTATTCTCTTTGATGCAGGAGCACTTCTGTGCTGCTGACCATCAAATACCTAAGATTATTCTAACCTTTCACATAAGTCAGAGTTCTGAATCTCCAAATGCATTCAGAGAACTGCCATTTTCACATTTTATCCACGTCAAATACAATCCTGATTTTAACTTTGCCCAGACAATAAACTTACCAGCTCAGGGTAGATTACAAATAAACTCTATTATTTATAATAAATGCAATTAAGGCATGATAATGGAGAAGGGAAGATTATTTAATAAGCAATGCTGAGTCAAATAAAAATTTGGAGAAAGATACAACTCCTGTCTTCACCTCATTCACAGGGCAAAATAACATGGGTTACAGAGTTCTGTATTTTTTTTTAAAAAATCAACTAAAGGGAAACTAAAAAGCTAAGTAGATACAATATTTGTCAAACCACTAGAGGATAGAAGGCTGTAAGATTAAAAGACAGGAAAAGACTCAAAGTTTGACTACAGGAAAATTTACACTTTTATAAGTTAAAAATAAGTCAAATTATTATACAACACAGTCTTTTTTAGGAAACAATTTGGTATTATGTTAACACTACATGCAGTTTAAAAAGTTATAAGCAAAGACATTACAGTTATTTGCCAATTTATAAAACATGGAAAACATCAAAAACCAAACATGTTTGACAGAAAGGGAAATGATTCAGTAAATTATTCCTTTGGATGATTACTAAAACAAAAACAAAACAGAGAAAATGCTTACATGCTTAAAAAAACAAAAGTTCAGGCATGGAAAGGATGAATTTTACCAGACACAATGAACTTCGTCTTTAGTCTGTTTTTTTTTTTCCAGAAAAAATGTGACTCTCATACTATATAACACTCCCAAAAAATGGAATGAAAGAACTATATACCCGTTTATCATCATCTTGCTTGGGTTTCCTGGTTTTTTGAAGCAATTTCAGACCTTCAATTTGTCTGACAAGCAGTGGAATGGTCATCTTGAACCGCTCCTCCAAACTCACTGCATCTAAAATCTGAGAAATGGGAGACAGTTAATATCATCTCTTTCTCAGAAACACATGCTCCAAAAACAGGCAATCAACAGCCATGACTTAAATTGTTGAGTAAAAAAATTCTATCAGCATTCACAGCTACAGTATGGCAAATAAACCAAACTAACTCATTGGCAAAGTTTTTTGAAATGAATATATGAAAACTAACAAAGATGTGAACAAAAGGGTCTAGATTTTTTCATTTAAAAGTGAAGCTATGTATTTCATGATTAAGAACCAAACACAGTTGATTTCAACTCTTTCTGGGGATTATTTTCTTAAAGCATAGAATGTATCTACATTTGAGGTCTCAACAAATTCTAGATCCAAAATGTAACATTTTTACCTACATGAGGGAATAGCAGTACTCCTAATGGCCCTCCTTACTGAGGGAATGGAGTGCCTGCCCTCTCTGCTCCCCAGGACTGCACACTGGCCAATGCCACTGCAGTCACTCTCCAGCCCCTGCACTCTCAATCCTACTGACACCCGAACTATTTACAGCAATTGTACCTGCTATTATCATTGCCATGTTTAAGTATAAAATGAGCCGATAAAATAAGAGTTGTTTCATGAAAACTAAGTATTTTAGGAAGATTCAATGAATCTTACAGATTGCTTAAAAATACTGTAAAAATAAATGTGCAAGAAAACCTAGAGTCTTAAGAGTATCCAATCTAGGATACTATATTTAGGTGTTTCAAGTTGTCTTTAAAACTTATTTCTCCTGTGTCAGTCAGGCTCCTGAGTGGTGGGATAACAAGTGGGATAACACGTGCCACCATGCCTGGCTTTGAAACTTATTTCATCTTAAAGAAATAAAATCTGAAAAATCACAGATGATCCAGCCCAGGAGTGATTTATATAAGAAACACCGTGGAGAATTCTAATACAGTAGGGTCATATACAAAGGAAAGGCCATGATTTCACATGTTTAGAAAATGGTGAGATGGTACTGTATGTTCACATATTTACATTCAAATTTACTTTTTAATAGAGTCTCAGCGTTACTTTTTTCCATAAATTGACCAACTACGAGTAGCGACTGAAAAGAAATAGGCTGCTTATATGAACAAAAGTATAAAATCACTTTAAAAAGTCAATTTAAGGGCCGGTGATTTAGCTCAGTGGTTCTGCTGCCACCTGCCCCACAAGCGCAAGGACCCGAGTTCGATCCCTGGTACCAAAAAAAGGTCAATTTTTTTTTTTTGGTACCGGGGATCGAACTCGGGTCCTTGCGCTTACGCGGCAGGCTGCAAAACAACTGAGCTAAATCTCTGGCCCCCCCCTAAAAAGTCAATTTAAATGTAAAACCATTTTAATTACTTCTGAGTCTCCAGGAGTTCTTTCCTGAAGTTCCAAATTTAACTACTCACTGTCTGGATCTAAATAAAGTGCCAAAGCAACTCAGCATTCAAGAAGGGAGCACTATACCTGGAGCTTCTCTTTATTGCTGGTTCGGATAATTGAAGTCAGGATGTCTGGCAACGCTTCCCTTGGGAGACTGTCTAAAAGGCGCCTCAATTTGGCAACTGCAGGCACAGACATATCCAACATTTCAACCAACTGAAGAAGAAAAAAGAGCTTTTAATGAAATCTGGCATTATTTGTGAATTTTTAAAAAGTCAGACTTCCACACAGGTTGAATGTTTGTATCTCAGGCTCTGCTTTTGAAAGATCACTGGAACTAGTATCGTACAGGCATCCCACAGGCCTCAGGGGAAAGGGGTACATCCGACGTACCAATCAGAACAAAAAGCAAAAACGGCTCAAAAGCACTGCATACTAATGTTTATGAAAGACTGTAAATTTGTGTTGATTTTTATATTAAACTTTATTTTGGAAAAAAATCAAGTTTATAACAAAGTTGAAGAATAGTATAATAAAGAGTATATGCAACTCCCATATATCCTTTCAGAGTCACCAATTCTTAACATTTCAAAAAGTAACATTTTCTGTCTCTCTCTGTACACACTCACACTATTATGGTGGTTGTTGCATCTGCAAGTAAATTATAGACATCATGACCCTTGTTCTTAAGAAGAGGACATTCACTTATATAATTGCAATCTAATAGTCTCTGGAAATTTAACAGTTGATGCTATTATGATAGCCAAGTAGGAGTTAAAATTCTACACTTGGATTAACTAAATTTAAGCATTGACTGAATAATTTTTAGAAATAAGCAAGCAACAATACTTCCAGAGTCTAAAGTCTAACCTAGAGTTAAGACAGACTAAACTCAGGACAAGCTTTCAGTAACTGTGGTCATCATTTGGGCTACTAAGATTTTCCTCCTCTTCTACGCATATGGTATGACTGTGCTTTCTCACCTCCCTTGAACACAAGTGTGGCTGTGAGTTTTAAGCTGACTCCTGAAATATAAAGGAACAGGAAAAGTTCTTGCTGGGCAAGAGCACCAGAGGCAACCGAGGGGTCCACAACTTCTCTTTCTGCCTCAGTAACAAGAGAAGCATTGTCTGAGATGAATCTCCATGCACCTGGTTCCTGAACTGACTCTAATCGGCAGATCATCACACCCACTAGCTTCAGGTGGGAACCCTAAGCAAATTTACACGTTATATGACTGAGATTTAAAAAAATTTTTATTAGTCCATGTATGTTTACAGCACATAACGATTACATTCACTGTGGAGAGTTGGTACATGTACATAACGTATCTCAATTCTTTTTTCACTCCCTTCCCTCTGCTCCCCTCCCTCTATCTCTTGGACTTTTCCCCTTTTGCAAAAGACCTATCTCCCTGTTTCCTACTATCTATCTTTCACTTTGCTCTTTAATGTATTTATATTTTGG
This sequence comes from Heterocephalus glaber, assembly GCF_053883595.1. Taxonomy (NCBI): domain Eukaryota; kingdom Metazoa; phylum Chordata; class Mammalia; order Rodentia; family Bathyergidae; genus Heterocephalus; species Heterocephalus glaber. The sequence goes on from NW_028258427.1 coordinate 500,989, forward strand.
ATTTCTCATACATGATGTGATATTTAAGAAGATGTGATATTTAAGCTTGTGTATCTGACTTATTTTGTGACTGAGATTTTAGTTAACATAGCAAAACTTATTTCATACTAATTCATAAAGGATGCACCAAATCTTTTTCATTTGGTCAACTCTAATAAGATTTTGAATGCCAGTGATAATCAAACCACTCTAAAAGCAATGTAATTTAAGGACCTACTGTTACCTACCTAGAATCAAGGAATTAAAAGTATAATTATGAGGAGGCTGCTTGGGGGAGAAGATAATAAAATATGAAGAGCCTTGCTCCTGAGAATTCATCCTAAGAAAATAAAAGAGTTAAAATTCACTCCCTAGTACTGCGTAGAAACTATTTGGCAGATTCACTATATTGCTCAGTACAGGCCAGTTAAAGCAAAGATGAATTCAAATTTGGTAGGGGAAACAGATCTATAAGATAAATTTCAGTATCACGTGATAAGCATTATATTAAGAATATGTATAAAGAAGTGAGAAAGAAACATTAACAGCCTACAGGAGCTAAAAAAAGCGTACATCAAATGTGAAAATTCAAAACTCCCAGCAGAGAACAGAAGGCAAAATCACAGAGGCAGGAAGTAACAAGATGTGAGACTCTCAGTGTGGTCAGAATGGCTGACAGAATTTACGGCAAGGAAGAGAGGCCTCAGACAGGCTGCAAAGGGCCTCAACCTTTTCCTGACCAATCTGAGCTTTATCCTAAGGCCGTTGAAGTTTTTTTACTCAAGGGAAAAGCATACCCAAAACTGTTTTTTTTTCCAGAACGGCTCAGTGAGCAGGATGGGTTAAAAATGGAAGAAAGAGAAGGACCAGTTAGGAGGCTCTTGAAGAAGTCTACTGATAAGGGGTGTAGAAGTAAAGATCCAAGGGGATGAGGGAGAAGCACTAACTGTAAATAATCTTTTTTTTTTTTTTTTTTTTTTTACTGTAAACAATTTTAAGGTCTGAACAAAAAGGAATAATAAAATCATGACATACCAAATCAATGAAATTTAACAAGTACTTAACATGAAAATGAGACATGGATACAAAAATGAAACATAAAACTGACAGAAGAAAGGCAAAAATTAAATTAGATATACAATGGTAGTAAAATGTACGGTGATCTATTTCTCTTTAATGTCATTACAAAATCTTCACATGTTTAAAGTTTCTGTAGATTCAAATAGGAGAGAAGTAAATGCAAAGCAAAAAAAAAAAAAAAAAAAGCTACAAATCTGTGTCAAACAGAAGTACAAAGACTCAGGGAGGCTTACCTAGGAAAAGAAAAAGAAATTCATTCCTACATAGTAAGTGACTCATTCCAGTTCTCAAACTAAAGCTTCTTTCTTCAGAGTACATTCATTCTTTCAGCCCCCACAGAAGTCATAGCTCCAAATTTTCTACCTTCTTATGACTGTTTCCCACACCAGGAGCAGGTCACCACAAAGGACACACCAGGGACCCATACCACAGGATGTGAACGTGTGTCCCACATGCTTCTCAGTGCTCACCAGAGTTTGACATCAGAGATCCAGTTATATCACTGGATTCTATTAATAGAAAAGTAGATTACAATGTATAATACAATTTTATAATATATTTCATTAAGGTTTGAAACAAAATGAGGTGGGAAAAGGAGATTTCTGTTCTATCTACAGTTTACAAAAAAAATCTTAAACCTAGAATTAAGGAATCCAGTATTTAACATATGTGTAAAGTGTACAACCCTCCCAGGAATCTAGTTAGCCAAGCTTTGAACTATACTTGAAATCAGTCCACCATGGCTTAATCTTTCATAGTTATTGACAGACACTCTGTAACCTGGACTTCTGAGGCAATGTAACTTCTATGTTGGGTGCCTAGATACTTTAGTGACAGATAGCTTCTGTGTTGTATTTTAATGTTAACATTAAATATTCAGATTCCATAAATTTTGAAAAACACTTTAGAAAGGGTTAGTTAATACATGCTAGAATGACTTAGTTACAACCAAACACAAAAGCCAAGTAAAATATTATTATAAAATATTATTAAATTATTTAAATCTATGCTGCCCTAAAATTTCACCACCTATGAGAGTTATCATAAAACAGCAAGAAGAAACAAAAGAAAAATGGGTTTTAGGGCTGGGGATTTAGCTCAGTGGTTTCGCCGCCTGCTGCACAAGTGTAAGGACCCGAGTTCGATCCCTGGTACCAAAAAGAAAAGAAAAGAAAAATGGGTTTTAAGGAAAAAATAAGTCACTCACTTGTACTGCATATTTGTAAAACTGTTCTGACAGCTCGCCTAGCTCCTCCCTAGTTTTGCAGATGTTGGGAAATTCCTCAAGCCGGTCCAACTGCTCCACTTCAGCAATAGGATATGGCTTCTCTTTTAAGACCTGGACAATCTGGAACCGGCACAGGCCTGTGATCAGCAAAGTATAGTGGGGCTTGGGCCAGTTACTCCCCACAACCTGGACCGCCAGTGCTGCCGTCCCAATCCTGAAAAACACAAAACACAGCTCTCACAAATGCTTGATGGCAGAGCAGACGCTCACTTCAAAAGTGGTTTCTCTGAGAAATTCATTTAGAAAATAAAGAACATTGAAAGTATAAATGAAGTATTTCTTTATTTAATTTAGCATTCAGTCTGTAGTATGTTAAGTCACCACCATCAACTGTGGCACAATCTTACTGTAACTGGCACCTGTTTTAAAAATTAGGAAGTCCCATACATCTGAATTATTTAAGCAAAAAATGTAATAGTGACAAATATTAATCTAACTTTGCCAACCAGAAATAAGGCAATCTTGTATCAGAGTAAATACTAACATTTCAAATGGACAAACAGTATAACCAAATAAGAAATCTCTGTTCCAATGCCAGTTTTGCTGTTATCATCAAACCAATTCTTATATAATCCAAAAAAACACCTAAATATCCACCTTATCACAAACTGCCATAGAAATCTGGAAATATTTATGCTTAATCCTGGATTTCTAAATGTGGGAGTTAAATATTTTAGACCACACACTGCCATGGACTGAGGACAGCTAAAGAACTACATCTCAAGAAGGCATAGTTCCAAGAGGCAATCTAATAATAGCTGAAAAGTTTTATGTTTTGATCAACTCACATATAAATTTAATTTGCAAAAGGAAGTCTCATCCAAACTAAGCCAAAGTTATAGAAAACATAAAGATGAACATTCGGAAGATGCTTCCATATGCCAAATTAGACATCCTTCCCCTCAGACATAGGAAAGGTGGTAACTGAAGAAAAGAAACTGAACATGTCTAGAGCTCCAGGGAATGGTAATACTAGAATACTGTACCTGTCTACCTCAAACACAGTGAATCACATCCACTCACTGCATGTGCATTTTTACTTCTATGTATTGAGTTTTGATGACTTCCTTATAAATTATGCATTCTGTGGATTATATGTAACCTTTGGTTTCCTTATGCCAGTCAGCTTACTCTGAGCTACGTCCATCCTTCCTTACCACCCTTTCAGTCATATCATGCATAAAGGGGATAAAAACTGATACAAATAATAACTTCAGTCAAATAATTAGGAAGTTAATTGGAAGAGGAAAAAAATCACATGCTTTAAAAACTTGAAATGATTTGGCATTTACTTACCATTTTGATTTATATGTGTTGTGGCTACTATTCTGCAGTCACTAACCAATAGTAAGCTACATCTCCCATTTCCTGAAAATCAATTCAAATTGCTTGAGAAAATTAGTAATACCTGAAGTGATTAGAAACCAACTTAGACTATAAATCATTGCAGATGATATTCACCAATGTGTGCTCCTTGCTGACAGAGCCCACAGCTTGTTACAACACAGAGACATCTACAGACAAGAAACCGGATCCTCAGCCTGGGGGTTTACAAGGTAAAAATCAAGGAGAAACCAGAGGAAGGATGAACCAAACCCACATTTCCAGATTAGAGATAAATTTAATTATCTGGCCTATGTCACTGATAAAAGGTGATACTAAAACTGAGCTTTCTTACAAAGCTAATACATCACTTCTGTTAACAGTGGAAGGAAGATATTTCAAACTGGAACAAGATGAAGCAGGATATACAGCAGGCCTTTCTTCCTAATGAGATGAAGGTTTTAAATGTCTTAATTGGCTCTTTCCTGAAATCGCAGAGTTGACTAGAATATATCCTTTTAAAGAAAAACATGACCTATGAAACTGTAGATGGTTAGAGACAGATTATATCGGTGAAGACATTTTAGGTGAAGAGCACTGTGAAAAAAAAGACCATATTTAAAGCTATTTTAGATAAGTCATACTGTCTTTTGAGCTCCAAGTTTTATACTGAAAAATAGATAAGCAAATAAAATATTTAATTTCCATGATACACAAGTCTTTATATCATTAGTCATCTAAGTATTCTTGCTCTTTTACTACAGGCACTGTTAGGTATGACCAAAAACAACACTCTGAATTTGCAACAGATCCAGATTTACACATCCAACTGAAATGAATGGCATTCCCCTCAAGGTGGTCACTCTAACAAATCTACACTCCAGGTACTCTGATATTCTTACAGTTCAAAGAATTTTTGAAAGTCTTAACAGGGATATACTTTCAGAGTTTATAACATATTACAGTATTTTAATACACACAAGGTCTTAAACTCTCCATTTAGTGAATAATACCACGAGCAAATAGGTTTAGAATGCTTCAGAGCTACAAAAGGCTGTCCTAAGTATTATTTCATTTTATACAGCCTTTTGCCCCTATTAGGAACGTAGCACTATCTCCTTAATTACAAATAAGTAACTGAGATTCAAGAATAGGAAAAACAAACTAGTTGCCCATGGCTACAAGGATATTTAATATGCATAGGGTTCCTAAATTAGGTTTAAATGATAAATTTTACTCTTTTCTCACCATGATGGACAACATGAATCTGTACCATAAAGTATAAAAATATATAACTTATTAACACAGCTTCTAAATAGCTGAAACACTGGAAAGCACAGCCATTACTTAACATATAAAGTTTACAACTTAATGAAGAGAAGCACTTCTATCAAAGCCCTGGAAACAAAGAAAAGTTATACATTTCTGGGAAAAAGCTGTCAATGTTTCTTCTTAGTTTTGTAGTGGTGCCATGCTACTTATCTTCTTGAACTGATGATTTTTGAAACTGCGCATCTGCTGTACATGCTAAAGTACTTCTGTTTTGTCAGGGAGATGCTAAAGAAGCCAATTTGGAGTCTCACGGATGAATAAGAAAGCAAACAAACAAGGATCGAGGGATTAGCACTGTCAGGAAATGAAGCCTTGGACCCTAAAGAATGCCATGTTAAAAGAATGGATGACCATCCTGATAGGATACTTTGCAGGGAATGCTAAATTACTGTCCATCTTTCACTAAGAAAATAGTCATTCGGGAGAAAATACAGTTCAGCTGAGAAAGAAATGTGGAGCAAGGTGTCCTGAGGTGGCACAGGAGCAAGCAAAGTTCTACACTGAGGAGGCAAGGCAAAGCTCTTCTTTTTAAAAAGGCTGCGGTCAGGCAACATCCTGCACACTGACACACAGACACGATTGTGCTGCTCACAACAGTGAAGGCAGTGCGACAAAGACGTCAACGTCTGCACAAAAAGGAACACGGGGGAACAGACTACTTCTGCAGCTCCTGGCAGACTGAGCCCAGTCACCTGCATCATCTTGTGTGCAGAGAACATGAGACAAGAGCAGAGCCTGGTACCACCCCTCTGGGGCACCTCTGCCCTCTGGAAAAGCAGGGAACCAGGGAGAAACAGGTGAGTGCACAGAAACAGACTAGTGCTTTGGATAATTCAGTATTTGTACTATTAAAGTTTTTTTAAGTAAAATGTTTTAAAAGCCACAATAAGGAAAAAAAGACTTCAGGATCTATTACCAAGGAATATGGTGCAATCTTTCTTCTACAGACTCAAGTAGCAAACAGTACTTCTAAATCGGGTCTGGTGGGTTCTCACAGTGTCAAAATTCTATGAAGAAATTTCACTGTATATTTTCTAATTGAAATGATTAAATTTTAACATTACTAGTCATGTTTCAAACAAAAGCAGCATACAAAAGGGTCAAATTACATATCTGAGTATGGTATCTCAGAGTCTGTTCCACGATTTTGGAAAAGATGGACACATTTGTGTTTGTTCAGGGAAGATGGCCTTGGTAGTGTCTGTCACCTGATGCAGAGTTTGCAAATAAAAACAAAATTTTGGCCCGGGATTTAGCTCAGTGGTTTCACCGCCTGCTGTGCAATCACAAGGACCCGAGTTCAATCCCCCCTACCAAAAAAAAAATTTTTTGTCAAATGCTTTTGTTTGTGAAGCAAACTGTTTGTAAACAAAATTGTTTTTGAATCAAGGTACCACTGTATTAGTGTTTACTTCCAGGCAGGAGAATTTAGTTATTGTTGTTATGGAGAAATTTACATAAAAAATTTTAAAACCCTCCAAAACCTTGCAAGAATAATACCAACAGATAGCTACTCAAACCACAAATCTACCAACCTACTCTACTTTTTTTAAAATTAATTTTATTGGTACATTTTAGGTATACAATTCGTTTACATTTATCACTGGGTGTTTGTACCTGTACATGATGTATCTTGGTTATTTTTTTCCCCATTACCTGTGTGCCCTTCACCCCCTCCACCCTTCCTTATTTACATAGATTTCATTTCCATTTTTTTTCTTTTCTCATAGTTTTTTCTATTCTACTTTTTAAACCCAGAGCATCCACTGATGTACAGAGCATCAGTACATACATAAAATAAAACAAGAAACAAAAAAATATCCCCTCTACTCATGAGCATTCTTGCCTCAATAGCAACTAATTGCCTGGGATAGAAGGAAAAAAATTATGGAAGAAATAAGCAGATGATTAAAGAGTCAGGTCAATTATAGGGGAACCAGAATCCAATATAATTTGCCAAAGAGTAATGAAACTTGAAAATTGTCCAGTTCCACTCAGGCAGTAACCAAAGCAGATGAGAGCTAAATATTGTTCACTTGATAAAAGTGAAGCCTTTACAATCTGAACTAATATTAAGCTGTTGTAGAGGGTTTTTTTGTTTTTGTCTTTTAAGCAGCTATCAGTCTCTTTGAGAAACTGAAGAAAAGGTATGGCTTTTCATCCAAACACAGTCCCAAGATTTTTAGTGAAAACAAGTGTGTGGGGCCGAGGATTTAGCTCAGTGGTTTCACCACCTGCTGCCCAAGCGCAAGGACCCAAGTTCAATCCCTGGTACCAAAAAAAAGAAATGTGTGTGTGTGTGTGTGTGTGTGTGTGTGTGTCAAGATAGGGATTTAATAAGGCATTTTTTAAGCTTCCAGAAATCTACTCAGTCAGGAACCCTTTGAAAAAAAAGGAGAGGGCTAGAATGTAGCTAAGTGGTAGAATGCTCACCTAGCTTGTGTGAGCCCCTGGGTTCCATCCCCAGGACCAGACAAAAAGAAAAAAGAGAATAAAGGATAAATGCAGGGGAAGGAGGATCTTCAAACTCAAGTACAGTTAAAGATAGGAGATAGAAACTTAGAGGTGAATTTGAAAATAATATTTATTGAAAGCATACTATATGCCAGCATTGTCCGATAAAAGTGTGGCCCAGTGGGGCTGGAGATTTAGCTCAGTGGTTCTGGCACCCACCTCACAAGCACAACGTCCCAAGTTCAATCCCCGGTACCAAAAAAAAAAATGTGGCCCACAATTGCTTCTTGGCCTTTTGGCTAAGATCAAGTGTAAAATGTGGACCACATATGTGATTTTAGTAGCCATGTTATAAATAAGTGAAAATTTTTTTTAAACTGCATATCCTTTTATTAGTACATTTTAGGTATACAATATAATGATATATTCATCATTGGAAATTTGCACCTTTACATAGTCTCTCTTGGTTCTTTTTTTCCCCTTCCCCTGCCCTCCCTTCAACCCCTCCATCCCTCCCTATTTACAAAGACTTTGTTTCCTTTTTTTCATTTTCTCATATTTCATAAATAGGTGAAATGTTAACATGTTATTTATCCCCAAATGGTCAAAATATTACCATTCCCACATGGTGTCTGTATACTGGACTTTATTAATCAACAAAATATTTTTCATGCTAAGAGTTTTCAAAATTTGGAGCGTATTGTACATTTACAGCACCTTCAGAGTGACCAACTGCCCTAGTTTACCTGGGACTGAGGGGCTTTTTGGCACACAGGAATTTTAGTGCTAAAACTCAAGATGGTCTTAACAAACCACAATAATGGGTCACTCACTCTAGAGTCTCAATTTAGACTAGCCACATTTCAATGGCTCTACAACCACTTCAAATGACAGTATAGCTATTCACCAAGCATGGTGCAAATACACTTAATTTAATCTCCACGATGCACCTAAGATATAGACGTTGTTAGTCTGCAAATTACAGATGAAGAACTAGACATAGGTTAGGTCTCACCGAATGTCACAGAGCTAGGACCATGACGCAGGACAATCTAGTGGTAAGCTTGGGGCCTAAATGTTTTAAGGTATGACAGAAGGAGCAAAGGTTAGACGTTAGGAAAAGTTCCAGAAAGGGAGACAAAGGAAAATAAGAACAGGGAAGGCCTTTTAAGGAAAAAAAGAAAAAGTAATGTGGGAGGAGGAAAAGTGTAGAAGAGCACCCAAAAATTAAGACGAAGTGGTGCAGGTTAGGAATGGCGCAGGAAAGGAAAGAAACAAAAAACAAAAAACCCCTGCAGAATACAGTGTCTCAGTTCCACGATAAACGTGACAGGATGAAGGAGGAAATGAGGACGAAAAAGAAGAAAGACGAAAGGGGGGTGGGGACAAGGTGGGAAGGGGAAAGGGGAGGAAAGAAGAGAGAGCAACGCAGGGAGAGAGGCTCGGTAAGTAAAGATCACTGGCCTAGAAAACTGAAGGGGGCGGGGACAGGGACCCCCTTAAGAAAAGCAGCTGGTAATTAACAGCACAGTTCTCACCGGTGTCAGGCACTACTTCCTGAACGATCTCATGGATCTCATGGATGTTATCCCCATTTCCCGTGAAAACACCGAGCGTCGGCGCTCGGAGCGGCCGCGCTCGGAGCAGCCTGTCCGCGGCGGGGTCCGGGAGCAGGCGCCTGGCCTACCTGTGCAGTGGCGGCAGGTCCTGCGCGTCGCTGGCCGGGTCGGGCGTGTTGGGGATGATGCCCAGGATGGTGCTCTGCAGGGACGTGCCTTTGAGCAGACGGCTCCGCACCAGCTGCAGGTTGCGCGCTGTGTCCACGCTGGTGCGCATGGTGGAGCCGGGCAGCAGCACACCCTCGTGGGTCAGCAGCAGAGGGAGGCGGCTGGGGATCTGGATGGAGCTCATCGACGACATGGCGACGGCCACTAGTGGCAGCTCTCAGAGCGACCCGGTCAGCTCTGAAAGTCGAGTCCACCGCAGAAACCGCTGGACCCAACCCCGCGGGCCTACTGCCGCTTCCGGCCCCGCCCCCAGACCCAAATACTGCAGCTTCCGGCTCCGCGCTACGGCACGCCCTCAGATTCAAATACTGGTGCTCCGGCTCTTTTCTAGGACCCGCCCACATTCGTACTTACCGGCGTTTCCTGCCGCCCCCTCCCGGAGTCTCCATTGAGCATGCGCAGTATGGATGGGGCCCAGAAACCGGCTATTACCTTCGCCTCTTTTTACCCTCGCTCCACGTGTGTTGGGAAGGTTAACTGTGTGTGCTATTTAAACTCGTTCGAATGGCTAAATGGCTGTTTTAAGCCTTCTATTGGAATGGATTTTAGATTTACAAAAAGGTTGCAAAATTATAGCAAGGAGATTTTCCACACCTTTCACCCAGTGCCCTTTGTACCATCTTACATAAATAACCACGGTTCATTATGAAAACAGAAAGTTGGCATTACTGTTGTCTAATCTAAACACATGACCCAAACTTGGACAGTTCTGTCCTTAGTGAGATCTGGTCCAGGATCCAATTTTGGTCTGCTCTTGACTTTGTCATATCTGTAGATCTTCTGTTATCTGTGACAGTGCTTCAATTTTTGCTTGGTTTGGGGGAGGTCTTTTTAAAATGCTTTGTTTAAAAGGTATCAGTTGTAGAAGATTTCTCAAATTGGATTTAGCCGATGTTTCCCACAACTACGTCAATGGTGTGCATTTTGGGCGCCTTTATGTGGCAGCTCTTAATGATGGCTCATCTTGATTACTTGGCGAAGGTGGGATCTTTCAAGGTTCCTCACTATAAGCTACTAGTTTTCTTTCTGTACCTAATAAGTATCTATTAAAGTATTTATTAAGGAGATAATTCAGCATTTATTTGTTGGAATTCTATGAGAAAACACTTCCTATCTTTGCCATGTATTTACTTATTCCATTTATATTAAGTAGACTCGTGGATATCTATGTTTATGGTTGCACTTCAATAATATTATGTTTTTCTTTGCTTGAATTGTTTCATTTTTGGCCACTGGGAGCTGCTTTATGTTGAGATTTGATTTGGATTTGGTTGTAGATTGCAGGGTGAGGGATGCTCTCAGAATCTAGGAGGGAATTGAAAGCTACTCAAATTAATAGGCATTTGTCAGGGACTGCCCCATGCTGGCCCCTGAGTTAACTGCAGAAGGGTAGCGAGAGTGACATGGTGCTCATTCCCACCCTCATGTATCTCGTGGGGACGGTGACAGATCCACAGACAGCTGAGTCTGGTGCAGAGTAGACAAAACAGTTTCTGTGTTAACCACAGATTAGAGAAAGGAGAGGTAGGTTTACTGTGTGCTTTGGAAGAGACACAAATGCAGAATTTGCAAATTCTTGCCTAAAGCTCTCTCTGACATGATCCCACTTTTTGTTCATTCATTCACTAAACAATATCTTTTTGGTTAATATTTATTTTAGTAGTCATTCACTGAAAATACTCACACCTACTATGTGCTGGACAGTATTGTAGGTGTTGGGGGGATATATCAGGGAAGACAGATAAGGTTCCTGCCTTCATGGAGCTGACTCTTTATCAGAAGAAGCAAACGAAAAGAACTAAACAAATTAAAAAAATTTTGGATGGTGATAAGTCCTTTTGGTGCTCAGAGATGGCCTGTCCAAAGAGGTGACATTTGAACAGGGCCCTGCATCATGAAGAAGCAGCAATGCAAAGACCAAGGGTGGGGGCTCAGGGACTTTTCTAGGCTGAGCAACAATTGCAAAGACCCTGTGGCTAGAATGAATTTAGAGTATTTGAGGAGCCTTCTTCTAGAATGTTATGAGCATGAGACCTTATAAAGTGAGTAGAAGCAGATTATAGAGGGGTCTATAGCCACTGGTAAGGAGTTCAATTCCTTAAGCCTCATGGAAGGACCTGGAGATTTCAAGTTGAGGAATAGCACTGTTTGGCTCCTGTGCTCAAAAGATCATTTTGGTTGCTGTGTGGAGGCTGGAGGGTAAGGATTTGAGATCAAAAAGTAGGGAGGTCAGTTAGGAGGTGTTGCAGTTGTTGGGGAAGAGGAGATGATGACTCTGACTGGAAATGTCAAGCTATATTTGAATGTAGTTTCAGCAGAATATGCTGATCCATTAGACATGAAGAGTTGTCAAGGATAGGGCCCAGGTTAAGGCCTGAGCCACAAGGGCCTGGAGAGAATTGAACTGGTAGCTGATGATCCTGGGTATAATCTGTAGGCTGTGGATAATTTCTCTGGATGTGTACTGTGTACCTTATCCTGTGATAGACTCTGGGAATGATATGGAGATAAAGTGTGCAGGGCCCAGATCCATAAAGGACTTAGCTTCCCATCAAGCTCTCTCTAAGGGGGAGGGGAGAGAGGTTGCATCCTTTGAGTGTTTTAACAGTGAGCTCCTGAAACCATCTTACAAACTTTGTAGTGTATTTTAAAAACATTTATATTTACTGTTTTTAATATACATACACACATACCTCAATAACAACAATGTAGGTTCTGGACACGTACTAATTGCTAGATTTAATTTTTAGAATACATATCCATGCTGCATTATTAAGGCATGGTATTGTATGGTAATGGGCCCCAGCTTAAGTTGCTTGCTTGATGAACACCTTCTTCAATCTTATCTATTTCTATAATGAGATGTGTCAGCACACTTGGGAGAACAGAAAGAATTTACATATGAAATCTTCGGTGATTTAGTGTGTGGCTTTCCTGCCCTCTTCTTTGATAGGCGCAAGTATTCAATAAGCACCCACTATGTGCTGGGCATAGTCCAGATTCAAGGTTATGTCAGTGAACAACCCAGACAAGGGCCCTGGTTTCAAAAAGCTTATATTCTAGAGAGGTAGACAAAAAAAATTCCAAGAAATAAATGGCATTTTTAGAAAGTGGTAAGTAAAGGAAATACATAGAAAAATATGTAGATGATAGTGTTGTAGGGCCAGGCTAGTTGGGATTATAGAGATGCACCACACTCTGAATTAAATAGAGTCCTTTCTTACCATAGCTGGAGTTCTAGAGCAGCTCTTGCCAGAAAAACTCTGGACAAAAGGAAAGGCGGTTTGCAGGGTCCTTTTCAGGGCTCTTCTATTTGAGGAAGGCTCAGGGAGAGGAGGAGCACAAGCAGAATTTCACAGGAGCAGAACTTTGCTAAATTAGTGGGAGTTGGGGGAAGTTTCACACAGCTTAATTAAAACAAAGTATCACACAGGTGTGGAGTCTTCTGTTTACAAGGTAGTGAAGATAACATAGTTGCAAACTCACATAGGATGTGGTAGGTCTGTCATGCATTAACTGAGGGGACTGGCAAGGGGAAAGGGAAAGGCGACCACCTAGAATTACTAGACTTTACACAAGTGGAGTCAGGTTGGCTATTACATTCCCAATCCCTCTAAGTATGATGTCAAAGCATTGGCTCATCTCGAGGCTCCTGAGTGGGTAGGGAATTAGAGTAGGTTTTTATATATAACAGTTTAACAGAGGCTATAGGCTGTTTCATAAAGTTAATTATCTAAGAACACAGGGCCCAGTCAGGAGCCTGAGGAAAAGCAGGATGAGGACGACAGTGTATGGTTCCTTCCCTGGCAGAGTGAGTCTCTCTTTTTGGGAGGCCTTGACGAGTGGCAGGGCACAAAGGTGGGTAAGGGTAGCGTTGTGCCTATGGTGGCATAGACAGAAGTCTGGACCTGTTGAAGAGACTGAAGGTACTTTAACAGGCACTGGTTAGAAAATTATTTTATTTTTAAAATTTTTTTTGGTACCGGGGATTGAACTCAGGTCATTGCGCTTGCCAGGCAAGCAGTGGAACCACTGAGCTAAATCCCCAGCCCTAGAAAATTTTTTTAGCATCTCACCTTTTGCGGGAGCAAGAAAAGGGGGCCTTTTTAACATAATCTCATAGGGAGTAAAGCCTGTCTTATAAGGGGTGCATCTCATTTGAATGATAGCCAGGGCAGCAGGTTGGCTCACCCTTTACCAGTTTTTAAAATCAATTTGGTCAAATTGATTTAGGGTCTGATTTATTTGTTTTATTTGTCCTGAGCTTTGAGGTCAGCAGGCACAGTGGAGTTTTATTTATACCCAGTGCTCTATTGATTAACTGAGTTATAGAGGCTATAAAGGCAGGGCCATTGTCAGATCTGATGGACACTGGTAACCCAAACCTGGGGATCAATTCCTGGAGTAGCTTTTTTTTTTTTTTTTTTTTTTGTACTGGGGATCGAACTCAGGTCCTTGTGCTTGCGCAGCAGGCAGCAAAACCACTGAGCTAAATCCCCGGCCCCGGAGCAGCTTTTTTTTTTTGTTACCACAGTGGCAGTTTCCTGCCAAGCAGCATAGACCTCCACTCAACCTGAGAAGGTATCTCTGAATATCAGAAGGTATCCATAGCTGCCAGCCTGCAGCTTGATCTCTGTGAAGTTTACTTTCCAGTGTTCCCCAGACTAATTTTTCTGAATTGAATTCTGAGGGGTGTAGATGGGCCCTGGTGAGGATTTACTCGCACACAGTCTGTGCACCTAAGAGAGGCCTGGCAGGCCAGTTTTTGTAATTTTGGGAAACAGTATCTCAGAAGCTCAGAAACAGTATCTAGAAGCTCAGCCATCTTGGAACCCCCTAGGTATGGGACTGAATGTAGCTGTTGAATGAGTTGTCCCTCTAGTGTCTGGGGGAGGTAGATACCACCTCTGGAAACTTCCACCACCCTTGGGGGTCCTTTTTGTTGCTTGCAACTGGCTTTTTTTTGTCTTTTTCTTTGTTATAAGTGGGACTGGCTGGGAGCAGAGGAGGAGGTGGGCCTACAGGTGGGCAGAATTACTAAAGGTTTAATTGGTCTTAGGGCCTCCTCTGTGGTGGCCTGGTCTTTTTTTATTGTTGTTTTGTTTTTGGAGTATTGTGTCTTTGATGTCTCCAAATATCCATGACAGCCACCTCCTTGGGAAACCATACTACCTCCATGAGAGACAAGATCTCTTTGTTTTTGATGGTTTTTCCTGTGACCGTTAAAAGTCCCCTCTCTGTATATATTGGCATGAACATGTAGCGTAGCAAAAGCATATCTACTGTCAGTATATACATTTACCCTTTTATCTTTTCCACACTTTAGGGCCTGGGCTAGTGATCAGTTTCCACCTTTTGTGCCAAAGTCCCTTTGGGCAAAGTCTAGACCCAAATAACTTGGTCAACTGTAGTCACTGCAGCTCCTGCTTTCCGCACCCTGCTTATCATTATACTGTTTTTATCTGTGAAGAGAGTGGCATCAACCTCTGCCAGGGGGGCATCCCTCAGATCTGGGCATGCCCCCTTGGGTTTGGTCTAGCACCTCCTCGAAGTCATGAATCGGAATGTCAGGATCATCGTCTGGCATTAGCGTGGCTGGGTTGAAAATCTGATTTGAAGAAAAGATCATGTGGGGCTGGTTGAGCAAGAGGCTTTGATATTGAGCTAAATGAGCACTGGACATCCATCTGTTAGTAGCCCCTCTGAGCAGTCTCTACTGATTGGGGCGGCGGTAAGGACCAAGTCTTGCCCCAGGGTCAGTTTAGCAGCCTCTTTGACTAGCAAAGGGTGGCAGCTATTGCCCAAAGTCATGAAGGCCATCGGGAGGCCACAGGATCTAATCTTTTAGAGAGGGAGGCTACTGGGTGCTTCCAGGGCCCTAAGGACTGTGTTAGGACTCCTTTGGTGATTTTTCTCACCTCCTTGATGAATAGATGAAAGGGCTTGGTGACATTGGCCAATGCCAGAGCTGGGGCTGATACGAGTGCTTGTTTTAGGTCCCCGAACACCTTTTTTTCTTTTGTTTTTCATTTTAGTGGTTGGTCTCCTCCCGTGGCAGAATGGAGGGGCTGCACTATCTTGCAAACCTGGGTAGATGACAGTATCCAGCTGCGCCTGGGATTTTTTGTACCTGTTTTTTGGTAGTTGGCATGGGTATCTGGAGAATGGCCCATATCCTGGCCTGAGACAGAGTTTTTTTTCCCTCTGAGATTTCATACCCCAGGTATGACACTCGGGAAGCACAGATCTGTGCCTTTTTGGCCGAGAAGCAATAGCCCAACTCATAACTGGAGAAGATCCAGTGTTTCCTGCAGACATTCTGAAAGACTGGCAGCAGCTAGCAACAAGTCATCCACGTGTGGAAGTAAAGTGAGGTTGGGATGGTGACATCAAAAACTTACCAAGTCTTTTTGGAAGGCTTCACCGAACAGAGTGGGTGCATCTTGAATCCTTGAGGCAGACGGGTCCAGGTGAGTTGGCAGGAATCGTTGGAAGTGGGGTCAGTCTATTCAAAGGCAAATATGGGCTGGCTAGCTGGGGCAAGAGGCAGACTGAAAAAGGCATCTTTTAAATCTAGCACAGTATACAGTTGGTGCTCAGGAGACAGCAATCTCAGGAGGGGATATGGGTTAGGGTGCAGAGTTATCCTTTGGCGGTGAACTTTTCTCAAGTCCTGGGTTTGCCTGTAATCTGACATTCCCGGTTTTTGTACCGGCAGGAGTGGAGTGTTCCATGGAGACTGACAGGGAGTCAATATTTCAAAGTCCAGCAACCTCTTGATGTGAGGGGCTATCTCCTTTCTGGCTTTCTGAGAGATGGGATATTGTAGAACTCTCACAGGCGTGGCGGTCGACAAGAGTTCAACTACCAATGGAGCATGAAGGGCAGTCAAACCCAGTGGATTAGTCAGCTCGGAGCCTGTCCAATAAATAAGCCCTTGGAGCTTGTTTCTTCTGGGCTCTCTTTCCCAAGAGGAGATACTCCTCAGATAGAGCAGTGGTTAAGAACAGAGTGACATCTGAGGCTCGGCCGGTTGGAGTGAAGGAGATAGTGGCCCTTGGCTTATGAAGGAGGTCTCGTCCCAGCAAGGGGAATGGGCAGTCCAGTACCACCAGAAAAGAGTGAGTAACTTGTTTTGATCCCAAGCTTATTGTTTGTTTGCTTATGAGAGGGCAGTTCTGGACTGCTCCCGAGGCCCCCTGGATGGGAATAGTTTGTAACAAAAGCTTGTACAGGGGGATTTTTAACATTGACCTTTCAGTGCCAGTGTCCACCAGGAAGCGAACCAGTTGGGCCTCTATTTCAGCATTCACGTGGGCTCCCAGGGGCCCAAGAGAGAAGGAGCCCTGGCCCCCTCAGTCTGAATCCTCTCTTTCCCCAGATGTGGAGAGGGACAGTACCTTGGCAGAGGGTCTATGGGGGCATTTATTATTCCAGTGTCCTTTCTCCTTGGGGTAGACACACACTGATTTCTGGCTAATGGCAGGCGTCCTCCCGGTTTTTAGGCATCTACCCTTTGGGCTTCCCGGAGTTGGGTCCCCTCTGATGGCTGCGGCCAAGATCTTTATTTTATTTTATTTTTTTTGGTACCGGGGATTGAATTCAGGTCCTTAGCTTGCAAGGCAGGCGGTGGAACCACTGAGCTAAATCCCTGGCTCTAGATCTTTATTGATCTTGAAGAGCCAGGGCCAAAATATTGGCTGTCTTTTAGCCAAGCTACCTTTTAGTTTTGGTCTCTAAACTTTAGCTATTGGACACCCGGAAGAGAAGATCACTATTATAATTTTGTTGGACATTAAACACTTTTGAAATATAAAGTATAATTAGAGGACTGTTATTTTCATCAACCATGGTTGTCTTTGTAGTTGAATCCCTGTAGAATAATGTTAAAAGACAAGTTATACATTATATAGAAAAGCTTAAGATCAAGAGCCACACATAGTATTTTAGTATGACAATCATGATGACATTATCCTTGTAATGCATTTAATATCCATCTTAGCATGCAGTAGCTTTTAGTCAGACACCTCTATTTGATTGCAAGACATTAAATATCACATAGAAAAACCCTTATTTGTCATCTTTTAATAGGAGGTCATCTAAAGGGGATACAGCCTATAAATGTACCTTAAAAGTTTATAACATTTAGCCCTTAATTTTAGCATGTGACATCATTTGGCCTGCTCAGAGCCTGAGCATCCCAAGTGTGGTGACACATAACATACCCATTACATAAGTTTTAAGAAATACTATTATTTGATTGATTATCTCATGTTGGCTTGATATGTACATCTTACCATAAGTAGCTGGAGCACAAGAGAAAGGCGAATACCTGGATCATAAGGAGGTTATTACCATAACAAAATGTTGGAAGACCTGCACAGTCAGAAGACATGAATACATTTTGTACACCAGAAAAGCAGCAGTCATAATTATTATAATTATATGAAACCTGATGTCCTATAATGTAGCTTGGTACCAAAAGCATCCTTTAAAAACACCTTGTTTTTTCCACCAAAAATTTTGTTTTGGAAGATGACCAGTATAAACATATCACAATAACATATTAACCCTTTGATGATAACCAATACAAACATTTTATAATAACATATTTAAGCAATGTTTACTGGGGGCATGTCTTCCGATAAGGCTATGAAAATTACTGGGGCTCCCATTAGTGAACAAAGACCAGAAATAACTGTTTTTTTTTCTTTTTTTAACCTGTAAAAACCAGATTGTAACAATTAACAAATTATCTGTAACCAATAAAAAATATATATATTGAGTTATTGAATATAGACAGCATTTGCATTACAAACAAAATTAACCTTTGACGTCATTTTGATCAGTTAGCAACCTGGGAAAAAAGGAAGGTATGTCTTTAATAACAATTTATCTATAAGACAGACAAACATAAGAGAATTTATAAAACTAGAATGCAAAAAAAAAAAATCTAGAATGCACTCAGGTATTTGGCCAATTTGAATTATAACATCCCTTTTAATTAAGACTAGTCAAAACTTTTGAAGGTCAATTAACAGAAATCTCTTGTAATTAGAATCAAAAGGAATAAAAGTGCTTTATGCCTCTAAATGCAAACCTTTTATAAAAACTTGGAACCAGGAAGCAAACATATATTTCCTTGATAATTACTTTTGTATATCATTTCTACATATGTAGGCCTTCTGGTGTTGTGTGTGTGTGTGTGTGTGTGTGTGTGTGTGTATAATCGTTTTAACAAGACAAACATACAAAATCTTTTTGTATCAAAATTATGTCTCTTTTACTTTGTAGCCTTTTAAATATTTATTTTTCATCTTATTTATTATAAACCTTTTATAATTTGTTTTAGCTTTTAAAATTTTAAAGTGTTGCCCACTGTCACAGCAACCAGGCCTGCCCCAATTGACAGTCACTGGGGACCAGGGCCACATGATCCACTGAGCCCACTTTCCGCTCTTTGAGGGCCTGGTGGATGGCACTGTTGCATCCAGGCCCAGGTGGCCAGCAGCAGCAGCCCAGGCCTTGGACCTCCAAGCCTCCTGAGTTGGTGGCAAAAGAGCCACCCTCACTGGAAAGCCAGTGGCCACCAAGTTTTATGGGGTTTTTTGGTAACCTCTGGGAAAAGTCCCTTCCAAGGTCCCCTGGGAAGGGGACAAGTAGAGGGATAGAAGAGATGGAGAGACAGAGAAATTGCGACTGCAGGTCCCTTTTTCCCTTGGTGGCTGGGACCCCTCTCTTCCTCCAGTGCAGCACAGAGGGCACAGGCAACCCAATTCCTGGGAACCTGGCTTGTATGGGCCGGAGCCTTTCAGCCCCATGAGGTCAGGACACAGGGAGGAGGGGCGGCCATTCCCCATCCCTCCCTCGGCCCTGAATTTTGCTTAAAACTGGCAGCTGGGCCCATGGGGCTTGGAGGCTGCAGTGAGCCAGGAGAGCCTCAGCTGCAGGGTGGAGGAGGAAGAGGAGAGAGGGGCTAGTATGGGGAAGAAAGGGATTTTTTTTTTCAATTGTACATTTTTTAAATTACAATATCAAAATTTAGAGGATATTGCCATAGATTTTACAGAATTTAAAAAGATATAGAAAGCATATTACAAAAATCTTTTTTGAAATAAATTCGACAACTTCTAAGAAGTACCTTGGAGGACAAATTAATGAAACTGACTCTGGAGGAAATATAAAATTTGAATAGCACCTATTAAAGAAAGTCTATTCCTAGCTTGAAAACCTATATGACAACAACAGGCTCGTATACATTTTAACTGATGAATTATATCAAACATTTAAAGCAGAAAAAAGAAGGAACACTTCTCCCCTTAATTTAGGAAATCAACATTGTGCTAGTACTAAAACTGGATAAAGATAACAGAAGAAAAAAGTATGAACATAGATAAAAATTTGTTTAACAAAAACTATTAGAAGTCAGATCTGGCAGTATGTAGAAAATGGTTTTATTATAGGGATGGCAGTGTTGGTTCAGCATTGGAAGATCCACCCCCATAAGTCATCATTTTAACAGAGGAAAGGAAAAAGCCGTATGATCCTGTCAGTAGTTACAGAAAAAGTATCGAACTAAATTCTACAGCTGTTCATGGTAAAAGCTATCAGGAGACTAAAGTAGAACAGAACCTTCTCAACAGATAAGCCATGTACTCCATACTTCCAGCAAAAATGCCTTATATAAATGGAGAAGATACAATGCTTTCTCCTTAAGGTGGGGAACAAGGGCAGATATGCCTACTCTTCATCCATCCATTAAATTTTGAAACATAGGCTCAAACCAAAATAGTCTGGCAATAAAAAGAAACAATTAGCATAGGATTGCCAAGGTAGAAGTAAAATCTTTATATGTAGATGAAATGATCATCTACAGAGAAAATACTAAGAAATCTCTAGGAGCCCCTAGAACTTGTATTTGAATTTAGCAGGATTAGAAAACACAAAGTATACATAAAAATTCAGGTCTTGCCAGGGATTTAGCTCAGTGGTTCCACCACCTGCCTCGCAAGCTGAGGACCTGGGTTCAATCCCCAGTACCAAAAAAAAAAAAAAAAAAAAAAAAATTCGGGTCTATGTGTACTTGCTATAAATGAAGAATTGGATATTGAAATTTAAAAGTTATGTAGGAGTACAAAGGACCTAGAAAGGTAAAAAGAAAAAAAGAAACAGTGTTGGAAGACATTTATATTACCTAATTTTAAGAATTTTAAGACTTCCTCTAAAGCTACAGTAATCAAGGCAGTGTTGGCATAAGGAAAGACATATAGATCAATGGAATAAAATAGAAAATCTAGAAATAGAACCACACATATATGGTCCACTGAGTTTTGAAAGATTATCTAACATTAACATTATATAGAACATAAACTCAACTCAAGAGCAGAGGAAAAGATAGTGTTTTCAGCAAATGGTACTAGAACACCTGGTATCCATATGTAAAAAATTAACCTCAACCCTTTATTTCCATACATAAAAATAACTTGAAAGGATCTATGAACCTAAATATGAAAGACTAACACTATAAAACTTTAAGAAGAAATTATAAGGGAAAATGTTCATGAATTTAGGGTAGGCAAGAATTTCCTAGGATACAAAAAACATGATGTATGAAAGAAAAAAATTGATAAATGAGATTCCATCAAAATTTAGAACTTTAAATGACATTGTTAAGAAAAATCCTTAAATAGACCATATTTATAATGCATATAATCTATGACCAGAATATATAAAGAACTCTTACAGCTCATTAATAGACAACTCAATTAAAAAGTAGACAGAAGATGATAAATAGCCAGTATAGCACAAGGAAAGGTGTGCAATACTAGAAACAGAAAAATACTAATCAGTACAATAACAAGATTGTATTATACACTCATTAGGGAGATCAAAAGTTTTAAAAGAACAAATGTCAGGTTAGGTGTGAACCAGTTAGAACTTTCTAATACTGCTAATGTGAATGTAAAATGATAAAACTATTTTGGAAAACAATATAGAAATTTCTTGTATTGCTGTTAAGAACCAACAGTTCTGTTCTTCAGTTTTTACTTGAGGAATGAAAACACATGTCCACAATAGATTTGTACATACAAATTGACTGTCCCTTATCTGAAATTCTTGGTTCCAGAAGTGTTTCAGATTGTGGTTTGAAATCCACTGATCTGCGAAGAGGATAGCTACTCCTCCATTTTTTAGTTTCCTGTCACATGGAGTATTGTTTTCCACCCTTTAACTTTCAGTCTATCAGTTTCCTTTTGAATGAAGTGTGTTTCTTGTATGCAGCATATTGTTGGATCTTGCTTCTTGATCAATTCTGCCAGTCTATTTCTTTTGATTGGTGAATTGAGACCATTAACATTGATGGTTATAACTGATACATATTGACATCATTGTTATGACTTTTTCTTTTTGTTGGATTCTCTCCCTGTGCATTTAATTTCTTGTTATGCCCAATGGATTCATTTTGCTGGGCTTCTGGGGTTGTGATCCTCATCGTCCTTTCCTAGGATATTGTCTAAAATTTTTTGGAGTGCTGGTTTGGTAT
Source organism: Heterocephalus glaber (assembly GCF_053883595.1). Taxonomy (NCBI): domain Eukaryota; kingdom Metazoa; phylum Chordata; class Mammalia; order Rodentia; family Bathyergidae; genus Heterocephalus; species Heterocephalus glaber. The sequence goes on from NW_028258427.1 coordinate 522,776, forward strand.
TCATGAAGTTACTAAGGTCCTCTTTGTCATGAAAGTATCTTATTTCTCCATCCATTTTGAAAGATAGTTTTGCAGGGTACATCAATCTGGGTTGGAGGCTGTTTTCCTTTACAGCTTGGAATACATCACTCCAAGCTCTTCTTGCCTTGAGGGTTTGTGTTGAGAAGTCTGCTGTGATTCTGATGGGCTTTCCTTTGTATGTGATTTGTTTCTTTTGTCTAACTGCTTGTAGAATTTTGTTGTTCTATTGGGTTTCTGGAATCTTAACTATTATATGCATATGTGTAGGTTTTTTTTTTTTATCAAGGCTAGTTGGAGTCCTATATGCTTCACTTATCTCTATGTCAAGTTCTTTTCCCCTGCTTGGGAAGTTTTCTGCCATCCCTTCTGTGAAGTTTTTTTTTTATGTCATCTGCACTCTCTCCTGTTTCTTCATTAATGCTAATCAGTCTTATGTTATTCCTCTTTGCATCATCTAGCAGCTGCTGGTTTGATTTCTCATGGTCCCTTACAATTTTAAAGCAATTTTTCTTTTCCTGGTCACTAATTGCAATCTTATCTTCTATATCTGAAATTCTGTCCTCACATTGGCTCATTCTGGTGCATAGACTTTCGATGGAGTTTTTAATCTCCTGGAAATCTGTTTGCATCTGTTTTATGGATTCCATTTCTTTCCTATGTTGGGATTCCATCATGTTCCTCAGCTCCTTTATTTTTTTTTATCTGTGTCCTCTGTAGATTTATTAATCACATCTTGCACTATGGGCACAATCTCTGCTGTTATGTGAGAAATTATTTCTGATTTCTTATTTTCCAGATCCTCTTTTATTGCCAGTTCAGGGAGTCCAGGTGGTTGAGTATCAGTGTTCCATCTCATTTCCCTTTGGGGTTGCTTTAGGTGATCTGGAAGTCTGGTTTTGAGACTTGTTTACATGCCTTCTCATTTTGATGGGGGTGCTGGGAGTGGCTCACCTCCTCTTCACTGGGGGCAGTGATACAGTGGCCTGGAAGTCTCCTCCTGGGCACTGGGAGTGGCTCACCCCCTCTTTGCTGGAAAGGGATTTTTTGAGCCAAAATCCAGATGGGCCCAGAGGGCCCAGAGGGCCAGGGAGGGAACAAAATGCCAATTAGAAGAACAATGACAATAACCTGGGAGGAAAACAACAGGGCCCTGATGAAATCATGTAGGGCTGGAATGAGGCAAAAGAAGGGGTATAGAAAGGGCACTCAGAGGGAGAATAAGAGAGATGCGAGAGTAGAGTGGGAATTCCCAGCCTGAGGGAGTCAGCAGAGATCTTTGGAAAGAAGAGGGGACCTGTCACAGATGGGCAGCTGGCGGGAAAGCAGTCAGGGGAGTCCCGGTGGCAAGAGATCAGCTGCAGTTCAGAGAAAGAAGACACAACCGAGTGTTCAGGGACGATGGGGGCATCCGGACATAGAGAAAAATCCCCTAGTGTTTATGCGGTGCACCCTTGAACAATGCGGAGACAGACAAAGGGAGAGGGTGTTCCTCTGTGGGAGGAACCACTCAGTCAATCGACTGGCTGCAGGCCTCTCAGCCACTTTAAGGACTGTACACACTTTAAGGTGTATTTATTTTGTTGCAAGAGCACCCACTTGGCCTTTCTTAGACATGTCCATGGAATCACAATACAGCCTCATTCAGATCCTATAACTCCGAGGGGAGAGAATTTCCCCTCTTTGTCATGGGACATGGTGGGAAAAGTCTATAGTTTACACTGTCTGTTATCATTCATTCTTTCATTCAGCAATCATTCAGAGGCTAAAAACATTCCAAACCCATCCCTTCTGGGGGTGGGGGTCCCCAGATTGGCTGACTTGTGACCAGACCAGAGAGCTACCTCAGTCAGTGTCTTGACCTTAGGAGGGGCCCAGGGAATGCATTTGTCAAGGACTATTGTTTCCCACCAGAACAGAAGGTTCCTTACCTTCAGACCAGACCAGATGGACTCTGGAAAATTTGGAGGATGACTCAGGCATCTCTGCAGTCCCCTTAGTGTTGGCAGTGATAATACTGGGGCCTGGAACATCTCAGGGGGTGCTTCCCCTATAGTTTGCCACTGCAGATGAGAGGGCCCACAGTGAGGCCAGTCTACCCATTGTGGCCATCTTGCTGGGGCCTCCAGTGTTGTAGGGCCAGGCGAGTTGGGATTATAGAGATGTGCCACACTCTGAATTAAATAGAGTCCTTTCTTACCATAGCTGGAGTTATAGAGCAGCTCTTGCCAGAAAATCTCTGGACAAAGGAAAGGCAGTTTGCAGGGTGCTTTTAAGGGCTCTTCTATTTGGGGAAGGCTCAGGGAGAGGGGGAGCACAAGTGGAATTTCACATGAGCAGAACTTTGCTAAATTAGTGAGGGTCAGGGGAAGTTTCACGCAGTTTAATTAAAACAAAATATCACACAGGTGTGGAGTCTTCAGTTTACAAGGGAGCAAAGATAACATAGTTGCAAACTCACACAGGATGCAGGGGTCTGTGATGCATTAACTGAGAGGACTCACAAGGGGGAAGGGGAAGGCGACCACCTGGAATTACTTGACTTTACACAAATGGTGTCAGGTTGGCTATCACAATAGGTTAGGGATTGGGGGCCAGCATTGTTGCCAGGTTCTGGGGCTCTGTAGACTCTTTCCAGGCCCCTGGGGTCCTGAACAAAGAATTAGACAAGATTCACGAAAAAGGTAGTGAGGTTTTATATTTATCAAAGGTAGGAAAAGAAGTGTACTCTGCAGAGTGAGAGTGGGCTACTGAGAAAGTTTACAGCAGCCACAAGGTTAATGGCAGAGGTTTTTTGTATCCCTCATTCTTTAGGCTGACATAACATCTCTTCAATCCTAAAAAAAGCTGATCAATTTAGCACCAGGGGGACTGAAGATACTGTAGCACTTTCTGACTGGTTTCAGGAGTAGGGCTTGGAAGCTGTGTTCCCTGCAGGAGTCCAGGATCTCCCTGATTGACAGGTCACACCCACTTGCTCAGCCTCCACGTTCTAATCTCCTGCTGAAGCACTAGACAAGGAAGCACTAGACAAGGAAGGTTATTTTGAGGAGGTGGTATTTGAGTGGAGACCTGAATAACAAGAAAGGACCAGCTCTGCAAGGTGCTGCATGGAGGTGGGGGAGTGGGGATTTTCTAAGAAGCGATTGGGTGAAGGTCAAGGTGGGAAGCAGCTTCCAAGTTTCTAAAATAGGAGAAGGCCAAGGGCTGGGATGCAGGGATTTGGCATTGTCGTAGTTTCTTTCTTTTTGCAGAGACACAATTCCTGACACACACAACTTAAAGGAGAAAAGGTTTATTTTGGTTCACAATCTGTAGAGGCATGGCAGAGGAGAACTGCTCATGACATGGCAGTGAGAAGCAGAGAGAGAAATCAGGGAGGGGGAAAGAAACAGACCTTTCCAGGCCACGCCCCCAGTCACCACCTCCTCCAACCAGGCTTCATTTCCCAGCATCACATTTAACTATCACACACCCATGATCCAGTCACCTCCTAAAAGGTCCACCCATGAGCGCCCAAGGTTGGGGAGGGGTTAGGCATCTAGATATAAGCCGTAATAGCCATGAACAATATGGGCAGTTACTGGTCTCCAACAGCTATTGGAAATTATAGGAGGAAATAGATCTAAAGCAGAGGACGTTAAACAGAACTAGAGGTCCAGAAGAAGCAAGGTCTAATCGCTTGTAACTTCTTTAAGGCCTGACTTTCAGGCCCTTCGACCTCCTTGACCTGAGCACTTTCCTAACACTGTGATGTACCTTTTGGTATGCTATAGACCCTGCTTCATAAGGAGAAGAACAATGAGGGAAGCAATTGGTTTTCCCAGAAAGCTCTTACCTTGGGTTACCTTGCTCCCCTCCTGTTCATAGACTGTTTCACCACTATGCAAATAGCCCTTTTCTGTACCAAGTTTGTACTTCATGACCATTGCCCACAGGGATGAAGAGAACACAGGGCTGGAGCCATCTGTTTCCTCTGTTTCACTCCTACTCCTGTTCCAATCGCCACTCTGACCTCAGTCTTGGTCTTGCCACTAATTAGAGTGAGTAAAATTTAGCTCCAACTTCTTCCTGAGAGGAAGCTGAGAAACCAGGGAACTTTCTGGTCACTGCCAGTGGAAGCTTTGTGGGAATTCTCCTGGCCAGTTGTGTTGAGCTGGAAAGAGGCCATGCTCCCAGTACACTGGGATGAGCAAGGAAACATGTCCATTACACATGTTTACATTCTTATTTTTTATTTGATTTAGTTTTCCCTGTTGTTGGTTTCCTGGACAAAGCCATACAGGAAAGAGACCTGTGAAATGTGTTGCATCTCTTTGCAGAAATACATGAATAAACCAGGTTGGCAAATCATATTCTTATAGCTAGAAAGTGAGAAAAGCTAACTACTTGGTTTCTAAGAACTGGTCTTCCCTGTTACCCCCACTTGTCAGTTAGCAGAGGGAAAATAATTTGTTTAGGCTTACCATTTTAAGCTCTCCTTTCATCCAATAATTTAAATAGTTCCATTAAGTAATGCTTGGTAAAGGCTTGGTCTTAGAGTTGTCATTTGTAGAGGAAGAGTCTGGGTCCTGGGCACACAATCTTCTGCTCCTAGGCTTTTCCTGCTGGTGCCTGACCGTCTTACTATCATTGAGGATGACTGGGCCCAGTTCCCAAGTGACACTTTGCAGCTCCCTCACTGCTTGTGTTCTCTGTGCTACTGGGCCTTACTCATCCTATTTCTTCAGCCACTGCCTTCCTTCCAAAAATCCTTTCATGATTCCCAGTTGTTTGCAGCCTGGTGATCCACTAGGACCACCCACACCTTCAGCTGCTTTTTATTCCCACCTGTACTGCAGGGGACCCCAGAAAGTTGCAGTTGTCAGTTTTGGTAAGCACAAGCACAGAGAACACTTATGAGTGAACAAGAAAGAAGATGTCCTGAGGGGAAAAGGATTTTTAAAAAATCAATTCTGCTGGGTTTGGTGGCACACGCCTATAATCCCAGCACTTGGGAGGCTGAGGCAGGAGGATTGCTGTGAGTTCAAGGCCAGTCTGAAGTACATAGTGAGACACCCCCCCCCAAAAAAGTAGGTCCTCTTGAAATGGGTGTAGTGGGGGGTTACCGGAACCTGTTCATACTGGCTCATGGGAACCAACTGGCAACGTTTCAGGAATTTTTGAGAGCCTTTTAAGCATAAACATTACTAAAGTTTTAACTACATGAACTTAAGAGTTAAATAAATTATTTCAAAAACAAGCCAATTTTATTTTACTAACTTTTACTATGATTTGTACTATTGAAGCTCCAGACCTCTCTGTATGTGTGTGGTGTTGATGTTGAACAATGACATACAGTGCTTCTCTTCCAAACTGCACATGCAGAGGAGTTGGTAGGAATCTTGAAATTATCCATAGTGGAGTATTTACACCACAGAAATTGGCAAGGGCTATAGATCAGGGTTTGATTTATTTTTTGTTGATTGTGTAAGTTTAAGAAAGAAATGTGGGCAATGTTAAAAGTGCAGATTAAATTTACAACTATGTATTGTCTGTGGGCATTACATTTTGAGTAGTGGGGAAGGAAAAGGCATATTTTTTCAATATTTGAAATCTATTAAGCAGAGTTACTCAGATCAGTGACACATGATCAAAAATCCAACCTACTTGTTATCTTTGGTATTTCACTTTCCTCTTAGTCATTAACATGAAGCAAAAGTCAAGCAGTGCTCAAGCCAGGAACTACACTCATTCACCCATTGCAACACAGGTCAGGTACGAACATTTACTGGCCACCACAGATGCAGCACTTCGCCAAGGTGCATGACTTGCAGTTTGACTTACAGTGATTCCACCCCCTCACCTTTCTGTGTGTGGGACTAAAGTGTCCAGCAGTGTGCCACGATCCTACCCCAGGTCCTCGTTCCACTGAATCATGCTAATTTTACTTTCATGTGCCTATATAGTAGGTTGCTCATTGCAGCCAGAAAACTGAGAAGATCTTCAACAAGCAGCGTACAGCACCCCTCTTACCTAAAACACCTCCCTCTCTTTTCCATCATCCTGGAAGGGCCCACCTTCTATATTACCTAGTAAGGAAACCTCATGGCCTAGTTAGTGCCTGATTAGGAAGTCTACCTAGTATGGCCTATAGGAGAATTCCGGAAATGGACTCTACTAGATTTGATTGTGATTTGTAAAAGGAAGGGGACTAGGAAGGGGTGGGATAAAAGAATTTAGAGAATCTTCTCCCAAAACAGTGGGTGAATGTATAATCTATTCACTTGAAGCACAATCCAACATTTGAATGTTAGAAGCTGAATCCAAACACCCGGACCAGTCACATAATTTGTGAGGCCTGGTGCAGAGTGCAAATATGAGGCTCCTTGTTCAAACTTTTAAGGATTTCAGGATGGCAGTAGTGGAGCATTAAGCCAACCTTTTGGGCCATCTGTGTACAGGCCCTTCTGCAGCACAATTTGTGCCCTTATGACAGTGGCCCTACTCTACATGTTCCTCATACTTCTATCTCTTGAGAAACGTTCTTAGTCATCACACCCTCTCCTGCCCCAGGCACATGGATATCTCTAGATGAGTCAGGGAGTGAGCCAATACTCAGAAGGGCAAAAATGAAAATTAAAGGTATATCCAGATTTCCCCTGGAGTCTCTGAAAACCAAGAATCAGACAACAAAATGATCTCCTTTCATTTATTTCTCTATCCACTCATTTTTGTTTGTTTGTTTGTTTTGGGGACAGGGTTTCGCTATATAGTTCAGGCTGGCCTTGAACTCGTGGCAATCCTCCTGCCTCAGCTGGGATGATTACAGGTGTGCACCACCACCTCCACCACTCCTTATTTACTGGGCACTTCCTATTTTCCTGGGATGACCTAAGTCCCAAAGATTCAACTGTGAGCAAAGCAGATCCATCCCTGCCTTGGTGAGACTCCCAGTTTGGTGCAGGCAATTAAATCTGAACAAATAGTCAAACAAATGTACAGTTACAGATTGAGATAAGGCAAGAGGCATGGATTTATGAGCAGACTTTTGATGGATCAAAGGAGACTGACCTTGCCCAAGGATACAGGATCAGGAGCCAGGTGGGGAGAGTGAGTAGAGAAAGTTTCTCTCCGTGGTCTGTGGCTGAGCCTGAGTGGATGGCAAAAAGGAGGGACCAAGTTCCAAGCAGAGGGATGGGCAGGCATGGTCCTGAAACCTTCCCTGAGGGCCATGCTCCCTCTCAAGATCCATGCTCAAGCGGGGCTCTCAGCTGCTTCTGCCCATTGCCTTTTCAGATTCTCTGGTTCTGGGACACAAAGAATTGCGAGGACAACTGGAAATGACCAGGTGGAGGACATCCTGGGTTCCAAGCTCTTCTGATCTTGTGAATCTCAGCACTGACATGGTCTCAGGACTTAGCTATGTAAGTAGATTTTCCTGACATTAAAACACCAGGAAACTGAATTGAAAGATATTCTCAATGATCATAAATAGGTCAAGAAATTTTGCCTCATACTTATTGATGTTTGCTTTTTGCAAGGGGACCTCAGGCTTCCACAAATAGATGAATGATAATCCTCAGTCATGACACCTTCATGGTTTATGCATACCTCTATCCATCTGCCAGTCTAATGTCTATATCTAACAATCATGTATTGCGTGCTTATCTATGTATTTACTTAAAATAATATGTTAAGCATCTGTAACTCATCACCAACACACCACCTTGGGCCTTGACAGTTATATCCATCTTCTCTGTATGTCATTTCCCAGATCTCTCTACCTGACATAACCACTATCCTGAGAGGCTTCACTTAAATCCTTTCATGTACTTTTTTTCTTCAGTACTGGGAATTGAATCCAGAGCCCTCACACTGAGCTACATCCCAGCCCGATTTATTTATTTGTTAATTTATTTTTATTTTGAGTCAGGTTCTTGGTAAATTGCTAAGTTGCCCAGGCTGGGCTTGAACTTTCCATCCTGCCTCAGGCTTCCAAGTGCTGGGGTTACAGGGCTGGAAAGCCTTTCTGTAGAAAGCTAGATGTAAAACAGCCATCAGTCCTTGGGCAGCCACTCAACATTCCCTCAGGGCAGTATTTAGGAGCTCTGACACTGACACTCTTTTGGTTTTTCTTTTTCAAGAACACTTGCACTCTCAAAGATGGCCCTCATATCCTGCAGGAGAGGAGGCCTCAGGCTCCAGGGAGAGCAGAGGTCCGCCCTGGGGGGAAGTACGAAGCTGCCTAGAGAACCGTGATTCCCTTCCATCCCAAACCAAGGTGAGTCCCCAGGAGGAAGGGGCAGCCTCCACTAGGATGATAAGCCTTAACCCTCAGAACCAGAGCAGCCTGAGGTGCATCAGGGAGGCCTGGCCATGCTCTTCATCCATTCCTTCCACAAGGGTTACTGAGCACCTCTGTGTGCCTGGGGCTGTACTAGCTCACAAGGGGAAAAGCAAGGAAGTGAGGGAGGCAGACACGGTCTCCAGCATCACAAGCAAGTGAGCTCATCAATAAACACCAACTCCAACCTGCATGAGGAAAGTGCTATGAAGTTTGGGGGTGTGAGGGAAAACAGAACAGTGATAGCTTGATGGGGCTTGAGGAACTCAGAGACCTGGAGGCTGAACGTACTCCTTCAAGACAGGAGTTGGGGAAGAAGTGTGCAGGTGGGGCAGCTGTTCAAGGCCTGCCCAGAGGGGAAGAAACAGTGTGAGGCCTCCAGGAATGAAGGCCAGGGTGGCCAGTGTCATGTAGGATGGTGGTGGTGACATGAGGTGAGGCTGCAGAGGCAGGCAGATGCCAGAGGCCTGTGTGGGTTTCCACAGGTCTCTCTAGGGTGGGCTTCATCTGGAGAATGAAGGGAAGCCCTGGGGAGGCTAAAAGCTTTCTAACATGAACCTTAACATAAGAATCGAGAGCTGGGCATGATGGTGTGCCCCTGTAATCCCAGCACTCAGGAGGCTGAGGTAGGAAGATCGCTTCAAGTTCAGGGCCAGCCTGGGCAACACAGTAAGTTCAGGGCCAGCGTGAACTACATAGCAAGACCTTGTCTCAAAAAAAAAAGAAAAAAAGAAAATTTCAATTTATCCTTCTCCATTAAATGAATCTAACCATCCCCCAATTGCTTTCGGGGCCTCTGTAGAATCACCTCCCCTAAGCATGTCACCATTTATTGGCAGGACTTTAACACTCTTCTAGTCTTGCTCTGCATCACCAAGTGTCCCTGTTGTCGTTCTGATTCCCTCTTCTTTCCAACACGTTTTCTAAGAAGAGTTCAACAAAATACATTTGTTTCCCCATTTGTAAAATCCAAGCTTCTACCAATACAGCTGCACTGTTAACACAATGAACTGATCTCCATCAAGCGCTCAGGTGGTCAGTTCTTAGGCGGGTTCTTAATTCACCCAGACCAACTCATCATAGAGTTGTTTTTGTTTTGTTTTGTTTTTCCTGTTGGGCCTTTGGAATATTGGCACTGTTATGTCTTGTGAGGGTAGATTTTTATCTGGGTTTTGCTAAAAAGCCTACGTCAATAAAAGAATTAGAAATATAAGTTCAAAAGGAGAAACAAAATCATTTTATTGTAAAGGGAAGAGAAACAGGGAAGCAAAATCACTTTATTGGGAAAAAGAGAGAAAATAAGGAGTTATATAGTTATATTGTTGAAGTTATATTGTCTCTTTTATTCCATGGCAAGAAAGGGACTCTCTTCCTTGAGGGTTGTTATAACTTGATTGGCTATTCTGGGCTCTGAGACCCCTGATTTGGCCATTGCCCCTTCCATTGCCCACATGTCCATTCTTGGATAAGCACTTCTGTGGTCCCTTTGTGCTCTCCAGGTGCTTATCTTGTGAGATTCACAGCAGAGTTACATTCAAGGCTGAGTTAATAAAAAGGATACATGTGCTTTTTAGTGTATTAATATGGTGAGAGAACAATAAAACATATGTATTTATACATATATATATATAGGTGAGTGAGTGTGTCTAGGTATTAGGCATATTTTATATACTAAGTGAGTTTTTATAATGTAGGCCCCTCCCCACTTTTGTGTGTGTGTGCTTTCTTGGAGGTAGAGGGAGAAAGGAATTGAGACCTTGGTATCCAGGTCAGCCTTATCAGCTCTCTGTTTTTCTTAGCCTTTCTCCCTAGCAGGGGTTAACATTTTATTTGCCAGAAACCACATTGAGACCCTTTAACTTTCCCTCCAGCACTAAAGGTCATAGATTCTTGCTCTATCTTTATTTTTTAAAAATTATTTTTAATTTAGCCAGGTAGAGGAGCTGAGCAGAGGCTCAGGGGAGCTCTCCCCTCCCCCCCTTCCCCTTCTGCCTAGGGAAGGGGAAGAGCCAGTTTGGGAGCTCAGTTTCTCCCCTCCTCCAACCTGGTCTCCAAGCTTCTTGGAGGTAGGGATCCTCATAGGGCCACAGACTGTGGGAATAAGGAACCAGAGTGCAAGGTCAGGATCCTAAAGTACCCTCAGGGTTCCCCTACTTTTCAGGGGAGAGTTAAAGGATTTCCCCACCTGAGAGTAAGTACCTGGGATTAGCTCAGAGTCCTGCTCCACCTGGGGGTCAAGAGGTCCTGGACACCTGGTGATCCTGGCACACCTGAGGTCCAGTCCTCACTGCCTTCTTCCTGCTCCCTCACGTCTGTCTGGAGTGCTAAGCTCTAGTGGGTGGTGAGCTACAGAGGAGAGGTCAGAGTGAGGAAACAAGGCCACAGCGCCCTGACCCACGCATCCACAACTCTCTGTGTTCATCTCCCCATTGTTCTGCCCCAATTTTTTTTTCCAAAATTTATTTTTATTAGTATATTTGTAGAACGTAATGATTGCATTCATTGTGGGAAGCAGGTACATGGACAAACACATCTTCATTCTTATTTCCCCAAATATTCTTTTGAGTATAATTTTGTTCATACTGAAACATATAACCTTAAAAGCAATTTTGAAAAGAAAAATCACAGTCCCAGCACATTAATCCAATAATTTTCAGCTGTATTTCTGAGTTATCCTCAAAGACATGACTATCATTTTTGTTACTTCTTATTTCATTTTAGTGTTTTTGTTAAAGATACACAGAAAAAGCTCATGCCTGTAATCCCAGCACTGGGGAAACTGAGGCAGGAGGATTGCCTCAAGTTTGAGGCCAGCCTGGGCTACATAATGAGTTCAAGACCAGCTTGAACTACACAGTGAGACCCTGTTTTGTTTTGTTTTTAAAAGGATACATTGAAAATTTAAACGAATGAGGATCTCTTTTTCCTTTTCCAATTCCAATCCCTTCTTCAAAGGCAATCACTGTTAACAATTTGATATAAATGTAGATGTTCTGTGTGCTTTCCCTATTTTTCCTTTTTTACATAATTTTAAAATGTGAGCTTTAAAATCTGCTAATGGCTTTTTTTTTTTCTTAAGACAGCTGAAACTCTTTTTATGTCTTGTATATAGATCTTTCTTTCTTTCTTTCTTTTTTTGGTAAGGGGATTGAACTTGGGACCTTGCACTTGCAAGGCAGGCAGCAGAACTATTGAGCTAAATCCCTGGCCCTCTATGTCTTATATATAGATTAACCCTATTTTAAAAGAACAAACTTGTACATTATGTTCTATAGCCTGGACATAGCATAGTTTCTTTCATCTTAAATAATTCCTCTGTTAATGGTTAATTTTTCCTCCTACCCTTTTACTTAGAAATAATAGTCATGAAAAAATACTTCTGTATACATCTGGATGACCAGATTGTGGTTTTTATATAGGTATCATGTGTGCGTTTGCAATCTTTCATCTCTGTGATTCTCTGCTAGGTTTCCAGCCCCTTCACCCTCTGGACAATGCTGGCCTCTTCTCCTATCTCACACTGTCATGGGTCACCCCACTCATGATCCAGGGTTTCTGAAACCGCTTAGAAAAGAACTGCATCCCTCTGCTGTCAGTCCACGATGCCTCAGCCAAAAATGTCAAAAGGTGAAGTCACACTGGGCAGCTGCTGGGTGGGTTGAAGGTCATCTTTTGGTGGGACAGTGACCAGAGATGAGTCAATACAGGCTCAGGCATCTTGGCTCTTCCTTTGTCTCATGCCAGATGGGGGATTCTAAGATGGGTTTATGAAATGTATGTAGATTTTATACATATGGCGGGAGATCTTTTTTGTGAAGCAAGAATTCACATCTATTTTTTCAGTATTAGGATGAAGTCCAGGACTTTTGCACTGAGTTACATTCCCAGCCATTGACTGCTTGACTGATTGATTGATTGATTGATTGAGGGTCTTATTGCATTGCTGAACTGTACAGACTAGGCTCAAATTCTTGATTCTCCTGCTTCACCTTTCCAGAGTTCTGGGATTATAGGGATGCATGTCCATGCCTGGCTAAAAATTCACATATTTTATAAGATTTGTCAAAGGGCTCAATTTCTAGCTAAGAAAGCTAGAAATTGCTGCTTCCGGTCCCTTTTGATGGTTTCTTCTGGGTCATGTATCCCACAGTGCCACTGGGTATTACATTTTGGGTAAGTGGTCCTCCAACTACCACTAACTAGTCATGTGATTACATTTCCTGCATTACAAGGTAATGGGAGGGTGATGTCGAGGATGGAATAATTGACTTTAGATATCTGGGAGATTATTTCTGCTTTGAATTTTTCTAGAGCCTCATTCATCTGTTTTGTTACTTCCTGTGCTATCAGTTCAGGGTGTCCAGGTGGTTGGTTATTGCACTTTTCCACCTCATTTTCCCTGGGGTTTACCCTTGGGGTGGAAGTCTGAGTTTGTGCCTTGCTTAAATGTCTTCTCATTTTTGTTTTTGGTACTGTCCTTGGTTTAACTCCTGGGTTGATACTTTGAAATTGTTTATTGTAAGTATCTTTGTTGCTTGTACTTAGAACCCTTATGGAATGATTGCTTCTCAGAGGTGACTTCCAGATATAGCTGGTCTTTAAGTTTTGGGTCTCTAATGACTCTGAGGATATCTCATTTTCCTTATACTAGGAAGGTTCATTGACTAGATCAATACCAACACCTTAGCCCAAGTGATACAATCAGCAACACCATTGCATCAAGTACATCTTAGAAAATGACATTTTGTGGTAGTTATTAATCTATCACCTTTAGCTGTGTGACTTAAATCAAGATCGAGGACCAACCCAACATATGTTTATAGTGAATAAAATCTTCAAGATAACAACTTTACCCTTTGGGATGGGGAGTTAGAAGGGGTTGGGGAGGGAGGGACAGATGGGAAGGAGGATAGGGGAAGGTTAGCAGTGTGGCCAGAGGACACAGGTGAGGAGGAGAAAGAGAATAATAGGAAAATAAAGAAGAACTCTGACTGAGGACCAAAACAGGGACAAAAAGGGAAGATGAACAATGTGGGAGAGCAAGAGAGTGAGTGTAAGAGAGAGAGAGAGAAAGGAAAGAGAAAAGAAAGAAGAAAAAAGAAAAAAGGCAGAGAAAAACAAATATTTGCAAAGAATAGGAAAAAAAAATAAAGATAAGAGGAGCAGAAGAAAAGAAAAGAGAAAAAAACCCAAACCAATAATACTAATTTTGGAAATAAAAAATAAAGATAAAAATGAAGGGCCTCTTTCAGGGTTTGTCTCTGCTGTCACAATAGACAACGTGGGTAGCAGTGTGCAGATATAAGTCAATGAGTCTCAGCAAGCTAGTCGCAGACCCATGAGATTCAGGGAGATTTCGGGCTGCAAGTCCCAAGTTGAGCTCCCTGTCCTCCCATAGGGTTGAACTCTGCAGGGTTGTATTGCAGGTTTCAGCTGCCCTCCCCCTGAAGATAGACCCGGTCCTGATGGGAGGCGAAGATGACTCCAACTTACCCAGTACAGTGGTCTGGTGGTCCGGTGTCCTCTGCGTCTTTGTAGTGTGGAACCAAGTGGCTGTACAGGGAAGAGGCCAGAGGAGAGGGGGTGTCCAGTGGATTGCTGCTGGGGCGCAGGCTGATTCGGCGTGTTCCGCACGACTTGCAACCTTGGTATGGCATCCGCAGACCGGCCTGTCTGCAGCGGGCTGATTTGGCGTGTTCCAGGGGACACGCGACCTTGGTATGGCATCTGCAGAGCTGCCTGACTGCAGCAGGCTGATTCGGCGTGCTCCACTCGACTCGTGACCTTGATACGGTGTCCCGAATAATTGACTTTAAATGTCCTGTATTCTTTTAAATGAAGTAACCTCCCCATGAGAAGAAAATGAAAGTTTCCAGTTATGTTCTAGGAAGTTATAGTCAGATCACCTTCCCTGGAAAGATCCTTTAATGGTTAGGGGACTTTGTGAAATGTTGTATATTATAGTCAGGTCTTGGGGATTAACAAAGCAAATTGTGTATTTGAGGAAAAGAGAAAACCTACTGTACAGAAACTGGTTAAATTGAGACCTGTGCTTTTCAGACTTATTCAGAAAAAGAAAAAGAAGAAAAGGGTCCAGGGAAAAGCTTTTGGAATAATACCGGAAATTGGTCAGAGTCTCACCTCTTGCCATGATGTTGGGCACAAAGCACTTTCTGGCTCCTGTGTCTTTAGGTATAAAATAGTGGACTATAAAAATTCTCTCATTACTGAAAAAAATCAGACCCCCCAAATTCAAAGACCCAATTCAAAAATGGGCATCTAAAATGAACAGACATTTCTCAGACAAAGAAATAAAAGCAGCAAATAAACATGAAAAAATGTTCAACATCACTGGTCATTCGAGAGATGCAGATGAAAACAACACTGAGATTCCACCTCACCCCAGAAAGAATGGGTGCTATCAAGAAATCAACCAATAACAAATGCTTTCGGGATGGTGGGGAGAAAGGAACCCTTATCCATTGTTGGTGGGAGTGCAGACTGGTGCAACCGCTGTGGAAATCAGTATGGAGATACCTCAAAGAACTAGGACTAGAGATCCCATTTGACCCAGCTATTCCCCTGTTGGGGATCTTCCCCAAAGAACTGAAAGAATCATACCACAGCGGTATATGTGCACCCGTGTTTATAGTGGCACAGTTTGTAATAGCTAAACCTTGGAAACAGCCCATCAACTGGAAACTGGATAAAGAAGATGTGGTTTTTTAATAAAATGGAGTACTACTCAGCCATAAAGAATGAGAAACCAGAGACATTTATAGCTAAATGGGTGCATATTGAGGCCATACTCTTAAGTGAAATAAATAGGACACACGTGTAAATACCAAATAGTTTCTCTAGTGTGAGAAACTGAAAGTGTAAATAAGGATTAAAATTATTAAAATGAATAATCGATAATTTAAAATAAGAAGAAAAGTTCCAAAGGGGTAGGAGTAGTGGGAGGGGCAGGGGAAAGGAAAGAAGGGAAAGGAAAAATTATGAGAAAGGAAAAAAATGGAAACAAAGTCTACGTAAATAGGGAAAGGTGGAGGGGGTGAAGGGCACACAGGTAATGGGGAAAAAATAAGAACCAAGATACATCATGCTCGGGTACAAGCACCCAATGATAAATGTAAATGTATTGTATTCCTAAAATCTACCAATAAAAGAATTTAAGCCAAAAAAAAAAATTCTCTCGTGGACCCTCACAGGACTCTTAAAAGTCAAAAGAGGTGGTAAACTCAGTTTAAAGTGCTGGGAAAATGTATCTTTGGCAGTTGGCGGAGTGGCTGCTTCTTCCCCAACCATTGTAAGTCACTGCTGTTCACTTACAGTTCACCAATTCTGCCTTTTTCATCCTGTTGCACACAATGTCTGTCCACCAGCACTTTTGTAATCACTCCATTTTGGGATGTTCGTTTGAAAAAAATACGCATGCACACCTCTAGGGAAGGACAGGATCTCTATGTTCACTATTTAACAGGCAGAGTCTGGTGCACCTCCTTTATGCCTTCAGAAGATCTGCTCTGTTTTTAGGAGGATTTGCTAACTAAAATCCAACCGTTAGCATTGCCCCAGCCATCTTTGGGTCATCATCTCCACCACCATCATCACTCTGCATTTTTCTAGTGTTCAACAATTAATTACAGAGCATTTCCCAGGCACTATGTCCTTTGACCGTCACAGCAGAGTTATGAAGTAACTAGGGCAGATGTTATTTTCCTGATGAAGAAGCTGAGACTTAAGACAAGTGAAATGATGCTCTCTGAGTCCTAGAATTAATGAATGGAGGAGGTCAAGTTTGGAATGAACATTTTTGCCACTGAGTCTGGTGATTGTGGCCAGAAATTGATAGAGTTGTGGGAGAGCTGTGGCAGACGAGGGACAACTTGGCTCTGCGTAGTCAAAGCGGAGCCAACTCTGGAGCTTGGCCCTTTGTGTGTGTGGAGATAGGACTGGGAGGAGAGGGGCTCTGTGGCTTGGCTCCAGGACTCTTATCCATAAGCAAGACAACTATCTAATACACACGTGGGTCATCAGGCTTTTTTGCTTTGCTTGAGCTTGGACTCAGACTCTCTCAAGTTATCTGATTTGTCCACTGGTGGAGTCAGGAGGGGAATGATTGTTTTATAATTCATGGAGGAAGAGAGAGCCTGGACTTTTGAATGCAGTGAAGAGTCGGGAAGAGAGACACTTGTGGTGTTTGTTCCAGTCTGGCTGTGAGGTGAGCACGGGTTCCACAGCTGGAAGAAGCACACGGGCTAGAACCGTCCACCCTGGGACCTGGCAAGAGTCTGGGCAGGACCAGGAGCAGAAGCAGATGGAGCTGAGTGTGCACAGGCAGTGCTGCTGCTGGGCCCTGGTGACAGTGGCGGCCCTGGCCCCGGCGAGGCCATTCTGTCTACCTTGCTCTGTATGAAGGAAAAGCTTCGGGGACCACCTGGAGGCCCTCAGCACGGCCCTTCTTATTGTGGACAGCAGCTGCTGGTCAGATGTATGGGAGCAAGGCCAGGGTGGAGAAGATTGGATGCCCCATGGTGCCTGCAGCTCACAGCTGCATTGTGTGAACACTCAGGCCTCCTGGGGCCGGATGAGCTCCACAAGGACTATGGTCCAGTCCCCTGCCTGCCTCAGGTATAACTCAAAACGAAAAAGTGTAAGAAAGTCAACACATTTTAAATTTTTTTGGGGGGGTACGGGGGATTGAACTTGGGTCCTTGTGCCTGCAAGGCAGGTGGCAAAACCACTGAGCTAAATCCCCAGGCCACATTTTTAATTTTTTACAGTAACTTCTTTGATGCTTTTAAAAAAATCTGTATTAGACTTTTCTCCAAGAAAATGAAGTTCCTGGTGTTCCTGTCCTGCTAATGTAACATAAACATCCAAGAGATTGTTAGCTCAGAATGTCCAAATAAGGGCACTCGTTCATTTGGGTGATCCCACACCAGAACACCTGTGAGGGATTTTGAAATAATTGCAGGCACTTTTTGGAAATCTTAAATTGTGGGTTTTATGAATCTTGACATATATAAAAAGGAAAAGTGATGCTAAGGTTCTGGGCTATTTCCTGACTAACTTATTCAGGGAAATGAAATAGTTAATAAGGGAAAGTCATTTTTTAATAGAAAAAAATCAAAGCTATTTATGGTGGTGTAGTAGGACTGTAATCCCAGCTATCTGGGAGGCTGAGGCAGGAGGGTCACAAGTTTAAGGCCAGCCTGGGCAACTTAGTGAGAACCTGTCTCTAAATAAATATATAAATGGGTAAGGATGTAGCTCCATAGTAGAATACTTGCCTAGAATGTGCAAGGTTCTTGATCCTCTTTTCCTTTTATTATTAGTATATGTCTGTGATACATAATAAATGCATTCATCATCTTAATCCTGTTCACTTCCCCTTCCCCTTCTCTCTCTCCCATCTCTCCCACCCTTGGGTTCCCTTCCTATCTCCACAATCTATCTTCCTATTTCCTGTCATCTACCTTTTAATTTTCTCTTTGAATTATTTATACTTTGGGTTTCTCAGGTATGAGAAGCTGTGTGATATTTAACCTTTCATGTCTGATTTATTTCACTTAACATTATGATCTTGAGGTACATCCATTTTCCTACAAATGACTTAAATTTGTCCTTTTTTATGGTTGAATAGTACTTCATTGTATATATGTACCACATTTTCTTTATCCAGTCATCGACAGAAATGTAAGGTGCTTTCAAGATTTAGCTATAATGACTTATACTGCTATAAATCTCCAGTAGAGCAAAAATAGAAAAAAGAAAAAGAAGGTTCAAATACTTAATACAGAAGGAATGATAGAAATAGGAAAAGCACCCTTTGCCAGTCCTAGGTAGAAGCAGTACTAGGTGTGGTCATCAGTAATGGGGATCTGACATGAGCAAGCCAGGGTGACACATCCTAACTCACTGATCTGCCTCAGCATTTTGACAGTGGATGCCAGGCATTGTGTGACTTCCTTTTGTTGTGGTCTTAGGGAGGTGAACCTAGGGCCTTGTGCTACCGCGGAGCTCCATCGAGTGACTTCTGATGTGAGACAGCAGCAGTATTTTCATCACCTACCAAGTGCTTTTTGCCAAATGACTTGAATTCTGAATTTCAGTAAGCTTCTAGGTCTAACTACCACTTTAATAGAAAATATAGGAGATAGACGATTATGTTAGATAACACCACAGAGATGCAATTAGTTCCATTCAAAATGGGAGAGATACTCTAGTGTGAGAAACTGAAAATGTAAATAAGGACTAAAAAGTATGATAGATAATATGAAATAGGAAGAAAAGGGGCAAAGGAATAGGGGAAGTGGGAGGGGTAGGGGAAAGGAAAGAAAGGAATGGAACTAATATGAAAAAATGAAAAAATGAGAACAAAACCTGTGTAATAGGGAGGGATGGAGGGGTTGAAGGGAGGGCAGGGGAAGGGGGAAAAATAAGAACCAAGAGAGATTATGTAAAGGTGCAAATTTCCAATGATGAATGTCATTATATTGTATAGCTAAAGTGTACCAATAGAATTAATTTTAAAATATGTTTTTAAAATGGGAGAGATTCTATAGGATAAATAACTCCTTTAACAAGTGAATAGCATAGAAGTGGGGAGGAGGTCAAGTTGTTACAGACTGAAATGAGACTCCAGCAGCCTATCAGGAAACAGCCTTCATGTCCAGCCGCTGATGAATGGATAAAGAAAATGTGGTGCACGTGCACAACGAGATGCAATTCAGCCAGAAAAAGGATGAAATGCTGTCATTTGCAACGACACAGATGGAGCTGGAGATCACCATTCCATGAACTCTGCCAGGCACAAAAAGACAGGCACTGCCTGACCCCACTCATGTGTGGGACCTGAAATAGTTGGTCTCATGGAAGTTGAGAGTAGAACAGTGGTCATGGGAGACTGGGAAGAGAGGGATAGGAGAGGCTGATCAATGGGTGTTAGGTCATGCAGGAAGAATCGTGATGTGCTATTTCATAGTAAGGTGGCTATAGGCAACAATAATGTACTTCATAGTTCAAAAAGCTAAAAGGAAGGACTTTGAATGTTCTCACAACAAAGAAATGATAAATATTTGAGGAGATAGATACATGTACCTTGATCTGAACATTACACATGTATATATGCATTGAAATATCACATGGTACCTCAAAAATGTATACAATTTTAATGTATCTATTAACAAAAGTAAGAAATAATGTAAAAAAAACACCCCAGGCCTATCAGATTTGTCCTTTAAATGCAAGATGTGGACCTTATTGGATCTTGATTCGGACAAACTAACTATAAAAACTTTTTTGAAATAATTAGAGTACTTTGAATATAGACAGGGCATGAAATGCTATTAAGGAATGAATTATTGTTACTGTGGTTGTATGATTTTTAAAAGTCTTATCTGGAAGAAATGCATATTGAAGCATTTATATATGGAGTGATAGGTTTGAGATTTGCTTAAAAAAATTCCAGGAAAAAAAAGGCAGAGAGGAGTAGAGATAAAAAAAAAAAGGGCCAAATGTTGCCAACTCTTGATCAGGGAGGACAAGCACCTGAAACCACAGCCCTATATTGTTCTATACTTTTGTTATATTTGGAAATTCCTACAGTAAAGATCTTGGTTAGTGAGACCTAGGACCATTGGTGACCTGTGCAGAGATCTCACTAGGCTCACTTTTCCTCTTTTCAAGGCTTCGCCGCCTTTGGGATGAAGAAGTCTCAAGCTGTGGTTATGAAAAGGCTTCTTTGCTTTGAGCGATGCTGTGGTTCCAAAGGACCAGATAATTTTCAATGTATTTATGGGCTGGTGCTTCTGTGTTATGAGTATACTAGGACCAGAAAGTGCAGACATGATGAGGTTTGGGGACTCGGGGCTTTAGAGACTAGAAATGGAGCAAAGGGCATATTTACATCCACACCTGGAATTGGGGATGATATCTCTCAGCTGCTGTGCAGAAAATGAAGACTTTTGTGGGGAGGAGAGCATAATAGTTAGCAGTTTAAACTCTGTCCCCACCTGTTCAGTTCAAATTTTAGTTCCACCATTTAATTACTGGGTGACTTTGGATGATTTAATTATTCTTTCTGTGTTTTGATTTCCTCTCTGAACCCCATAACACCCTCAGAGAGCACAGTATGAACTGCCCATAGGGTAACATTAAATGAGTCTATAACACTTAGAACGTGGCCTGGCTGGATACATGTCTGCTGCTTTGAGAAATGGCTCAGCAGCTTGGGAATGGAGGCAGCAGGAACTCACGGTCTCTGCATATCATGGTTGGGATGAATGGGCTCTATTTCCTGTACCCCTCCACTCCTGATTTCAAAGGAAGAGTCTGCCTGGTCAGCTGGGATCACATCTTCATGGGCTGGCCAGTGGATGGTGGGCACTTTGATGGACAGTCCAGTCCAGTCTGGACAGTAGTAGATGACAGTGTTCCCAGAAGAAAAAGGAGGCACTGTGACCACCTAAGGGGAGAGTGGATGCAGATCAGGAAGAAACAGCCACTGATGACTCCAGAGACAGCTGATTTGTGGGGTGGTTAGTGTGCTGAGTAGTCTCCTCTTGATCTACTCTCCAGCATTTCCCACCCTATCTTGTCTCCAGTGTGGAACCTGTATGGGTCACATTAATGGGTCCCCTTGCCCCTGGGCATTTGGTCCAGTTTGACCACTGGTGGCAGGACTGGGATTCAGATCTGTGTCCCCTGAACTCCTAAGTCTCCTCCAACTAGACTTTGATTTTCTTGAGGGTAGGGCAGTGCTTCAGTCTGTTTTCATCCTTAGGAAATCCCTGACATTAATCTTGACCTCCCAGTTCTTCTTTTAGGCAAGAAACATCAAACATGTCCCTGAAAGAACTGGGGGGTCCAAATGATCCAAGTTCCTGTTTCCTTGTAGATGCTGGTTATACCAAAGATCCTGGAATATTCTGAAGAGCAGTCAGGGAATATCGTCCATGGTGTGGGCCTCTGCTTTGCCCTTTTCCTCACTGAGTGTCTGAAGTGTCTGAGTTTTTGCTCCTGCTGGATCATCAACCAGCGCACAGCCATCAAGTTTCATGCAGCCATTTCCTCTTTTGCCTTTGAGCAGCTCCTGCAGTTTAAATCTCTGACACACATCACCTCAGGAGAGGTGAGCGATGGGAGTGGCATATCCCAGGCCCAAGTTCCCCTCCTGCTGACATCACCGCAAGGAAGGGAAAAAAGGAAGGGCAAAGGAAGGGAAAAAAGGGAGTTAGGAAAGGAAGAAGAGAGAAAATAACTCCTAGCCTTAGCATTTATAACATTCATAACTGCCTGAGGGTGTTGAAAGCCTCCAGCTATCAGCCAGGAGTTGTGCTTGCATTTAGAGTCCTTGGAAAGGGGCATCTACTCATGCAACAGTCACCTATTGGGGCCACAGTCTGTTCTGGGCCCTTGGGAGATAGCTGTGGACCGAGGAGACAATCCTAAGTAGAAGCACATGGGGAAGTGTATCCCCTGAGCAGGTTGGTGGTGAGGGAATGGGAAGACTTGGAGCTTAAGGAATTCTTCTAGGGAAGAGGTCATAGGTAACCCTCTCTGTCTTAATTTTCTAATGTGCAAAAGAAGAATACTTACACCTGCCTGGTTGCTCTTATTGACTCTTCAGCCTTTGCTCTTACTCTTCTTTCAACTTACCACAGATAGACACTGCTAGAGGCTGGAAGGAGATACTCTGACTTAGGTCCCGTTGTCATGAGGACTATTGGAAATTCTGAATATTTTATTTCAGTTGCCTTATTATTTTCCTTTTTCTCATCAAGCACATTGAAGAGTGTGGATTACTTTTATATTGAAACAGATATTTACAGTTTTGGAAAAGATAGCATTACTTTGGTCCCTCATACTGAAGCCAAACCATTTTGCAGCTGGCATCAGCCCCTTTCCAGCCTCCTCTCCTCCCAAATCCTCTCCTCTAG
Source organism: Heterocephalus glaber (assembly GCF_053883595.1). Classification (NCBI taxonomy): domain Eukaryota; kingdom Metazoa; phylum Chordata; class Mammalia; order Rodentia; family Bathyergidae; genus Heterocephalus; species Heterocephalus glaber. Next base: position 545,066 of record NW_028258427.1, read on the forward strand.
TCCTGGGTTGGCATCTTCCCTGCCATTCAGGCTGGGCTGACCTCCAGTCCCCAAATACAGCACACAGACCTCTCTACTGGTGACTTTGCTCACATCACCCCACCCCTTGGTTTTTTAAAATCCCCTCCATCCTTCAAGGCCCAGCTCGGATGCCTCGTCCTTCTCGATGGTGTCTCCAAACCCCACCCTAGCCCCTCTCCTCACTAATTTTTACCATTCTTTTTGCACAAATCTGGCTCCCCCACTAATAGGAGCTCCCTTCAAAGATACAAACTTATTTCTGACTCACCACTTTATCCTGCAAAAACCCAGCACCTGAATCAGACAGGACAGATGTCCATAAAACATGCTAAATTAACCACTGCCATTGAGGAGAACCTTTCTATAAATTCACATGCTTACAAGAATGAGGAGGGCCAGGGATTTAGCTCAGTGGCTTTGCTGCCTGCTGCACAAGCGCAAGGACCTGAGTTTGATCCCCGCACCAAAGAAAAAAAAAAAAAAAAGAATGAGGAATTTCTTGTAACCATTAACACTATTATTGTTCATCACTATTGTGTTAGTTCCGTGATGTTAGTTGACTTGACCAGCTTTCCTGACACTATGGAATAAATCTGATAGGATTGTTGTTTCAGGATTAAATGAGTTAGTTCATATGAAGTATATAGAAAGGGGATAGTGATTGGTGAGTTCAACTGTACAATCATTAGTTACTCTTCAACATTGAGCTTGGAATCTGCTCTGCCCTTCTGTACTTGGCTGACAGTTAAAGCATCCCTGTTTGGTTTGGGAAGGATGTTACAACAGTTGCTAAGTTACTCCAAACTAGGTATTATCCCAAGGGCTACTTATATTAGCTCAGTTAATCCTCTGACATCCCTCTTACATGTTGAAGTCTGTTATTGCTCCCCTCTTCACAGAGGAAGAAATGGAGGCTATGACACAGTGGGTAACTTCTACAGGGTCACAAGACTGGAATGCAGCAGGCCTGGATTTGACACCTTGGCCTGGCCTCTGCTCTGGTCTCTAGCCACTGTATGTACCTGCCTCTCTCACGACACCTGGGCTGAGGCTTGCTGTGGTTCTCTTCTGCACGCAATGTGCAAGTCCCAATTTCCCCACACATCTTCACAGAAGCCTACAGCGAAATGCCCCATTTGAAAGTGGAGATGGAACTAATTACTCAAGGGAGGATTTCTAGAGTTGTTTCCAAGCACTTTAAACTAATTTAAGAAGCTCACTTAAATGCATTCTCTGTGGAAACAACAACAGAATTGTACAGAGCGTGACCTAGACCACATCACTTCCCCTATGCCCAGAGTTAATACAATCATCAATTTGGTACATGTTCTTCTAGACCCTTTAAAATAAATTTAGGTAAATTTGCAAGTTATCCATAGAAAAGATATTGCACTGGGTGTGAATATTTTTACATAAATGGTACTATATTTTACATAGTATTCTGCAATTTAGTTTTACTGCTAGAAAATGCACAATATAAATTTTGGAGTGAGTTTTTACATCAATGGTACTACAATTACTTCTATTGTTTTTAGCTTTTTGACCTTTCCTCATTATTTTTAGCTTTCCATGTTAGCACACCTATATCTTCCTCATCCCATTTCTGCGATGCCTAATCATAATACACTACTTTCAGTGTGCCAGAATAAATCAGTTTATACCCCTTCTCCCACTTGATTCTCAGATGGACGTGATGAAGTAGGTGGTACTATTATCCCACATTACTGATGGGGTGCATTGGCCCAGAAAGGCAGAGTAATTTGTCTATGTCATTTTTCATCACTATGATAAAATACTCAGAAAAACAACTTAAAGGAGGAAGCATGTATCTTGGCTCATGGTTTCAGAGATTTCAGTCCATGGTTGGTTGGTATGTTGGCTTTGGGCCTGAGGCCAGGCAGAAAATTATAGCATCAGGAGCATTGGCAGAGGTGGCTGCTCACTTCATGACAGCCAGGAAGTAAAGCGAGAGTAAGAAAGGGGCGAGGGACATAATAATCCTTCAGGTGACATGCCCCAGTGCCCTGTCTCCTCCAGTGAGGCCCCACCTACTGAAGTTTCCATCACTTTCCCACCATGGGGGACCCATCATGGTTTTATTCACGGATGAAATCAGAGCCCTCGTGATCCAGTCACCTTCCAAAGGCCCACCTCACCTCTGAATACCACTACAGTGGGGATCATGCCTCCAACACATTGTTTCTGGAGGACATTTTCGGTTTAAAGCATAACAGCTTCTCTGCCTCTCAACCTTCTTGCAGGAAAAGGGCATGCCAAGACCTTCTGCTACCCATCCTGGGTCCCTGGAGAGGTGATACCTGTGTCCATTGCTGTCTTAAAGGCCATTAGCTTCTTTACCAGTGATGCGAGCTCCCTTTTTGAAGGCATATACTATGCCCCCATGTTACTGCTCACATGTTCATCTCTGGCTGCCTGTGGCACTGCTGCCTGCCTCATCCTTGGACCCACTGCACTCATCACTGTGGCTTGCTACCTCTTGATTATCCCATTTGAGGTGACCTCTTTTGTTGCCACCCATTTGATGTTGGGTATTTCCCAGAACTCCCAGGGCTCTGGAATCTGGGCCACCACTGAGTGAGAATGTTGATTGGTATTGACTATTTACTCCACTGTGGTCAGGATTCAGCTTCAATTCCAGCCTCCCTTGGCCCAGAGGCCATAGTGTTTGTACTAAGAGGTGAATAAGATGTGTGGGGCCCACCCCAGAGGTTTCTGCAGGGGTTGATGTGCCTCAGGACTTTCCTAGACAGATAAGATTCTTGCTCTTTCTCTTCTACCTGGGAATAATGCGGAGAGTACTCCTGATGTTTGGCTGAGCACAGGCTAATGGGGGAAGGGAAAGAAATTTGCTGCCAAAGATGCAGGCGAATAAATTTGGGCAGAAGTGACTCTTGGATGATGTATGCCCTGAATTACTGAAGCTGATTCCTCTTCTAGGTATCTTCCCCAAAGAGTTAAAGATATCATGTTACAGTGATACATGCTTACCCATGTTGATAGCACAATCCATAATAGCTAAATCTTGGAAGTCACCCATATGTCCATCAACAGATGAATGGATAAAGAAAACTACCATGGAGAAGGATAAACTTGAGTCATTTGTAGGAAAATGGATGCACCTTCAGATCATAATGTTAAATGAAATAAATCAGAAACACAAACTTAGATATCACCTGACTTTTCTTATAAGAGAAATCTAGGATATAAATAAATTGAAGAGCAAAATAAAAGATAGATAATAGGAAACAGGGAGATAGATATTTGGCAAATGGGAAAGGGACCAAGCAATGGAGGGATGGAAAAGGATATAAAAAGAATCAAAATATGTTATGTATGTGTGCCAACTCCACGTAGTGAATGAAATTATTATGTACTGCAGACATAGATTCATAAAAATAAAAATTAAGGAAATGAATAACTGAGGCTGAGTGTTTCCCCCTCAGCACAGAGGAGACTGTCCCTGTGAGAGGACCTGGGGTTTCAGAGGCAGAAGAGAATACCTTGAGTTTCCTTTCAGTTGTGGCAGCCCGGCTCTGGGGCCGGGAGAAGCCCTCAGATGCCCACAGCATTGTGGCCTGGAGATGCTGCTGCTAGAAAACCTCCTGCAGGGCCAGCAGTAAGGCACAGTGCAGTCATTCAGGATGGGACTAAGCCTGGGTATATTCAGTCCACACCTGAATCTACCGTTGAAAGTACAGTTGCTCTCTGTGTCTCCAGGTTCTCCATCTGAGGATTCAATGAATCATGGATTGAAAATGTTTGAAAAAAAATTGCACCTGTACTGAACATATGCAGGCTTTTATCCTTGTCTTTACTTCCTAAACGATATGGCATAATGACTGTGCAGCAGCTGCATGGCATTAGGTATTATAAGTAATCTAAGGATGATTTAAAATATTCAGGAAGACATGCACAGGTTATAGCAAAGATTAAGTCATTTTATATTAGGGGTTTGAGCATTTGTGGTTTTGAGTATCCTAGCAAGGGGTGGAGGTATCCTGGTCTTAAGCACGAAGGATCTTGAGGGACAACTGTGGTCCCAGGTACCCTACTGATGCCAGGCTGGACTCTCCTGTCCTTGTCACGAGAAACTCCATGCACCAAAACACTTACTGCATCCTATTCTGACCCAGGTGCTCCTGACCAGAAAGACTCTGAAGATTCAGAGTTGCACATCCCAGGTCAGCGACCAGCGCATCTGGGTGACCAGCGAGGTTCTCACTTGCATTAAGCTGATTAAAATGTACACATGGGAGAAGCCATTTGCAAAAGTAATTAAAAGTATGCAAAGACTAGCTTTCTGCTCAGTCTGGTGATGCCAAGAAGCACCGAGACTTACCCCTTTGGGGATGATTTCTTCTGTGCTTTGGGATTGTGCGGCTTGTGCTGACTTCTGGTGTATTTCTCATTCATCTCCCAGACCTAAGAAGAAGGGAAAGGAAACTGCTGGAGCAGAGTGGGTTTGTCCTGAACCTGAACATGGCTACTTTCTTCATTGCCCAAACAGTGGCCCTCGCACTCATGCTTTTTGCCCACATGTTCTTAGAACTGAACCTCACAGCATCATTAGTGTTTCCAAGTTTTGTTTTCTTCTCCTTGATGACAGGAAATTTCCTCATGTGTCTTTTCTCATTCAAGGCCCCTCCAAGGTCTGGAGGCTTTGCAAAGGGACACTGTACGTGGATTTTGGTTTTCCGGATTATTCGAGTACTCACGCTTTCTTCCACCCGCAGCGTCTGACAGAGTGCAGCTGCCTGGGAAGGGCCGGCAGAATCCCCGGAGTGCAGGGGGCAGCAAGTGTAGATCAGACCCGGGCAGTTGTCGCAGTGCTTTGAGGTTGAGAATTCCTGATGGAGGCGCTTGTGTGTTCCCCAAATGAGGACCCTGAAAGGCATCTTATTGTTTTTATTTTAATTTTCTTTTGTTAGTATGCATTTGCTGTGCATAACGGTCACATTCATTGTTGAAGACTTGTACAGACATATATACACCACCCATCTTGATTCTTTTTTGTCCCCTTTTCCTCACTATAACCCTTCTTGGGCTCCACATTTGTAAAAACTGTTTCCGTTTTTTCCTTCTTTTATTCCGTCAAATCCCCTTTCCCTTCCTTCCCTCCCTTCACCTCCATCTCTTGTTCCCCTTCCCATTTTATTTATTTATTTATTGGGCACTGGGGATTGAACTCGGGTCCTTGTGCTTGCGCAGCAGGCGGTGAAACCACTGAGCTAAATCCCCGGCGCCCCTTTCCCATTTTAACATGTTCTTCCTACTTCCTAATATCTATCCTATTTATACTTTGGATTTCGCACACAAGAGAAACAATATGATATTTATGGTTGTGTGTCTGATTTATTTCACTTAAGATTATGGTCTTGTGGGCTGGGGATTTAGCTCAGTGGTTTCGCCGTCTGCTGCGCAGGCGCAAGGACCCGAGTTCGATCCCTGGTACCAAAAAAAAAAAAATATTAAAGAAAGATTATGGTGCATCCATTTACCAAAATATGCCTCAAGTTTATCCTTCTTTATGGCCAAGTATTACTCTACTGTATATAAATACCATATTTTATTATCCATTCATCCGTTGATGGGCATATGGGCTGTTTCCAAGATTTAGGTATTATAAATTATGCTGCTATACACATGGATATGCATATATTACTATGGTATGATGACTTCAAAAATCATAATTATTAATGGATATTAATTGTGCCAATTAATGGGTTTCACTGTGACCCCGAAATAGTTCGAAGGAAAAGTTTGGCCTCTTCTGTCTTCCCCTGTGTTCTGAGCCTGGGAATCATCAGCAGCAGCTTTCTTTCAGGGTCAGAACCCTGATTCTTTGAAGGAAGTAAGACAGGCTGCTGCTCTTGGAGAGGTGGGGAGCCAGCTACAGGGCGGGTGCTGCACCTGAAGCAAGAGGGGAGCCTTGGGGAGTCCATAGCTGTGGTGTGTGCTCCAGACAGCTGTCACCTCTACTTGGCTCAGGCACGTGCCAGTGAGTCACCCTGAGAAGTATGAGTGCCAAGGAGGCTAGAAGGGAAACTTTCAGGGGGACCTCAGGGTTGCACTGTACTCACACCATGCAGAATCAGACCAAGGCATTCATGCTCCATTGGGATTTGTCTCTGGGTTTAGCTGATCCTTCAGGTTCCTCTGGGAGGTCACCCGCTGGGAACCTGAGAGCCCATGATGGTTTACTTCGGTCTTAGTGAGGGATGGATTAGGCACGAAGGCTCAGGAGATTTGGGAGGTGAGACAGGAACAAATATCCAAGGCAAAAAAGAAGAAATAGGACCTTGAGGGAAATGATAGTACAAAGCTCCATGGACAGTAGGTAGAGCTCTGTCATGCAGATTTTCTGAGCTTCCCAAACCTTATTCCTGCACCAACTTTATAATTTCCAACTGTCACTGGGGATACTGAACAACCTGCTGGAAGTTGCAGAATTATCCAGTGGCTAAGCTGCAAGAGAACCAAGCTTTCCAACACTCAGGCTGGAGACAAGTTCTCCTTCCCTGACTTATACCAGCTTCAACTTGGCCATAGGAAGATGCTGCTTGTTGGAAGCTGCAAGATGGATTGTAAGTCTCACAGCCTTGTCCCCCTCTTATCCAGGCTTTTACTACTGTGGCTGCCCTGAACCCCCTTCGGGTGTCTGTGTTCTTTGTTCCTTTTGCAATCACAGGCCTCAGGAATTCCAAATCTGCAGTAGAGAGGTTCAAGGTAAGTGGCCGTAAGACTGGCTGCATGGTTGTCTTAGCTACTTTCCTGGCTGCTGAGACATGATGCTCAACACCCACAACCTAAGGAGGAGAAATTTATTTGTACTCATGGTTTCAGAAGTCTCAGCTCTTGCATGGTCAGCTGCCTCCAAAGCAGAAACAACATGGTGGAAGGGCCTGTGTGGAGGAAAGCTGTTCATGTCACAGGGGCCAGAAGCAGAGAGAGAAGGAGGAGCCTGGGAGGGAGGTACACCTTTCCAGGTCACCTCCCCAGTGACCACCTCCCAAACAGTGGATCTAGCATATTCGGTATAGTGTCCTATGATCCAGTCAGCTACCATCCAAAAGTCCCACCTCTGAGCTCATGAAACTTTGGGGGAGTAGTCTGTCCAAACCACCACAATGGCCTTCAGCCCTGTGCTGTTCCTCCTGGACGTGCCTGGCAAGGCAGAGGCCACCTGGGTAGAGAGGTATTAGCTATCTCGATGACCTTCATACCCACTGGTGTGGAGGCTGGGAAGAAAGATGAATCACACAGGGTCCCAGTCCCCAAGGAGATCTTAAGATATGGTATCCAAACCAGGCCTCAAACAGGTGATCTGCATGCTTGTCTAGGTCACATAAAATTACCCTGATAGTTTTCCTTAAAAATATGTTGCTTGCTTTTAAAAACTAGATTTCTGGCCAGAAGCAGCTGGTGCTGAGAGGCTAGCTCTGATGAGACAGGGTATTTGGATGCAGTGTGCTGCAGGCTCCTCTACCATGCATTGCTGTGCCCCCAACATCAGGCTGAATTTGCTTACCATTTTTCATCTTATAAATGGGCCACTTGTTTACAAAGCCGGTCTTGCCCCAACAGATATTTGGATTTGAAAACCCTAATGAAAATCAATATTTAAAAAGACATTTTGTAAGCACCCAACTTTTAAATACACACAGTCCCTTACCTGTATCATTCATTCATTTAGATTCAGTAGCACCTACCACATGCCAGTGAGAATACTACATGCCACATCAATGTTCAAAGGGAATTATCCAGATCACATGCAGAGCTAGGAAGCCAATAAGAGAGCATGAAGTTCCTGAGCATGTATCACATAGGCTGCTCTGGGATGGTCCCCTGCCAAGCATTTTTTAGTGTGTCTTACTAGGGATTGTGGTACTAGGGATTGAATCCAAGAAGTACTGAGCTGCATCCCCAGCCCTTTTTATTGTGAGACAAAGTTGCACAAACTTGTCTAGGCAGACCTCAAATTTGTGATTCCCCTGCCTCAGTCTCCCAAGTAGCTGAGATTACAGGTATGTGCTACTGTATTTGGCCCAGGTGACTTTTGATCCAGATCGTGCTGACTAGACAGAGGGAATAGTGAGTATAAAGGTCATGTGGCTGAATGAATTTGGTTTGTGTGGGTATCAGAAAGATCATCCTATATTGTAAGCAGCCCCAGGAACTTCTCTATCTTCCCAGCAACTGCATTAGGACCCCTGCCACTGCTGTCCTCCCCATGGGTGCCTTGGGTTGTCCCTGTGTCCTCCCATCTGTGCCTGTTTTTGCCTATGGGGTGGGCAGACATGAAGAAGCTATAATCCAGACTCAGAACAGTAAGGACTATCCCTAATGCTCATAAGTATCCTTCTAGATCTTTGTAAGCTGACCTCCAGGTAGATATGTGAGATCATAACTCAGTTCCAACGGGGTCATAGTTCCTGTCCACCTTTTATAGTTATAAATAAAATTTTATTAGAAAGTGTGCACATTGCTCCCATGAGTTAGTGACTCTTATCACTTGCGACAAGTTAGTCCTTAGTCATCACTTCTTAGTAAGTCATCACTTCTTAATAATAACATTGGCTATTAGTTTTCAATACACAAATTTTGAGGAAGCACCAAAATTCCAACCATAACACTATCTAAAAAACTGAATAAGTAAATCCACAAGAATACGTGGGGTATGGAATAAGAATTTTTATTACAGTGCTGGTTGGCATAGTAGAAAATTGAAGAGGACTGAATGTACCTCAGTTGAGAAAGGGTAAATTATAGCACAACAAAACTGTGGGCTATGAGGTAGTTATTTGTGGGGGGGCCTTGCCCGCCCCCCCGCTAGAACTCTTGAGTGCCTTTTACGGGCATGTCTAAGCCTGCTGCAAGTCTACCCGGCAACAAGGAAGTAGCCCCAGTACCCTCCCCTTGCTCCCTCCCTCTAGCCCTACGGTACATATGCTGTAGCAGCTTCCGCAATAAACGAGACTTGATCAGAAACCTGTCTTGTCTCCATCTCTCATGTCCCCTGTCCTTTGTCATTCTCACTCCCCATCTAGGGTCTCCGTTGACTTATCCGCGGGCCGGGACAGTTATTAAGAAACGGAAGTAGATTCAATGCACTGCCCATTATTAGGGGTTGAATTGTACCATCCCCAAAGGTATATTGAAGTCCAACCCCCAGGACCTCAAAATGTGTCTTTATTTAGAAATTAAGTCTTAGTCATCAGACAGAGCTGGGCTGTGCTAATAGTGTGGCCCAGTGCCCCGATTTGGAAACATGATCTAGACTTGCCATTTGCCAACACCGACCTTCTCCTCATTGGTGGGGATCCTTCAGACCTTTATTGCCTATTAGAAGTTCCCCAAAACATCTCAGGCGGCAGGCCAGGGAAATGGGGTACATGTTCCCATTGGGCTAAAGAACTGAATCCTCTTCCCTCCCTTTATTTTTGTCTTTCCAGAAATTTTTCCTCCAGGCGAGCCCTGCTTCCTATGTCCAGGCATTGCAGGACCCCAGCAATGCACTGATTTGGGAAGAGGCCTCCTTGTTGTGGCAGCAAATCTGCCCTGGGATTGTGAATAAGGCTCTGGAGGTGGAAAGGAGTGGACACACTTCTGAGGGGGTGGCCAGGGCTCGGCCACATTTAGGTGCCTCCAGGCCAGAGGACAAAGGGGAGAGGCTGGGCCCAGGGTTGCATAAGATCAACCTAAAGGTGTCAAAGTCAACCTTGTGCAGGTTGTGTGGCAGTGCTGCCAGACATCCAGGCCTGAGGTGAGCAGCTTGACCAATCACCCATCTGTTTCCTTGCATAAAAACTGCCCTCCCTAGGATCTCCCTTTACAAGACAAATTTTGAGGGTTCAAGGTGTAGCTTAGCGGTAGAGAGCATGCTTAGCTTGCATGAAGCGCTGAGTTCAATCCTCCCTGGCTTCCCATCCCTAGCATCCCGACCCAAAATACACATTTTTTTTTCATGCAGGGCAAATACTGGAAGTCTTTCATACTTTAGTGTGAATTAATCAGCTTAATTTGGATGAGAATAGTCAAGACTCAGAGTAATATGAAAGTACTCTGTGCTGGTCTGTGGAGGGAACAAGGACACAGAGAGCAGAGGGGAGCGAGAGAATAAACTAACATTTGTTAAGTTCTTAGTGGGTGTCAGGTGCTACCTCACACGCTGTAATTTGGTTTATTACGTGAACTCACTGTCTCCGGCTCCTTCTCTGCACCTTTTACACGGGTGAGCTTCCCACTTTCTCCTCTTCTCCCCTCTGGTCTTCTCTACCGTCTACTAACATAGACATTAATATCAATCATAGCAGATGTAAAATAGATGTAGATGTCGATATACCTAGTCATAAATATAATATCTGAAATTGCTATTAGCGTCTGATAGGAATAGGTTTGAGTATCTACTATCTGTCTATTTACACCTTCTCCCTGGGTGATCATCTCCAGTTCCATGCTTTAAATTCTACCCCTGCTTTTTTTTTTTTTCTTTTTTTTTGGTACCAGGGATCGAACTCAGGTCCTTGCACGGCAGGCAGTGGAACCACGGAGCTAAATCCCCGGCCCCTCTACCACTGCTATCGTCTCCAGCCTTAGAGTCTCCTCTCAGCTTCACACTCAGCTGCAAATGCAGTCACCTTTAGGTGTTCACCAAGCATTTCAAAGGAGACCGGGGCATGCTTCCGACCAGGCCCCACCCCGTCCTCCTCCTGGGTGGGCTCATGCCCAGTTCCAGCAGTGGCCGAGGACCTGGGAGTCCAGTGGACCTTCCTCCCTCTCCTCCCACCCATCTGACCCAGCAGCAAGTCCTGCCAGTTCCTCTCCAGCCCCTCTCCGGAGCCCATTCACTTCTCCCCATAGCCCCTCCTCTGCCCCATCCCCGGCCACTGTCCTGCCACCTCCAGGACCTCCTCCTTTATCTCTGCTTTCACTGCTGTCCTCTTGTGGTCCACTGCCATGCACTAGACAAACTTTCTAAAACACAAACCAATTCAAGTCACTCTCCTGCTCTAACTCAGTGACTTCCCACTTCCTTTAGGGAAAGTCCATGGTTATAACCCGAGCTGCCTTTGAACTCTTCTCCCATTCACTTCCTCCATTAGGCTTTTCACAGCTTTTTGGCAGCCAATCCTGCCCTGGCCTCAGGACCTTTGTGCCTCCCATTCCCATACCCTGGAATATTCTTGCTTCAAATTTTCCTGTGCCTGGCTCTTTTTGGTCATTCAGGTCTAAGCCATAACAACACCTGCTTTAAAGAAACCTTCACTGGCCAACTAAACTTGCTTTAGCCCCCAATTATCTGTCACAGTAGCTGATTTCATTTTACGTAGCACGTCACTTACTACCCTCTGGTTTCACTGATCGGTCTGTCTCTCCCCTCACCTACCAGCAGGTAAGTTGGTGAGAGTTCCTTTGTGCATTACTTGGTAACAGGAGAAACTCCAATGGCTATTTGATGGATGAATGAACGAATGAATACACGTGTGTGAATTCTGAGGCTGGCTTCTCTGTCCCCATTTTACAGGTGCAGAAACTGAGGCTCAGGGAGCTTAAGTGACTCCCCTACCCTTCCAATCACAGACTAGAATAGATGCCAACCTGGAGCTCAGGCTTCTTGCCACCTTATGCGTGAGCTCATCTCTCTCCCTCTCTCTCTCTTTCTCTCTCAATTCCTGCCCTCTATGCTGCTCTCCCTGAGCTTTTTGAGTCTGAGAGCCTGGGGACACTGTGTATGTGGTTATTTTGTTTCCTGTTAGTGATTTTGTGTTCAGGCAGTTGGCAGGGTTGTGTTGTCCCAACCCGACACTTATCTGTCTTTTGGCTTTGCAGGGAACGGTGTTAGGGATCTGTGGCCCCACAGGGAGCAGCAAGAGCAGCCTGCTGCCAGCCATCCTGGGAGAGGTGAGTGACTGGGACTGCGTGCATTTCCTCGCACCGGAGTGCCCTTGCTCCTGACCGGGTGCCCCCAGGAGGCTCGGGGCTTTGCTCCTCACCCACTGATCGAATGAGCTTGCTGTGCCCTGAGCTGCAGTAGAGGTGAGCTATGGGCCCCCTCCTCGATGGCACTTTCTTCTGCCTGAGGCAGCACTCGTCAGGGGGTGAGCTGCCTCTTAAGTCAGCTGGAGACCCATCCTCCCCTGTTCTCTGGGATGATCCAGTTTATTATTAACACAGTAATCTCCCATGAGGCAGAAAACACCCCACTGAAGCACGGGATGTATAGCCCTTATGGGCAGCACTGGGAGCTAATTTTGGGAGGAGAAAGAGGGAGAGGAAGAGGGTGAGTGGGATGGGACAGGGACTTGTGCCCAGCAGTGGACTCTGCGTGCCTGCTGGGTGCCCTTTCTTGAGATGGGAACCCACAATTCCCGTACCCATGGACAGTTTTGAGGTTGTCAGGGGCCATGCAGCCATTTGGTCCAACATAGCTCTTCTCTGCCTTCTGAAAACACCCAAACCCATTCCCCAGGTCCTAGCAAAAGTTAAATGCCCACCACACCTGGAGGGCACTTCCAGCCACCAGCTTTGCCCCAGGCAGTCCCAATGTCACACTTCCATCTCTTTCTCCTCCCCTTTCTTTGCCCTTCACCCCCTTCCCACACAGTCTGGAGAACTAACTGTTCTGCTTCTTGTATCCAGCTCTTTCCTCCATTCCTTCTTTCATATGTCCATAGCCAAACTCTGTTCCTTGGAATGAAGCAACAGCAGCGCTGACACCTCAGCTTGGTAGCTTGTTTCTCTGTGTTCCACAAGAGACAGCCCAGTCCTGTCCCAAGAGCTCTCCATATTTTTCCTTCAACCTTGATAATCCCACAAGGAAGGAGCCTCATTATGGACCATTTACAGACAAGGTTCAGAGAGGTTGATGGTCAAGGTGGTGCAGCAGGGAAGGTGAGCCTTGGTGTGATGCCTGATCTACCTGAGGCTGGAGCCTCACTATGTCACGGCACTGTCGCCCCAAGCCTCCATTCCAGGCCATGTCTCTCCATGGCCCACCAGGTTGCCAGTGGTCCTACAAGTGAAGCAGTCACTTTCCTTCCAAGAAAGCAAAACAGAGATGTAATTTTAAAGTTTTGCTCTTACTAATTAAAACCTGGTTCCACATTTTTTTAAAAAAAGCACAAAACCGACAGAGAAAGGACTAAGGTTGATGAGGGCTGGTAGAATGGAGGTTTGACCTTCCTCCCCTTTTTTTAAACATCACACAGAAAAGCACAAAGAACACAGAAGGTACCCATGTACCCACTACTTACACTGCACTTGATACTACCACTGGCAGTTTGTAGAACCATTTTAAATTACTGAGATTAAGATACTTTCTCTACTGTCTCGGTTACATTCATATCTCTGGGACAAAATACCTGACACAACTTAAGGAAGAGAGGTTTATTTTGACTCACAGCTTCAGTGGGTTCAGTCCATGGTAAGCTGGCTCCAAAGCAGAACGGCTTAGCAGAGAAGAGCTGCTCACATCATGGTGGCTTTCACAGAGAGAGGGGAGGAGCCAGGGAAAAGAATAGATCCTTCTAAGTCACACCCCCAGTGACCTGTCCCTTCTTACCAGGCCTTACCTTTCAATGTTAGACTTTTGGGTGAACTTTTTAGATCTAAACCATAATGTCTACTAAATACTTTATCATAGTGTCCAAAATAAGGACATTTTCCTATCTAGCCACAATAACATTGTGACAACAATGATCCCATAATACACAGGTGTGGTCAGAGATGTTCTGGAACTTCCTGTCTGCCCTGTGAAGACCAGGGAGGCACTACTTGCCAGGGAATGTGTGGTGGGGATAAGGAAAAAAGTATGGGTATTTCCACGTGGACCCTCCATTCAGTCAAAGCAGAACTGGCCCAGTGTAGCCCTCATGGCCTGCACACATTCTCATGGCTGTTCCCTTGGACTCACTGTTGGGCTTGGTATGGCCACAGTGAAAGTCTCTTTTATACAGGGAAGTCCCTAGGGCCCCAGAGGATGCTGTGCTGCTGAGGCAGGCAGGGCCTATCTCCTGGCCATCCTAGTGCTGAGGCTGGATCCTTTCTCTTGCAGATGCACCTGCTTGAAGGCTCAGTGGGAGTGTGTGGAAGCCTGGCCTATGTCCCCCAGCAGGCCTGGATCATTGGGGGAAGCATTAGGGAGAACATCCTCATGGGAGGCCAGTATGATAAAGCACGGTAAGCTTCTGCAAAGGGCAGGGAGTGTGGTGGGTTCTGTGGCTGATTGGGTGCAGACCTCCCCTGCTAATGGTGATTAGATAGCATCTAGGATATGTGTGCTCATTACATGCCCCACCAGATTCCCTTTACTGTGGAAGAAATATTAGCACACTCATTTTCTAAGTGAGTCAGCTGAGACCCCAAAAGATTAAATAGTTGACTCCAAGTCACAGGATTTGAAATGTAGCATTTAACTGTAGGCTATGTGGGGTCTATACAGACAATACACCCTCTCCTGCCAGAAACATCACCTTAAAACTGCATTTGTATTAAATCCTGGCCTCGGTATCAAAAGGGCAGCAAATGAGGGTGAGATGAGGTTGTGTGATGGAGAGGAAACAAGTTTGAGGTCAGGGCCCAAGGACCTCCTGGCTTCTGTCAGTGTCCCTGGCTCGCCTCTGTGGCTCCCCCATTCCTGTATCTGGGGTTTACTTGGGTGACAAGCATTGGGAGGACCCAGGCCTGGGTGCTGGTGCTGTGTTTCCTGCCTACTCTGACACGAGAAACAACACCAATACTGTGGGACAGAGATGTGCAGGTGTCTAATCTGGCCATCGCCATCTGGTTGTCCTGTGGGCACTTTAGTGTCCTGTCCAGTACCGACTCATGAGCACCCTGCTTGCCCAGGCCCTAGTTCTCCTCCCAAATTGCCCAATTTCATTTAATGGCCTCACCCGGACTTTGCACCCCAGCAAGCCTGATGCCTCTTCCCTCTGACGCCTTTTGCCTCTGACTGGCCGTCAGCCCTGGATGAGTCTGTTGTATCTCTTCTATTTCTCTCTTCTCCATCTCCCTTGACAGTGCCAGACTGTGGTTTCTTGTTTGAATGACTCCTACTGCCCCTGCCCCAGGGGTCTCTGACCCAGCTCCCTGCTCTGTTCACCCTGTCTACTGTCCCTAGGGAAGTCACCCTGGAACATGGTTTTCATCCTGCCATTGCTCTGCTTTAAGACGGATGCACCTCCTAGAGCAATTTTGAAATATCTGCTAAAAGTATAAATGCACCAAGCCTTCTGACTCAGCGGATGTACTGCTGGGTATTTAATATGTAGATATTTTTACCCAAGGACACAGTGATCCACATGGAAGAATGTGCACGATGCATTGTTCCTAGGAGCAAACCCCTTGAAACAACCCAAGTGCCTATCGTTGGAATGCTGAGTAAATAACTCATGGTATAGCCCATAGCAGAATACGAAGACATGGTGAGAACACGCAAAGGTACACATGCCACACACATACACATCTGCATAAATGACTTCTGAGTAAATAAATAACACACTATAATTGTGGCTGCTTCCGAGGAAAGCAACTGGAAGTCAAGTACAGGAGGGAGACTTGCTTTTCACTGCATCTTTCTGTTCTGTTCAGATATTTGCTTAGCACTTGTATGAACTTGAAAGAAATCAAAGAAAGACAGAAATAAAAAGCCTCCAGTATTTTGGTATTAAACACAAGATCCAGTCCAAATTTCTTAGTGTGGAATTCAAGACCTTTGTCTTTGAAGCTAGGGAAGTCCTCGGATGGCCCATGGCATGGTCACCTGTGCTTTACAGCGTCCCTTCTTGGCAGGTACCTCCAGGTGCTCTGCTGCTGCTCCCTGAATTGTGACCTGGAGATGCTGCCCTTTGGAGACATGACAGAGGTAAGCAGAGGTGCAAGTCCTCAGCTCTGGTGGGATGTCGGTGATCTGTGCTCCGGTGTCTCTCTGACCAGTAGAGGAGAAGCTCCAGCTCTTCCTTCCAGGAGCAGCTGCCACTGCTTCAAGGCCAAGAACAGTTTCCCTCTCCCCAGGAGGTTGGGGCTGATCCTGCCCTCGGAGTTGGAGATGAAGCTCCCCTAGCTCACATTGATAGGAAACTCATCTTTGGTTCCTCCTTCTGCAAAGGGTGAGACCCTTTGAAAATGAGGAACCTCTGCTGCCCTGTCTCCCACTCTGGACCCCTCTGACCAGCGCTTCCTCTGTCAGTGGCAACGCCACCCATGGCTCCACAGAGGTGTCTCGTTTCTGGCTGATAATTCAGTATTTAGAGCTACTGACCCTCGCCCCAAGATGGAAGCCTATTGTTATCGGCATTGTACGATCTGATAACAGCTTAATGTACTGAGCACTTACTACCCTCAAGTGCAGTGTCTCCCCACCCAGGTCCTAGGCAATTGTCACACTAACCCTAGAAGGGCAGTCCTCTCAGTGTCATTTTAAAGAGGAGACTAAACCCTTGAGGCCAGAGAGCCAATTCCCTTATTTAAGGTTGTTCCTTCAATTGGAAGAGCAAGGTACCATCTGTGAAATGGCATAAATAAGACTACTGACCTCGTGGGATTCCTTGAAGGTTTGATGAATTAATACTGCTTTGAATAGTGGTGAGCATAGAGTCGGTGTTAACTATTCTAAGAACACAGTGGGCATTTAATAAAGAGTTGTTCATTTAGTGAGTTAATGGTAACTGGGTCTTGGCAAGGTCAAACAGCTTGGCCAAGGTCGTATGATGGTGAACTGAATGCAGGGCACTGACAAGAGATGAGCCTTCTGCCTTTGAACTCCGCTTCTTCTCTACAGTGACCTCAGAACACGGGGACAAGGACTGAGACTGTGGCTCCCAGGTGCTTGGAGCTTGACTGAGGGATGGGCCAGCTGGCAGCTGCCCACAGTGCTAATTTCCCCAGGGATCCACACGTGTGCCTAGCAACCCAGGTTTTCACCTCACTCCTAACACCGCAGTAGCCATGAGAAGTGGCCCTTCCCGTGACACAACAGTGAAGCCCTCCTCCTCTTTCAGCTCTGTCTATGGAGTGGTTGCCCATAGAGCAAGTAGTCTCAGGGGACACCCCGACCAAGGCCAAGGGCTGCAAGCTGACAGGTGCAGTTAACAGAGATTTGAATCCTGAATGAGAAGTGAGATGGTGTTGTTGCTTAGGAATGAGTGATGTATTATCGAAATTGTTAGTAGTTTACCATGCTTTGTGGGAAGTTGGTAGGTATAGAAAAATGTATGTAATTAAGTGTTGTCTTTTTTAAAAAAAATCCCATATTGGAGATTGAACCCAGGGCTTCACACGAAACTACATTGCCTCCTTTTTTCATTTTTCATTTTTAAATTTTGAAATAGGCTCTCTTGAAGTCGCTAAGTGGCCCTGGCTGGGCTCAGACTTGTGACCTACAATCTCAGTCTCCCAGAGTGGTGTAATTACAGGCATATGGCAGCACTCTCCACTAAGGGTTGTTGATTTTTAATTAATTAAAAATCAGTTTTCTCATCCCTTACTAAGCAAAGTTTGAAAAATATTTTATCAGTGCCAGGGATGCCAAGTCATCAGGAATCCCGAGTTGTGTGCACACCTTGGTCTCTATTGGGCGAGGCCCATCTGCCACACCTGCCCGCCTGGCAGTGGTTCTTGCCCTCCAGACACGGTATCTTTTGCTGCCTGTCTACAGATTGGGGAGTGGGGTCTCAACCTTTCTGAGGGGCAGAAGCAGAGGATCAGCCTGGCCCGTGCCATCTACTCCAACCATCAGCTCTACCTGCTGGACGACCCCTTGTCGACTGTGGAGGCCCACGTAGGAAAGCATGTCTTTGAGGAATGCATTAAGAAGATGCTCAGGGGCAAGACTGTCATCCTGGTGGCCCACCAGCTGCAGGTGACCATTGCTCTAGGGCTCTGGCCATGACTGCAGATAGTGTACATCCTCAGACGCTGCTGTTTAAGTATGATTCCAAGACAGCCTCATAGCAGTTGTCCCTTCATCTGAGACAAGCGGTGGTGAACTTATGGCATTAACACATGCTGCAGCAGGCAGGTTTGCCATCAATATCTTAGGCTATTCTCCTGTAAATGTGATGTCCTAGTCCACTTGGTGTTGCCATAAACAAAAGCCTGAAGCTGGTAATAAAGAAAAGAGGTGCAGCAGCATCAGGTTGGCTTATTGGGAGGGCCTGGTGCTGTGTCCTATCAGACAAGGGATATATGCAGAAGGGGGGTTGTGTGTGAGAGAGAGACAGGGAGGTCGACCCGCTGTATAACAACTCACTTACATGGTAACCAGTCCAGGCCCCCAAGCTCTAACTTACTCCTGAAGGAAACTAATCTGGTCTGGAAACAACTAACCCAGTCTGTGAAGAAAGACATTACCCCATTCATGAAGGGGATGCCCAGGATCAATCACGAGATGCCACCTCTTAAGGTTCCCTTGCCTCTCCATACCAGAATATTGGAGACCTACTTTGCAGCATATGAACCTTAGGGGAAAAAAACCATGGCATGCGGAAAATGTTGTAAAGAACATGAATTTTCTGCGCTGTCCTCAAGGAGAATACTGGTAAAAGATTTTTGTAGCTGGTACAGATTGAGACCAAATTTTAAGGTCTCCATATATTCAAAATGTACTGCTTTTCAGGTGACAAGGAAAGAAAATGATCCTTCAGGTGAAAAAGAAAAAGAATTCCCCAAGTCTCACTTTCTTAGGTTAGAACTGCAGCCACCTCAGAGTGTTTTCTGAGACAATGATAGTCAACGATGCAGTGGCTGTTTCTGGCACTGCCTCTTACTGGTCATTTTCCCTGGAGATTGTCATGCATGTTATTGGCCTGAAAGACATTTTCTTTCCCTCATTTTCTTCTGTTTCTATTTCCCTTGTCCCTCATTTTTGCGTTGATTTCATCTTTTGGCATAAAATATTAATGACCTCAAAAGGTTTAGAGAATAATTAATGAAGACTCATATCTCCCACGATAAAATATTGATTCCTTTCTATGATTGTTTTTCATTTCCTCCCTCCTAGCCTCACTGAGTTGTTCATCATTCTCACACAGGGGTCTGCAAACTTTTACAACATGCACATACATCTCTAGACTTCATAAAGTTTCTTGTGTATATTTTGAAACTTTATATAATTGACCTTTTATTTTCTGTGGTCTTTGGTAATTTGCCTTTTTCACTCAGTATTTTCTTTTTGAGATCTTCAATATTGCTACACGTAACTTTAATTCTCACTAATTTAACATTACAATATCTGAATATACTAGAATTTATTTCTCCATGAACACTGAAACTGTTCCTGTTTTTAGTTTTTACAGAAATACATCCATGTACATCCTTCTACATCTGTCCTTATACAAATGTTTGAAAACTTTTTAAGGGCTGTTTAAGGAGTCAAATTGTTTGCTCCTAATTCTTCAAGAATCTTCTGTGCTAGCCAATATTTCATTGCTGTGGCAAAATATGTAACATAAACAGCTTAATGGAGGAAAGATTGAGTTTGGCTCACAGTTTCAGAGGGTTCAGTTCATGATCAACTGGCTCTGTTGCTGTGGGTATAGAGTGAGGCACAACATCATGGCAGAAAGGTGTGGTAGAACAGAGCTTCTCACTTCATCATCATCATAGCCAGGAAGTGTGAAGAAACAAGACAGTGAGGAAGAGGCTGGGGACCACACATAGTCCTCAAGGAGTAACCCACTGTGGAATGATCCACTGATGAAGTTAGAGCCTTCAGCATCCAATCACTTTCCAAAACTCATCAGCAACCAAGCTTTCAACACCATGAACCTTTTGGGGAATATACTGGATCCTAACCAAAACATCTTCCATGTTACCAGATAAAGTGAAATTATTCTTTAAAGTAGTTGAACCAATCTACAACCCCCCAAACTTCATATGTGTGTGTATATGTATGATATACATATACACACATATATGTATAAATATAAATATATATATATATATATATATATATATATATATATATATATATATCTGTGTGTGTGTGTGTGTGTGTGGAAAACCCAGGACCTTCCACATGCTAGGCAAGTGCTCAGCCACTGGTCTATATTCCCAGCACCCACTTTTCAACATTTATGAGAGTTCTTTTTACCAATGATGATCACCAGTAATTATGGTCATCCAACTTGAATTTTTGCCACTCTGGTGGTATAAAATGTTATTATTATAATTTAAATTTACATTTTCCTGATGAATAATGGAGTTGAAAACCATTGCATATGCTTATTAAAGACTTCATTTGCTTGATTGCCCAGTACTTAGAGTTTTGTGACCAGATTATTTTGCTGGAAGAGGGGACACTCTGTGAACATGGAACACACAGAGAGTTAAGGCAGAAGAAGGGGAGGTATGCCCAACTCATCCAGAAGATTCAGGAGGAAGCCATACAGGTGATCCCCAGGACACCCACCCTCATCCCATGGGTGGGACGCCTGTGCTCATGGCATGTGCTCTTTTCCCAGGGAGGGTTGCAAGGTTCGACCAGAACCACAGAGAAGCCACAGGCTGGAGGTCAAGCTCAGGCCACTGCTGAGGAAGAGCCCCTCAACCACAATGCTGGTAATGGAGTGGGAAAGCAATGAGGATGTCCACAGACCTGCAAGTCCCCTGGAGGTTCTTGGATTTCCTCTTGGATTTCAGATACTGTTCAGCACCCTAAAAGTCCACACACAGTTGCAGATCTGACTAGGTGAGGGTGTGAGGACCATGGCAGTCAGGAGGCCTGAAGGATCCAGAAAGTGAAAGTTGTATGTGGGGGAGCTGAGAGTGGAGCAGAGGCAGGATGGGGGTAGCTTTGGCCCCGAGAGACGCAGATGGAAGACATTTGCCAGGTGTGGGCATTCATTCATCACACAGGATAGAGAGCAAATGCTGAGAGCAAAGAGGTTAAAATCAGAAATGAATCATGAGTGACAGCCAGAAGCCTTGCAATTTCCTGCATCAGGGCAGTAGAAAGGCAAGATTTCCACTGTTCTTGTGAGGTGGTTCTGAGTTTGAATCCAAGCTCTGCTGCTTGCACCACCAAGCAACTTCACCTCTCTGAACCCTTATCAGCAAAAGTGGAGATGATCGTACTCACGTTGAGGGTTGAGTGGAGACCAGATGAGGTTGATGTGGGCAAGTCCCCAGCACAGTGCTTGGCATGTTGCAGGCTCCTGTCTCCTAGCCTTTCGTGCAAAGATCAGAAACAGATTTGGGCTAACAGCAACAAAAAATAATTTCTTAGCAGGAAAGGGTGTAGACCAAAGAATAAAAGGAAATGTAGGCAAACTAAGATTTGGCAACTTTGGGGTCTAAATAGCAGAAACAAGTCCAAAGGATTTTTAAAGAAAACTCACTGCAGAATTTTCCATCCTACTATAATTTTCCTCAGAGCTCAAATTCTAAGAAGACAGCCTCTCTCCTAGGAAATACTAGACTGTTGTTATCAGATGGGAGAAGCCAGGCAGAAATAACAGACACTACCACCGTGCTGATGGTTGTCATTGTCACCATCAGAAGTGCCCACTGGCATCTCCACATGCTCCACTGTGGGCCACACTTAACCCAAGGGTCTGTCTGCCTGGGCTGGTGTCACAGTTGTTTTTTGAGGAGTTGTCTTAAAAATGTATTGCTGAACATAATCTTAGCAGCCATCTAGGCCTGTGAGTTTTCAGATGCGCAAACCAAGAAATCCAGTGATTTGTCTGAGGCCGCACAGCATTGCAGTGACAATTCTGGAACCCAAGCTTTCTGGTCGCAAGTCACTGCTCACTTTATTCTCTCCCTTTGCCTCTCTCAGCCCATAAAGCACTTGGAAACCCTGGGCCCTCCAGGATTTATCCAATGGGTAGGGAGGGATCCCTTCTGAGCTCTGGAGCTCAGGTCAAAGGTTCCTTTCAGCAGGGTCAGGCCTCGGTGCATCCCCACTCCACCACTCACTATCTGGCAGGAGAGGATGCTGGAGAGAGAGGAAGCCAGGCAGCCACTCTCTTGACCTTCAGAGGGGAATGAGTTTGGGGGGCATTCTGTTCTCTTCAGGGCTGGAGCATCAACTCACAAAGAAGGAGGAGATGGAAGAAGGTTCCCTGAGCTGGAGAGTGTACTACCGCTACATCCAGGATGTCGGAGGTATGGTCTTTCGGCGTTCACTTGGCCTGGGCCCCTGAGCCTGTGCCAGGCTGGGACACATTGGGAGCATAGTGGACTCTTGCTATTCATGGTCTTAACTCACACAAATCCAACCATGTTCATTCACAGCAATTCTGCCACCTTTGTCAGTGCTGGAAGGAACAGTCTCACATGCAGTTGTTACTCCCCTGTTCTCATTGCAGTGGTTTCCAGACTGTGTGCCCTGACCCACTAGTGGGTTGTGAGATCAACTGAGTGGGTCACAAGCAGCCCTGAAAGAAATGAAATAGAACGGGATAGAAAAGATCAGCAAGCATCAAAGATCAGCAAGCATTGTGCATAATAATGTTGGTGGAACTTCTATCTTGTGTATATTATGTATGATTTAAAGGGTATTTCTTAAGGCAGGAAGATGGCAGTTAGAAGTTTGAAAGCTACTATTTTGTTAAATGATGTGCATCACCAGGGACATGTAATGTTGTAAACACAAACCCAAGTATATGACACTGTGCTTTTTGAGTAATTTAAGAGATTTTTGAGAATACTCTTGGCCACATGCAGACTTTTCCTCTTCATTGACTTTGGAAGCTTGCCTTTGTGTAAGGCCTGTCTCCTTTGCACCTGTCTTCCTCTGGGGGAGAAAGGTCATGATTCCCACCCTGCCACCATGGGTCTCCCTGCAGGCTGGAAGGCGTGGCCTTCCCCAAGCAGGCACAGCAAATGCTGGTGAAATGCACGGCTGGATTGAGCGGGCCATTGCTCTGTATTTAGAAAGCATCTGCTATGTGCTAGGACACACTCTGGAGGAGGATAAGGTCACCTAAGGACCAAGCCTGGGATCTATCAGGAGAACACAGACAGAGAATAGAGATGTTGTGGCCACCAGACAGCCAGAAATCCCTGTGGCCAGGCATAGCCTCAGGTCTCATCAAAGAAGAGATTGCCTTTGAGAAAGGGTAGAATTTGGGAAAAGATACACGGGTGTGGGGTGCGGATGGGTCAGGTGGGGGAACACTGGCCGGAAGGAATGTGCCCCAGCTTTCTCCATCCTTGACAGTTTGGAACCCAGCCACACAACTCACCAGCTCTGTGGCTCTGAAAGGCTCGTCGCCTCCTTAGCTTCAGGTTTCTCATTTTTCTAGTCTGTTTGTGCTGCTATAACGAAATGCCCAAGACTGAGTAACTTAGAAAGAAACAGAAATGCATTTCTCCTAATTCTAGAGGGTGGGAAGTCCAAGATCAAGGAACCTCTAGGTGTCTGGTGAGAGCATGATGTCTGCTCCTGAGACAAAGCCTTGAGTGCTGCATCCTCTGTTCTCCAGAGGACATGAGTGTGGGTCCTCATGTGGCAGAGGGACACAAAAAGGATGGGGCCATTCTCTGAAGCAGGTTTTTTCCCCAGTACTTGGGACTGAACCCAGGGAGTACTGAGCTACATCCTCAGTCATTTTTTATTTTGAGATGAGGTCTCACTCCATTGCCAATACTGGGCTCAAACTTGGGATACTTCTGCCTCAGCGCCTTGAGTTGCTGGGCTTAGAGACCTGCACCACCATGCCTGGCTGCGAAGGGCACGATTCCCATTCACAGTCTAGAACCTTCATGACCTAATTACCTCCCAGAGGCTCTAGAGTCTAATACCAGCACCTTGGTGATTTGATTCCAGCATGGGAATTTGGATGGACACATACCTTCAAAAGTAATTTACTCATGTAAATGAAGACAGGAATCCCTAACTCATAAATAATGCATGTGTTTAGTACTGTACTTGCCACATAGAACAACTAGTGCATAGTACAGACCACAGAAAAAGTAGCTGCTATTGTTATTTCAAAAAGCAAACCCTGAGAGGAGGAACTATCTTTTCTAGAACACTGCTTCTGCACCAGACAGTAAGCTGGGCACCTACATGTGTTATCTCCTGCCATCTTCGGTGAGGCCTAAGAGTATGACCATCACCATTTTATAGCCAAGAAAGCGGAATGACATGTGATACCTTATCTAGGGTCACACAGCTTGGAAGTAAGACTTTGAGCTAGAGTTTGAACTCAGAGCCCTCTAACTTTGAAACCCAGCTCTTCCCAGTCCTCCAAGGTAGCTACAATGGGTGGGGTCAGGGAAAGCCAAGGCTCCAGGGCCTGGGATGGCTGAGCAGCTGTGTCACAGTTGCCCTCACCTTGTGGTGGCCCTGGGGATTCTCTGTCTCCCTCAGGCTGCCTGACTGTCATGGTGTTCCTGCTCATGGTGGCGATTATCTTGCTCTGGACCTTCAACTTCTGCTGGCTGAGCTACTGGTTGGATCAGGGATCAGGGGTGAGTGCCATCATGAGGTGGGCTGTGCTTCTGTGAGCTCCTATGAGGTGGGCAGCTTCTTACTTCCCATGAGGACTAGAGCAGAGCTGGGACCCACAGGACACACCCAGAGCTGAGCGGCAGAGATGTGTTCTGGAGTGAACCATCTGGGAGCCGAGATGCTGAGTTCCACTTGGTGCTGTCTTCTGGCTTTGTAGAATGGGTGCTCACCATGGGATGAACCCAGGAGCTTCCTATCCCTGAACAGAATCCAAATGTATCTCCTTAGTGAGCTTTCTGTCTGCATGCCTGTGTGGGCCTTGCTGTTCCCTTTTTACCTGTGAGGACACTGTGCCTAGAGAGGATAAAGTACCTACCCTCACCCTGAAGGAACTTGGTGTTCTGAGTCAAAGCCAGGCTTTCCTCTCTTGGTGAACTCTTCAGTCATGATCCAGGAGAGTTTGGACAAGAAATGAAAGCCATGCTAAGCATTTAGAACTTCCAAAGATTTAATATAGGCAGTGAGAGTCTGGAGGGGTTGGAGGAAGAAGGGAAGTGACCACTGGTGATTGGTAGGCAGAACAGAAGCATATGATTCTAGGGAGACAGTGGCAAGCCAGTGACAAAATGCCACATCCCACAGTTGTCCCCAGGGGAGTGGCTTCCCCTCTCCCACCTTTCTTTGTCCTGCGAGTGCTGAGTCCTTGGCTGAGTCTAACCTTACATGTACTCGCTGGGGATCTGGGAGATGTGTCTCTTTGCATCCCAGTGGAAAACATGGAAGGATGGTTGTTGTGGTCCTGGATAGATACAGACTCAGCCTGAGGCAGGGCAGTGGGGAGCAGAGGAAGAGAGGGCAGCCAAACTCAAGCGGGGAGGTTTAAATACACAGCCTCACCTTCTACCAGCCATTGAGTCTCATATGGACCCAGGTAGAAGGACGTCTTCCCACTGAGTATCACCCTGGACTTGATGGTCTGGCATCCTGTTCTTTCTTGAAGACCAATTGCAGCCGAGAGAGCAACAGGACCATAGCAGACCCAGGTGATATACTGGACAATCCACAGCTGCCCTTTTACCAACTGGTGTATGGCCTTAGCACCCTGGTCCTCATCTGTACAGCGATCTGCTCATCAGGGGCATTCACCAAGGCCACTCGGAGGGCATCCACAGCCTTGCACAACAAGCTCCTCAGTAAGGTATAGCCTGGGACTGCACTGGCCACAGATTGCACCTGAGCCTGCCAAACTCTGTGTGTGTGCATGCGTGCGTGCGTGTGTGTGTGTGTGTGTGTGTGGTACTGGAGGTTGAAACCAGGGCCTTCTCACTAATCTTCATCCTTGGCCCTCTGCTTTTTACTTTGAGACTTAAGTTACTAAGTTTCCTGGACTGAACTTAAACTTCCCATCTTCCTGCCTTAGTCCCTCAGAATGTTAGGATTATAGGCCTGTGTCATCAGGCCCAACTATTGACCTTGCCTAACTTTAAAGAAAATTAGCAGACTTTATTTCTGGCCAGTTTTTGTTTATGAACTGAATGGAGAGCAAGAGAATTCTCACACATGCTCCCCCACCTTCAACCCCAGTTTCTCCGGTTCTTAATGTCTTGCAGTCGTGTGGAATAGTTGTTAAAACTAATGAGCCAGGATTGAGGCATTTTATTAATAGCTGAAGCTCACAGTTTATTTCCATTAAGGTGCATTCTTTGTATTGCACTTTATGAAATGGTTTGAAAAATGTATCATGACATGTGTCCACCTTCTGGTATCACAGAGGAGAGCTTCATGGTCCTAACAGTCCTCTGTGTCCCACCCCATTACCCCCTTCCTACTCCAAACTCCTGGGAACCACCAATCTGGCCCTGTTTCCTGTCTCCATGGCTCTGCCTTTGCTGGAAGTCATAGCTGACATAGGTGCCCTGGGTCATGGGGGGAGTGGGTCATTGGAGTTCTCCTGCTGCTGGAATATGTGTTTACAAGCTCAGTGTCCTTGATAGAGGTCAACAGACACATGACACTGGCATCTGTTGGCTAAGCACTGTCACTTCCAGGGTCTCTTATAGTTGTCCTAAATTTCCATTGAAGGGAGTATGTATTGGGGTATGCTTGACTAGTTATTGGGGGATGCCCGATAGCCTGACTGAGGGTACAGCAGAGGATGGAAGAATAATAGATAAAGAATAAAGAACAAATGATTGTTTATTAGTGGGGGCCTGGATTTGATATTCGCTCTTCCTGGCTAAGACCACAAGCTGTGGATTAGTCAGTGTTTATTGACTATGCAACATAGCAAGGGGCATAAAGACAGATGTAGGGAATAGCAGGACTTAAGGCACTAATTAACCAGGCTGTAAAAGGGAGGGGCAATGTATTCTTGCAAAGGACAGGTCATAGTTAACAAGCCACTTGCATTATCTTTAGCTAGCGTTTGATCTGGGAGAATGGCTGTACAGAGTCATGATTCCCCAGTTGTAGTGTTTTCTTGCCATTAGAGATTCACAGTATCATCAATCATTGAGATCTCAACTGTGACCATTGGCATAGGGAATTTTGTCTCTGTATGGCAGCTGAAGGCTCATTTGGCAAGTCACACGTAGGCCTTGGATTGACTCACAATTTTAATCAATAGCTGAGTTATAAGCCAATTCAATAATATTTAAAGCCTGCTCAGTGCAGTTTCAAGCTGGTCTCCTGCAGATACAACCATCCTAGTTTTACATATGAGAAAACGAAAATGCTGTGTGTGTGATGGTTACAGTGTGTATTATGTGTTAGACATATTGTATTTACAAACAATGGGGTACTACCCTGCCATAAAGATAAACCTGAGTCATTTGTAGGAAAATGGATGCACCTTGAGACTGTAATATAAAGTCTAACTTATTTAAAATTAAAAATAAATAGCAAAATAAAAGATAGATAATAGGAAATAGGGAAATCTTTATCAAATGAGAAGATCAATAGATGGAGGGAGGAAAAAGAGGGGAAGGGGATGAAAAAATGAATTAAGATGTGTTAGGTACATGTGCCTACTCCACACGAAGAGCATAGACATGGCGTACTGCAAACACGTACTACTACTGAAAAAAAAGAGTACTCTATGATATTTTAGCATCTCTTCAAAAATGCCATTTCCCCCCTCACTTCTCAAATATTACTTGTGCCAGAGTCTGTGGTAGGCGATAGACTCACGGTGGAGCATGGGCAATGCAGGTAGGATTGGACCTCGTGGACTCATCATCTCACAGAGGAGAAGGAGCAGAAAATGGGCCACTGTGATACCCTGTGTAGTTTACCGTTAATGGGGCATACAGGGCCTTAGGAACAGCTTGGGGTGGCGGAAGTTGGCAGGGGGAGTCCATGAAGGCCTCTTAGAGGAGGAGACCACTCCTTGAAGGATGGATTGGACTCAGCCAGGTCAAGATTAGGAAGCTGGACATGAGGAGAAGCAGAGGATTTCTGGGGAGGTGAATGAGATGTGGAGTCGAGGCTCTGACAGGGTGCTCTGGGGGTGAGGAGGGAGCCCAGCGTTCCTCACAGACTGAATGCAAATTGAGTTGCTGTTCATGTTTGAACCCTGGGAGGGCAAAGCCCTCCCCATCTCTTAGACAAGGCCAACGGGACCAGAAAGCAGGAGAGGAAATGGCACCTGAGGCCCAAAGTTCTCCACTCAGCCTGTGGTGGCAAGCGCTGGTGAGATCGATAGCCTCTAAGCACCCTGCAGCCACACACTCCAAGATTCTAGGACTGTCTCGTGTCCGGGCTCACCAGTGACATTTGGTATCTTTACTTTTTAAACTTTTTTATCAGTACATAACTGCCACATTCATATTGATCACATTCTTTGTAGGGAATTTATAGCTGCACATGATAATATCTTAGCTCTTTTTTCTCCATTCCCATCCTCCGCTTTCAAACCTTCTTCCCTACTGCATTCTTTTTTTTTTTTTTTTTTTGTCATTTTCATTATATGTTTTATTTAACATTATTTAGAGCAAAGAGAAAACATCTTTAAAGATTGTATGCGGCGGTGCGCGCTCCCGAGCAGGAGCGCGGATCCGAGGGAGCCGGTCCGCCTCCAGAAGGCGAGCCTGGGGCCTTCGGCTGTGTCCTCACCACAGCCTTCAAAGACAGGAGCGTCCCGGTGCGGCTGCACGTCTCGCGAATCATGCTAAGACTTCACTGGACCTTACAGGGTTTTGAAATTTCCAGCTGCACATGTGGCTCAAACAGGGACAGGCAGACCAAAAAAACTCAAGGAAGGAAAGCTGGGGGAGATGACGCCCTCACAGGTGCCTTGAGAGAAATTCCTTCTGTTCTTTTAAAATCCCTTTTCCCTTCCTTCTTTTTCCCCTTCCCCCTCACTTGTTCCTCTTCCTATCTGAACATATTCTGCCTACTTCCCAATATCTCTCCTCCATTATGTTCCTATTTACCCTTGGGTTTCTCACACAGGAGGAACAATGCGATATTTAAACTTGCATGTCCAATTTATTTCACTTATGAATATGGTCTTGAAGTGCATCCATTTTCCTACAAAGACTCAAGTTTATTCTTCTTTGTGGCAGAGTAGTACTTCATTGTATATAAATACCACATTTTATTTATCCATTCATCTGTTGATAGGCATATGGGCTGTTGCCAATATATAGCTATTATAAATTGTGCTGCCATAACATAGGTATGCATATATCACTGTTATAGGATTCTTTTAACTCTTTTGGGAAGATACCTGGAAGAGAAACAGCTTGGTCAAATCTCTAGTTTTAGTTTTTTGAGGAATTTTCATACTGATTTCCATAGTGGTTATATGAGTTTATACTCCCACCAGCAATAGAGAAATGTTCCTTTTCTCCCCACAGCCTCACTAGCGTTTGTTATTGGTTGATTTCTTGATGATAGCTATTCTTTCTGGCGTGAGATTGAATCTCACTGTTATTTTAATTTGCATTTCTCGAATAATCAGTGATGTTAAGTATTTTTTCATATACAGTATTTATTTGATACTTGTATTTCTTCATCTGAGAAATGTCTGTTCATTTCAGATACCAATTTGGGGAGTTCTGATTTTTTGAGTTCTTTATATATTCTAGATAATGTTAGTCCTTTGTCTGAGAAGTAGCTGGGAAAATTTTTCCTATTTTGTGGGTTGTCTCTTTGCTCTGTTGGTGGTATCTTTTGCTATGAAAAACCTTTTTAATTTGCTGTGATCCCAGTTCTTGGTAATATTTCCTGTGTGATCTGAGTTTTGTTCATATATTCTGCCTAGACCCATGTCTTCTAGAGTTTTGCCTATTTTATCTTCTCAGCAGATTAAATGTTTCTGTTTTTAGATCTTTGATTCATTTTGATTTTAATTTAGTGTATGGAGAGATATGGGTCTCAGTTCAATTATCAGCATGTGGCTAGTCACTTTTCCCAGAACCATTTATTAAAGAGGCAAACTTTCTTCAAGTGAAGGTATTTGGCCCCTTTGTTGAAGATAAGGTAGCTGAGTGTGCTTAAAGTTGTTTCTGCATCTCCTATTCTGTTCCGTTGATCCTTGGATCTGGCTTTTGTTTGTTTGGATTTTGCCAGTATCATGCTGTATTTATCATGATAGTTTTGTAGTATAATTTCAAGCTGGGGCTTGTGATGCCCTCTGCCTTGCCTTTGTTGCCCAGACTTGCTTTTGCTATTCTAGATCTCTTCTGATTCCATATGAATTTTAGGATTGCTTTCTCTAATTCTGTGAGGTATATGATTGGTATTTTGATCAAGATTGCATTAAATCTGTATAACAGCTTTGGAAGTATGGCCATTTTCACTATATCAGTACTGTCTATCCAAGGACAAGGGATATCCTTCCATTTTCTGATATCCACTTCTCATATCCTTTTTCAGTAGTTTTTTAATATTCTTGTTTAAAAATTAATTTTTTGGCATATTTTAGGTATACAATATAATGACAGTCATCATTGGAAATTTGTATCTTTACATAATATATCTTGGTTTTTATTTTTTCCCCATTCCCCTGCTCTCTCTTCAAACCCTACACCCTTTACTATTTACAAAGACTTGGTTTCCATTTTTCTCTTTTCTCATATTAATTCCATTCCCTTCTTTCCTTTCCCTAATCCCTCCCCCTTACCCTCCCTCTTTGGACCATTTCTTCTATTTCACGTTATCTATTATGACTTTTGATCCTTATTTACACTTTCAGTTTTTCACATCAGAGAAACTATTCAGTATTTACACATCTGTCCTATTTATTTCACTTAAGAGTATCACCTCAATGTGAATCCATTTAGCTATAAATGTCTCTAATTTCTCATTCTTTATGGCTGAGCAGTACTCCACTTTATAAAAAAACTACATTTTCTGCAGTCTCCAGTTGATGGGCAAATGGGCTGTTTCCAAGTTTTAGCTATTACAAACTGTGCTGCTATGAACATGGGAGCACATATATCGCTGTGGTATGATTCTTTTAATTCTTTGGGGAAGATCCCCAGCAGGGGAATAGCAGGGCCAAATGGGACTTCCAGTCCTAGTTCTTTGAGGTCTCTCCATACTGATTTCCACAGTGGTTGCACCAGTCTACACTCCCACCAGCAGTGGAGCAGTGTTCCTCTTTCCCCACAGCCTCGCCAGCATTTGTTATTGGTTGATTTCTTGATAGCAGCCATTCTTTCTGGGGTGAGATGGAATTTCAGCATCATTTTCATTTGCATCATTCTAATGACCAGTGATGTTGAACATTTTTTCATATGTTTACTTGCTATTTCTACTTCTTTGTCTGAGAAATGTCTGTTCATTTCAGATACCCATTTTCAGATTGGGTCTTTAAATTTGGGAGGTCTGATTTTTAAACATTTTTTATAGATTCTAGATAGTAGACCATTGTCTGAGGAACAACAGATGAAAATTTTTTCCCACATTTTGAGTTGTCTCTTCACTCTGTTGGTGGTTTCTCTTGCTGTGCAGAAGCTTTATAGTAGGAAAAGATCCCACTTGTTGATTGTGCTAGTTCCTGGGCAACTGAGATTTTGTTCATAAAATCTTTTCTTACATCAGTGTCTTCAAGAGTTCTACCTAACCTCTGTTCCAGCCGGTTCAGGGTTTCTGTTTTAATATTTAGATCTTTGATCCATTTAGATTTTAGTTTAGTGCATGGTGAGAAATATAGGTCTAGTTTTCGTCTTTGGCAAGTTGAAACCGAATTTTTCCAGCACCATTTATTAAAGGCTATCTTTCCTCCAGTGAGGGTGTTTGGCTCCTTTGTCAAAGATGAGGTGACTGGAGTTGTTTCTGCATCTTCTAATCTGTTCCACTGGTCCTCAGGTCTGTTTCTTTGCCAGTACCATTCTGTTTGTTTTTTTTTTAATCACAGTAGCTTTGTAGTATAGTTTCAAGTTGAGGATTGTAATATCCCCTGTCATGTCTCTGTTACCTACAGTTGCTTATGCTATTCTGGGTCTCTTGTTTTTCCAAATGGATTTTTGGATTGTTTTCTCAAGGTCCGTGAAGTACGCTGCTGGAATTTCAATTGGGATTGCATTGAATCTATATAGCAGTTTTGGAAGTATGGCCCATTTTCACTATGTTCATCCTTCCTACCCAGGACCAAGGGATGTCTGTCCATTTTCTGATATCATCTTCATTCTCTCTTGTCAGAGTGCTAATAGTTTTCAGAGAAGAGGTCTTTGATTTCTTTTGTAAGGTTGATTCCTAGGTATTTCAGTTTTTTGGATGCTATTGTGAAAGGAATAGTTTGCCCTGTTTCTCTCTCAGTGAGTCTGTTGTTCATGTAGAGGAAAGCTGTTGATTATTGTGGTTGACTTTGTATCCAACTACTTTACTGAATTTGGTTATTAAGTCTAGAAGACTTTTGGTGGAGTTCTTGGGGTCTTCTATATAGAGTATCACGTCATCTGCAAATAATGACAATTTGACTTCTTCGTTACCTATCTTTATTCTTTTTATTTCTTTTTCTTGCCATGGCTAATGTTTGCAAAACTATATTGAACAGGAGTGGTGATAGTGGACATCCTTGTCTTGTTCCTGATTTTAGTGTGAAGGATTTCAGTTTTTAACCATTTAGTATGATATTGGCTGTTGGTTTTTCATAATGGCTTTTATCAGATAGAGGTAGAGACTGTCTATTCCAATTTTTTGTAGGGTTATCGTGAATGCATGTTGCCTTTTGTCAAATGCTTTTTCTACATCTATTGAGATGATCATATGGTTTTTGTCCTTGGCTCTATTGATGTAGTATATTACATTTATTGATTTGCATATGTTGATCCATCCCTGCATCCCTGGGATGAATCCCACTTGATCAGGGTGTATGATCTTCTTGGTGATCTTCTGCATTCTATTTGCCAGTATCTTGTTAAGGATTTTTGCATCTATGTTCATTAGTGAGATTGGCCTATAGTTTTCTTTTTAGGTTGGGTCTTTCTCTGTTTTGGGGATCAAGGTGATGCCTGCTCCCAGAAATGAATTTGGGAGTATTGCTTCCCTTTCAATTTCATTGAAGAGTTTAAACAGTAGTGGCAGATTTCCTTCTAAATGTCTTCTAGAATTCAGCAGTGAAGCCATCAGGACCTAGGCTTTTCTTGGTTGGTAAGTATTTAATTACATTTTCACTTCCATTGATTTGATATTGGGTTGTTTAGAATTTTTAGGTCTTCTTTCAAGTTTGGTAATTCATATGTATCTAGGAATCTGTCCATTTCTTCTGTGTTTTTCATCTTATCGCTGTATAGGTTCTGGAAGTAGGTATTGTTGATCCTCTGGATTATCTGCTGAGTCCATTGTAATTTCATCCTTTTCATTCCTAATTGCATGGATTTGGGCCTTTTCTTTCCTTTTCCTGATAAGCTTGGCTAACGGTTTGTCAATTTTTTTTTTTTTTTTTGTACTGGGGATTGAACTCGGGACCTTGTGCTTGCAAGGCAGGCAGTGGAATCACTGAGCTAAATCCTTAGCCCTGTCAATTCTGTTTATTCTTTTGAAAAACCAACTCTTGACTTCATTGATTTTTTGTATCATTCTCTTAGTCTCCACTGCATTGATTACTGCTCTGATCTTTATAATTTCCTCCCTTGTATGAGCTTTGGGTTTGTCCTCCTCTTCTTTTTCTAGAAGCTTGAGGTTCAACATCTGCTTGTTTAATTGGGCTTGCTCTGTTTTCCTAGTGTGACTATTCACTGCTATGAATTTCCCCCTTAAGACTGCTTTCATTGTGTCCCATAGATTTTTTTTGTATTACATTCTTTTATTGGTACATTGTAGGTATACAACACAATTACATTTCTCACTGGGAATTGTACCTTTACATAATGCATCTTGGTTCTTATGTTTTCCCCATTCCTAGCCCTCCCTTCACACCCTCCACCCTTCCCTATTTACAAAGACTTTATTTCCATTTTTTCCATTTCTCATCATTTTTCCTTTCCCTTCTTTCCTTTCCCCTGCCCCTCCCACTACCACTACCCCTTTGGACATTTTCTTCCTATTTTACATTATCGATGATTCATTCTAATCATTGGTACATTTTAGGTATACAATATAATGACATTCATCATTGGAAATTTGCACCTTTACATAATCTCTCTTGGTTCTTATTTTTCACCCTTGCCCAGCCCTCCCTTCAACCCCTCTAGTCCTCCCTATTTACAAAGATTTTGTTCCTATTTTTCCATTTTCTCATATTAATCCCATTCCCTTCTATCCTTTCCCCTAGCCCTCCCACTTCTTCCCCTTTGCCCCCTTTCTTCCTATTTCACATGACCTATTATACATTTAGTCCTTATTTACACTTTCAGTTTCTCACACCAGAGAAACTATTTGGTATTTACACATGTGTGTCCTATTTATTTCACTTAAGAGTATCACCTCAATGTGCATCCACTTAGCTATAAATGTCTCTAATTTCTCATTTTTTATAGCTGAGTAGTACTCCATTTTATAAAAAAACCCCACATTTTCTTGATCCAGTCTCCAGTTGATGGGCATTTGGGCTGTTTCCAAGTTTTAGCTATTACAAACTGTGCTGCTATGAACGTGGGTGCACATATATCACTGTGGTATGATTCTTTTAATTCTTTGGGGAAAATACCCAGCAGGGGAATAGCTGGGCCAAATGGGACTTCTAGTCCTAGTTCTTTGAGGTATCTCCATACTGATTTCCACAGTGGTTGCACCAGTTTGCACTCCCACCAACAATGGAGAAGGGTTCCTTTCTCCCCACAATCCCGCCAGCATTTGTTATTGGTTGACTTCTTGATAGCAGCCATTCTTTCTGGGGTGAGGTGGAATCTCAGCATTGTTTTCATTTGCATCTCACGAATGACCAGCGATGTTGAACATTTTTTCATGTTTATTTGCTATTTCTACTTCTTTGTTTGAGAAATGTCTGTTCATTTCAGATGCCCATTT
Organism: Heterocephalus glaber; assembly: GCF_053883595.1. Taxonomy (NCBI): domain Eukaryota; kingdom Metazoa; phylum Chordata; class Mammalia; order Rodentia; family Bathyergidae; genus Heterocephalus; species Heterocephalus glaber. The sequence goes on from NW_028258427.1 coordinate 579,930, forward strand.
TCAGATTGGGTCTTTAAATTTGGGAGGTCTGATCTTTTAAAGGTTTTTATAGATTCTAGATAGTAGACTTTTGTTTGAGGAACAGCACATGAAAAATTGTTCCCACATTGTGGGTTGTCTCTTCACTCTGCTGGTGGTTTCTCTTGCTGTGCAGAAGCTTTTTAATGAGAAGAGATCCCACTTGTTGATTGTTTGTGCTAGTTCATGGGCAACTGAAGGTTTGTTCATAAAACCTTTTCCCATGCCAATGTCTGCAAGAGTTCTTCCTAAACTCTCTCCCAGCTGGATTAGGGTTTCTGTTTTAATGTTTAGATCTTTAATCCATTTGGATTTTAGTTTAGTGCATGGTGAGAGATATAGGTCTAGTTTTAATCTTTGGCAAGTTGAAGCCCAGTTTTTCCAGCACCATTTATTAAAGAGGCTATCTTTCCACCTGTGAGGGTGTTAGTCTCCTTTGTCAAAGGTGAGGTGTCTGCGTGTGTCTGGAGTTGTTTCTGCATCTTCTAATCTGTTCCACTGGTCCTCAGGTCTGTTTCTTTGCCAGTACCATGCTGTTTTTATCACAGTGGCTTTGTAGTATAGTTTCAAGTTGGGGTTTGTAATACCCCCTACCATTTCTCTGTTACCTAGAATTGCTTTTGCTATTCTGGGTCTTTTCTTGTTCCAAATGAATTTTTGGATTGTTTTCTCAAGGTCCGTAAAGTATGCTGCTGGAATTTCAATTGGGATTGCATTGAATCTATATAGCAGTTTTGGAAGTATGGCCATTTTCACTGTGTTGATTCTTCCTGGCCCTGAGCAAGGGATGTCTTTCTATTTTCTGATATTGTCTTCAATCTCTCTTTTCAGAGTGCTATAGTTTTCAGACAAGAGGTCTTTGATTTCTTTTGTTAGGTTGATTCCTAGATATTTCAGTTTTTTGGATGCTATTGTGAAAGAAATTGTTTGTCCCATTTCTCTCTTAGTGAGTCCGTTGTTCATGTAGAGGAAAGCTATTGATTTTTGTGTGTTGACCTTGTATCCAGCTACTTTACTGAATCTGGTTATTAAGTCTGGAAGACTTTTGCTGGAGTTCTAGGGGTCTTCTATATAGAGTATCATGTCATCTGCAAATAATGACAATTTGACTTCTTCATTTCCTATCTTTATTCCTTTTATTTCTTTCTCTTGTCCAATTGTCATGGCTAATGTTTCTAAAACTATATCGAACAGAAGTAGTGATAGTGGACATCCTTGTCTTGTTCCTGATTTTAGGGTGCTGCTATTTGTAGATTATTTGCTTTACTATTAGAGGTATTCTGTTTAACTTTTACATTTATAAGAAAGCATAAAAATCAGTAATTGGAAATGAGATAGATATTTTACAGTTGGAAACAAGGTAGAGAATAGATGCAAGGGGGAGAAAGGAGATGGGAAGGAGTATTAAAACTGTTCAGATGTGTTGTGTACACATGCCAATTTCTGAAAAATGGAAATATACATTACAAAACTGTATTAATAAAAAATTTAACTTCTTAAAATTATTTTGCCTTTGGAATGTTAATCTTGTCATCAGCATGACTTGATGATGAATGAATGCCATAAAAACTGGTAAAGCACACCTCTGTGTTTCTGTGTTGAGTCCTTCTAGAGAAAATAATTGATATGTGAGCCATTGATCTCAGTGAGAAATGACTATCATGAGACAAATTGGTGTCATCCAAGGGGACTGGGCATTGGTGGAACAAAAAAAAGTGTAAAAGAGAAGCTTCTGGATACTTGAATTGTCTTGAAACAGATGTGATATTTGGTGCTGTCATCATCCAAGAACTCCAGTGCTCAGCCTTTGAACATAGACCTTTATTAGGGATTTCTTATGGGGCTTCAAGCCTTCTCCCTTGGGCTGTGGTTCCTTTATTGGTTTTTGTTCTTAAACTACTAGCTTCATTTGAGTAATCACTGGTTTTGCCCTTAGGCACTCATTATAGGAGTATTCAACCTCTGATTATACAATGAAATCTAAAATTTCCTTTATACCATGAGAAAAGTATAAAAAGCAACTCCACTGAACATAGGAGAGAATCTAATGAGATTGGTGTTATGTGCAACACAACCTCAATAAAGTTGGTTACAGATGTTCCTTGAGGTACAAAGTGGAAATATTTGATCAACTCAAAAATTTGAAATAAAATATATTGAATATGAATTTAAAATTCCAAATGTAATAAACGTTACAGCTATGCCCCGATACATTAACATACTTATCATGCTTATATTGACCTGTAGTCATGAAAAATTATCTAACATAAAGCCCAATTCATAATAAAATATGAAAAATCATATTTAGAGTACACTGATGGGTATTTGTTTACACTTGACATTTGGTTGCTGACAGTGCAGGGCTCACTGCTGTAGCCCAAAAGAAAAATTGAGTATTGCTGCTATAAACAGGAATATGTGTGTATCACTGAAATATGATGTCCTTAACTCTTTGGGGAAGATAACTACAAGAGGAAGCAATGGCTTGAAGAATTATCATTGTTAGTTGTTTGAATACTTTGTACACTGACTTCTGTAGTAGTTGAACTACTTTACATCCCCACCAACAATGCTGAAAGGTCCCCCTTTCCCCAGAAGCCTCATGGATAATTTTTTGAGGTAATGGTGATGTGCTCTTTCTGGAATAAGATGCTATTCCAATCTGAATTTCTCTATTGGGAAAAAATGCAGAACATTTTTTCAGGTATTGACCATTTGTATGTATTCTGAGAAGTGTATTTTCATTTCACTTACCTGGTTTTTCCAGATATTAGTCCTATGAAGAGTCCTGTGGAGAAATTTTTTTTCTCTATTGTGTAGGTTATTTCTTTACTGTATTGTGTTTATGTATCTGGGCAGTTTTAAAATTTTATGTAATTCACTTTGTTTCTGGTGTAACCTCACTTTGTTTTCTACCCAAAACACCAGCAACAGCGTTGAGAAAACTAATGTTGCTATGTCTCTATATTCAAAACATGGAATGCCTGTTTATTCATGTTTCCTTATGTTTTACTGTATGATGCAGGCACATATATGACTGCTGTACAAATATTACCATGAAAAGAATATTTTCTAAGCAACAAAATCATGATTTGCAATAATGATTTTTTTATCCTATTTTAGGTGTACGTTCTTTACCTAATTAGACTGGTTTCTTTCCTAAACTTAAAAATGGAGCTATAAAGACAACTGTTTCATAGTTGGGTAAGGCATCTAGCTAAGCTGCCCCCCACCCCAGTTTTAAAGACACGATATCCTGTCTCAGCCTGTCCTGATGCAAGGACTAAAAGAATAACAAGTTCACTTAGACCTTTATATATTAAGAAAAGCATAGTGATGTGTGATTGTTAGTATTAAAGTAATTCTGATATTGAGGAGGAATCCCAGGAGTACTAAGGCACTGGGCTACCATTGCAGACCTTTCACATACATTTGGAGACAGCCTCATTGCATTGAATAGGATGGCTTCAATTTTATTCTCTCACCTTGGCCTCTTGAGTTGTTGTGATTACAAACATACATCGCTAGGACCAGCAAGACATTTTTCAAGGTAAAATAATTGAAAAGTAAAGGTGCTCAGGGCAAAATCTCTTATATTTTCAATATTCAATCACTAACTAGGATAACAATGCACACTATGTATCTCTCTGGTGATGGGAAGAAGCAGAAGTGTGCTAGGGAAATTAGCCACATGCTGTAATGTGCATAAACTGACACTGTAATCTGCCATGTGTTATATCCCATAAATTATATTGGATACTTTAGATTTAAAACAGATGTAATTTTGAGTATTATACAACTGGTAATTTATGTATCTAAGTATAATTAAAGCTAGGGCAAGCTACACTCCATTGTGTCCTTAATGCATTGCTCACTTATGTGTTCATAATACTGTAAGTTTGTAACAATGTAACCCCATCAGAAATCAAGCAGCTTTTGTATTCAAGAACACTGTATGAAACATTTTACAAAATATTTCAGAGTTAAAATGACTATAAAAAACAGGTCCAAGGAGACCAACTGAGACCCACGCACATACCTTGGTCCGGTGTATGTGTTTTAAAGCAACTGTCACATACTTCACACATCAGATAGTGGTACTTATGAACAATGAGAAATGGGATTGTATAAATGTATCTCAGAAATTGGTAAAATGGAACACAAATTATAAATTAGTAAATTTCACATGAATTAGGTTTTTCTTCACACCATTAGTTCAGCTTATTAGGTATAAACAATACTGATTACAAAAGATAGAATGGCACCACAGCAGCAGGGAATAGAATAAAGGCATTTGTGTTGTTACATTCAATAGCAACTATTCTCCCTGAAACAACTCCACGACTAACAAAAACTTTTTGAAAGTCTTGTTACTGATAAGTCATACCATCATTTATATACTTTCTGGAGAGATTATTATAATTCGCTATCTTTTCAAAGAAAAGTTATGGTCCTGCTGGTTTGCAGCAATCAGAAATTCATAGTAGTATGGCTTACTTTTGGTACATGCTTTGGAAAATTACCAGCAAATTAAGTCATCACAATATAAACATGAGAAGTAAAATTTTGATGTAAGAAAACAAAATTTTATGTAAAATTAGCTCCACAATGAAAGAAAAATAGGCAACAATATGTAATGATCAGCATATCAGTATATGAAAACATAACATCTGCTAATTTACAAGTTGTGTGAAAATAATTCAGTTTTGTTGAAACATGTTCACAAGTTTCCTAATATATCTTAATATAAAATATAGCATCCAATGTGCCAGGGATTTAGCTCAGTGGTTCCACCACCTGCCTCGCAAGTTCAAGGTCCTGAGTTTGATTCCTGGTGCCAAAAAAAAAAACAAAAACAGAGGGACAGGAAAAAAATACATAGCATCAAGTTCAAAAACATCTTTTATTACACAGTATATACCAAAAAATTAAAACAAATGCAGTGGCAAATCCCAACAATTAACAAAATTAACTTTTTATTGGCCTGTATGTCCCGATTTTAAAGACACAACAAAAACTACATGAATATTAACTGTACTTGGAAGTAAAAGTACATTTCATCATGGCTAATTAAAAGATATTGTGTATTAAGCTCAGAGACACACAAAAACACATAATTATGTGAACTCAATATTTTTATATTAAAAATTAGATACATAATCCAGATATTTTTAAGAGATTTACTGAAAAACACACTATGTACTTTAGGATATGTTCATCCGGAATTGTATTTTCTAGACATTTTATGAAATATTAACATCAAACGTTTTGTATTAATCATTTCTACAGATTTCCACTACATGAGAAATTTCCACAAGATTCTCAAAACAGGCTTACATACAGTTTCTTTCCAATGAGACTTCACTAATGCATATATGTATTGAAAGCTTTTCCACATTGTTAATGTAAATGGAGTTTCTCCTCAGTGTGAGTTCTTTTATGTATTTTACATCCACTCTGCCAGCTGAAACCTTTTCCAAATTGCTTACATACATAGGGTTTCTCCCTGCTATGACTTCATGTGTTTTATGACTGTGTACTGAAAGCTTTTCCACATTGCTTACATACATAGGGTTTCTCCCCAGTGTGAGTTCTTTTGTGTATCTGAGAAACACCATGTGTGCTGAAAGCTTTCCCACATTGCTTACATGCATAGGGTTTCTCCCCAGTGTGAATTCTTTCATGTCCTTTACAATAACGCTGGGTACTGAAAGCTTTTTCACATTGCTTACATACATAGGGTTTATCCCCAGAGTGAGTTTTTTCATGTATTTGAGAACCACGGTGACTCCTAAAAGCTTTCCCACATTGTTTACATACATAGGGTTTATCCCCAGTGTGAGTTTTTTCATGTAGTTGGCAATATCTATGTGTGCGGAAAGTTTTCCCACATTGCTTACATACATACGGTTTCTCCCCAGTGTGAATTCTTTCATGAATTTTACATTCACTGTGCCTGCTGAAAGTTTTTCTACATTGCTTACATACATAGGGTTTCTCTCCAGTGTGACTTCTTTTATGTCTTTGTAAAGCACTACATGTGTGGAAAGCTTTCCCACATTGCTTACATCCATAGGGTGTCTCACCAGTGTGAATTCTTTCATGTATTTGGCAATAACTCTGTGCACCGAAAGCTTTCCCACATTGCTTACATACATAGGGTTTCTCCCTGGTGTGAGTTCTTTCATGTGTTTGAAAACCACGGTGACTCCTAAAAGCTTTCCCACATCGTTTACATACATAGGGTTTATCCCCAGTGTGAGTTTTTTCATGTATTTGGCAATATCCACGTGTGTGGAAAGTTTTCCCACATTGCTTACATACGTACGGTTTCTCCCCAGTGTGAATTCTTTCATGAATTTTACATTCACTGTGCCTGCTGAAAGTTTTTCCACATTGCTTACATACATATGGTTTCTCTCCAGTGTGACTTCTTTCATGTCTTTGTAAAGCACATGTGTGGAAAGCTTTCATACATTGCTTACATCCATAGGGTGTCTCACCAGTGTGAATTCTTTCATGTATTTTGCGATGACTCTGTGTCCTGAAAGCTTTCCCACATTGCTTACATACATAGGGTTTCTCCCCAGTGTGAGTTCTTTCATGTATCTGACAATACGTATGTGTCCGGAAAGCTTTCCCACATTGCTTACAGACATAGGGTTTGTTCCCTGTGTGAATTCTTTCATGTATTTTACATGTACTGTGTCTGATGAAAGCTTTTCCACATTGCTTACATGCATAGTGTTTCTCACCAGTGTGAGTACTTTCATGTCTTTTACAGTAACTGTGTGTACTAAAAGCTTTCCCACATTCCTTGCATACATAGGGTTTCTCCCCAGTGTGAGTTCTTTCATGTATTTCACAATATCCATGTGTGCTGAAAGCTTTCCCACACTGCTTACACACATAGGGTTTCTCCCCTGTGTGAGTTATTTCATGTATTTTACATGCACTGTGTCTAGTGAAAGCCTTCCCACGTTGCTTACATACATAGCATTTCCCCCCACTGTGATTTCTTTCATGGATCTGAACATCATTGGGTGTGCTGGAGGCTTTCAATGTTTTCTTACACAGAGAGGTCTTCTCTCTAAGGTGAGTTCCTTCACTAAGATCAGGATAGGATTTCCCACATTGACCACCTTCATAGGGTTTCTCTCCAGCCTTTGTCCTTGCATGCTTCTGACAGGACTGGAAATCACTGCAGGTTCTTCCATGCTCATTACACTTACACAGCTTGTCTTCATATCCCAAATACTCACATGGCTTCAGTGCAGTGTGAGCTATGATGGGTACAGCTAGGGACAAATGCCCAATCAGGGGCTTTCTACGAGTAAGGCTCTCAGCTGGCTTTAAACCAGTTCTTTTCATGTCCATGTTAGCATCTGGAGTCCAAAGGAATATTTCCTTATATTGATTCCAGGCTTTATTACTGTAAAAGAAGTAAAACAGCCACAATAAAATGGGTCTCCATATTAATGATTTACCAGAACAAGTTCTGTTTTCATGCCTGCTGAGAAATTTTGACAATGAATTAACTAAATGTCCTGGAGGACACCTTCAATAATTTTTAAATTGACATATTTCTCGATACAGAAGTTTTAGTTTCATTTCGGGCAATTGTTATGTATGTATATCTCATATTCATCATTTTTTATACCTTTCCCCCATCACTCTTCCTCTTCTATCTTTAGAAAGTATCTTCTATCTTCTATCTTTTGTCTTTCCCATCTACAAAAAGTCAGCTGTTCCTTTTTCTATCACCTGACCTTTATTTTACCACCTATTTTATATTTTTGGTTTATCATGTAAGAGAAAATGTTACATTTCACATTCTGTGCCTAGCTTTTTCTGCTTAACATTACAGGACGAAGATTCACCATTTCTTTTGCCAAATGATATGATATCATTCATCTGTACTGCTGATTATATAGTACTTTTTGTTTTTTCTTTTCAGTGCTGGAAATTAAACATGGGTCTTGGCACTGAATTGCACCTCCAGCTTTTTTATTTCTTATTTTGAGAGAGATTCGCATTGATTAACTTGCCATCCTGCTGAATCTGTTTCCTAGAGTGTGGGGTTAATAAGAATGCACCATCATACTGAGCCTATCAAGTTTCTTTATCCATGCATCTGATGTCTAGGCTGATTCCAGGGCTTAGCTGTTATAAACTGACCTGCTTTGAGTACAGGTATGCAACTATCAGTATAATATAATGACTTTAACTCTTGGGAATATACCCAGGAGAGGTATTCCTGATCAAATGGAACTTTTATTTTTACTTTTTGAGACATCTGTTTACTGATTATTATAGTAGCTGTAATTAACATTCCCATCAGCAATGTTGGAGGGTGGCTTCTAAGAATTTTAGAACATCAATGGACTCAATTCTTTGCAGGATGACTTGAAAGCACCCAATATTATAACACCAGGATTAACTTGTACTGTGAATACTGCTTCAAGGTTAGCCAACTTTTTAAATAACCAAATGTCTCATATTCACATGTATACATAGATATCTTGAAGATAGGTTCATGTCAAAGCTCAAAATTCATTCTTTTCATATACAACTATACACAACACCTAAATGCGATTTCATACATTTTCATTATATCGATCATGAGAGAGTATCTTTTTTATACATATATGTTTGATGGTGTCACTTGTTGCATGATATCAGTACTAGTTCAGTTTCCTGTATTGGAATATTTCTGTATTCAATTGTCAGATTATACATACTCAAGCTGTCTACATCTTTGGAAAATATGTGAGATTAAATTTGAACATGGTCTCTTCTCCTTGTTTGCCATATTCCTACTCACACACTGACTCTTGAGGAACATTTCTTTTTCTTGTGAATGCAAATTACCTTAGATTTTCTTCAACTTTCTGGTTTGCCAGGTTCTTCCTAAATTGTAGACAAAGAAATATAAGAAGTCACTATTATTACATCACACTATTACATAAAAAATTAATAGATTTCAGTCAGATTCATGATATAATGAAACCAGGCCACAGATATTCTTCAAAATGTTTTCACATTCCATTTAACAAAACAGCACTGATGAGTAAACAAACAATGTTCTCTGATTGTATAAATGAGAAAGAGAAGTCATCCTTACCTACAGCAGCCATGCTTCTAAAGGTTTCCCCCATCACATCTCTGTAGAGCTTCTTTTGGGATGGATTCAGCAAAGCCCACTCCTCCATGGTGAAGTTCACAGCCACATCCTCAAAGGTCACTCCTTCCTAAATAATTATACATATATTTCTTGAAGGAAGGTTGCAACTCTGAGTCTGGGATACCTCAACTTCTCTTGTAAGAAGCTGAATTGAGAGCCAGGTGTGATGGTACATGTCTGTAATCCCAACACTCAGGAGGCTGAAGGGAGGAGAATTCCCATGAGTTCAAGACTAGTGTGGGCTAAAGTGAGTTCAAGGCCAGCCTGAACTACATAGTAAGAACCTATCTCAAAAAAAAAAAAAAGCCGAATCATTCAAATATTAACTCTATGTCTTGGTATGTGTATGCACATTTCTTTCAGACATGAATTCTGATGCTAGACTGCCATTCACTCCTAAAGCAACAGCAGAACAGGAGCTCTGCTGGTCACTGTAAGGGTATCAGTGCGCTGTCTCTTAAGCAGAGCCCATAGAGGGAACCTTACAGGATCAACATCCACCAAACACTGGGGCAGATGAATATCTAGCAAATGGTTTTGATAGACCATAGGTAATATCTCTTTTCAAATCTTATTTATGGGACTGAGTCCTTCTTTCTTTGATTGTACTTAATCAGAATTTTGAAACCTGAATTTGTTTCATAGAAAAAAAATAACTGAACATCAAATATGGTTTATGAATGCTAATGAAAATGTTAATGGAAAAAGTTTTATTGGAACAATGAAAATAGGGAAAGGTTAGCATATTATCTTATAGCTCAGTGTCACCAAATGCTCACCTTCCATTCAGATATAAGAAATTCTAGGGGGATATGGGAGAGTAATGAGGGGAAGAAGATGAATAGAATATATTATATGTATTGAAAACTAATATATCACAAAGTAATTAAGCAATAAAGACAAACTAGTAAATGTATATAAAGACAAACAAACTAGTATAGATGTATATAAAGACAAACTAGTAAGCATGACCTGGGGAAATGGTCAGACCTTGTACTGTGTTTTTGGCTTTGAAAGTAGCAAGTGACCAGAATCTCCCATGGCAACAGGCTTTAAAAGACCCCTACGAAGACACTGTCTCAACTGTGGTGTTAGCACCAGCCAGCTCTCTGTACATCTGCTAACTTGTAGTTTTCTAAGACTGAGTAAACTTCCTGTTTTTAGAAAGTGGAGGTCTGGTTTGTAATTTTCCTTGTACTTAATTGGGTAAAAATCTTTTCCACAAACCACCATCTATTTTGTGAACTTTGTTAGTCATCCTTTATTTGGTAAATTATGAACTGGTGTAAATTTGTACAGTTCATGTATCTTGACTGTGGCAAAGTTGTACACATTTCTATATTCTGGATGAGAAATTTTTCTTTCTATAATAAATTGTTTCTTACCTTGGCATTTAAAAAAAAGAGGTTCAACACTAGATATAATAGACACAAGATAAAACCACAAAAATATAATAAAATATATTAGATGGATAAGTGTATATATATAAGTTAAACTATTCTACATGTTGGCAAAAAACAATAAAACCACATATCTATAAAATGTTATATGAAGATTTCATATAAAAATTTTGTACAAATTTTGAATTTTTTTATGCATGCCAGCATTTTTTCTTATTCTGACAAATTCTAATTCACTATCACTTGAAGAAAAAGTCAACAGTAACATTTTTAATCATATCAAAATTTTTTTTTAAAACCGGCTTGAAATAACCCAAGTACAGGGACAGTGGAATAAGGGAGTCAAGTGCCTGAAATATAAATTTCCCTGCAATCTTATTGGCAAAAAATTTTAGGAAAAGAAAGCACATATAATCTTTTCAGCATAATAATGATGATCTATTAACCTCAATTATTAACTTACTCAAAATTCCAAAGAACTGAAACCAAATAGCACTTTGCATGATGAGATACTTAAAGACGAAAAAGATTTCAGAAAAATCCATCCTGTGGCCACCTCATGGCTACCTAGATGAAATCAGAGAGATGCACTGGAAAGAACCATAAGGTGGTTTGTTCACCTGCATCCTGATTCTATGGATCTTTAGGTATATTTATGGTAAATGGAAAAAAATTCTAAATTTTTCTTTGTTCATCAGGTGTAATCAATTCTCCACTCCATTTTTAACTACAAAAATCATAATCTCATGGATAAATCATAAAAATCATTTTCAAGTCCTTGAAGTAATGTATTTTACACAAGCAACTTGCTGCAAAAGAAAGAAAAAGGGAAGCTGAGTAGGGAAGAAGCCTGCTTCATTGCAGTTCACAAAAGCACTCAGAAGGTTGAATACATTCCTAAGGTTATACACAACACACTGTACCATGCAGCCCAGGGCAGCTCAATCACAGGAGGTGAGACAGGGAAATAAGAGAAATCAGGAAATTTAAATATAGGACCTCTTTACATCCTACTTAGCCATCTTCACAGGGTGAAATTTCACATCCTCAGCCTCAATTCTGAGCAAAGACAAACATCCAGTCAGTCGAGGTTGACTTTTGTCTTTTCCCAATTTTTCTTTTGAACACAAATGCTTATTTTCTAAGCACTAAGCAATTTTCTAACAAAAAGTGGTGGCCCTCAAATCAATACACCAGCCAGTGACCAAAACTTTGACAAATTCAGAGCACTGCAGTAGTACACTGCTTCAAGGGTACATGGGTGTCCAAAGCAGGTGATGTTGTTTTTCATTATGAAGTTACCACGGGATGAAACACTGAGTCCCATTAGCAGCAATGAATATCCTGCCTCAAAGTGGCTTATGATAAAAAGGGATGATAGTATTAGATTCTCTCCTCCATTAAAAAATTATACACACAGCTAATCTCAAATTTAGAGACACTTACTTAGGGGAAGAAGGTTCCAAGGATCTCTTTCAGAATGGCCCCCACATATTCACAGTGGAAAACAATCACATTCTTGACATAAAAACAAATCATTGATGATATTTAATTTAATCAAGTACTTTGCATGTGGTATATAGTTGTGCTTGGTGATCCACACCTGTGATCACATTGCTCTGGGAGGCAGAGGCAAGAGGGTAGGAGTTTCAAGCTCAGCCTGGGCTACATAGTGAAACCTAGTGTCAAAATTCAAAATAATCATCACTACATATGTAAAAGGGCTGGATGTTCCTCAGAGTGAAGGTCCTGGTCCAAATCCCTACTACCATGAAAGAACACCTTGCAATCATTTCTATTTCGATGTACCACTCTCCCCATTACATTTAGATAATGTTACCCAACCTATTTTTAAGCTAGCAACAGACAAAATTTCCAATTATGCATTAAAAATGATTACATAAGTTCCCAGATGCTATAAGACGTGCAGCCTCTCCAGTTTCCAGATACCGGGAGACGTGTGGCCTTTCCCATTCCCATACCCTGAGAGATGTGCGCCCTCCCCTCGTCTGCCATAAGGGTGTCCCTAGGATCCAGATCCATGTGGCAGTGGTATCTGGGGCCAGAGAGCCAATGCTACCAGCTCCGGAAGATGGCGCAGTGGTGAGCGGCAGAGAGAGGGCCTCTCCCAGGCTTCTTGTTGTTGAAAATTGAAGCCCATGGGCGAGCAAAGACAAAGTAGAATACAGCAACTGGTGAGTTGCTGGGACCAACACCTCCTACTGTACCTGGACCTGCTATGGGGGAAGGGCGTTTCAAACCTACAGCAGAACCTTGTAGAGTTCTAACCTGCAGGAGGCCAGGGAGCTCAATTCAGGTCTCGCAGCCAGAAACCAACCTGAATCTCACTGGGCTACAGGTGGTTCACTGAGATTAATCAGCTCAGCTCTGCACACTGCTGCCCACATTGTATACGAGCAATAGCAGAGTCACAACTCAAAGGGGACCTTTTTATCCCCCCCTCTCCTTTTTCTTTTTTCTTACTTCTCTTTTCTTCTCCATTTCTTTTCTTTCTTGCTTTTATTGTCCTATTCTGTGATTTTCTTGATTGTTCTTATTAAGAGTGTGACTTTGAATAGTTTCGTTTTTCTTGTTGCTATTTGTTCTGTTCATTTCTGCTCCTTCCCTCTTTTTCTCCTTCACCAGTTTCCCAAAGTTTGTGTGATCCACCTGTGTGCTCTAGCCCTACTTCTAACCTCTCCTTTAATCTCTATACCCCCCCCTTCTAAGTCTTCTTCCCAAAGAGTAAACCCATACATTGAAGGGTTTACTAACTGTAAACATATTTCTGGTTGGTTCTTGATTTTGATATATAACCAAAAGTATAATTTATGCAGTTAAAGATGTCAGAATAAGAGCTACAACAATTTGTCATTTTCTAAGCTGTTTGATACTATTTTTGTTGCTAATTGTATTACTTTGGCCAAGGTAATGTGATTGCTTTAGTTAGTTGTCTTTACTGGTATACAAAGACTGAGATTGCTTAAAGGCCATTACAGACTCAAAATCCAAAGGCCAACTGTACCAATAAGTAGCCATTGCAAGGGCTCTAAATACTAGCAAAAAAGGTACTTTCAATAAGCAATTTATAAGTAGCGAATTAGGTGAGCTGCAGTGACCAGGGCAGCTGCAGGCAGACAGCCAGGGCCCTGCCTCAACCCCAGTGGCTTGGACACACAGGCCCAAGCCAAAGGGCCACCCAGAAAAGAGCTGCACAGATGTACATGCAAAAGCCAGTGGCTCACACTGATACCATCAGTAAGTACATGGGGACCATAGCCAGAAACCCGCCCAGACACCAGGGACTGGGGTGCACTGCCTCCAGCCAAAGGCCCTCTCAGACAACACCTACACAGGGGGGCTGGCCCTAACCATAGGCAGGCCTAAATACCATCCCAAGTATAAACAGGCCCCAACCAGAAACCCAACCAGACAACAAGTCAGCTCAGGGATCCAGAAGGCAGCCATTGTGAACCCAGGAATTGGTGTGCTGGTGAGCAGCAGAGAAAAGGCCACTCGGTGGCTTGCTGCGAATTGAAGACCACTGGGTAAGCAAAAAGTTGCCTCAACAAAGGCACAGCAGGCTGCATCAGTTGAAATAAGAAAACACGTAAACAAAGTCTGGAAACCAGACTTCCAGACCACCAAGGCAACCCCCAAGGGAAACAAGATGGAGCAATCTGATACTCAACCTGGACTCCCTGAACTGGCAACAAAAGAGGATCTGGAAAAAATAAAACCACAAATAATTTCTCAGATAACAACACAGATTGTACCCATAGTATAAGACATGATTAATAAATCTAGAGCAGACACGGATTAAAAAAAATAGAGGAGCTGAGGAACATGATGGAATCCCAACACAGGAAACAAATGGAATCCATACAACAGATGCAAACAGATTTCTGGAGATTCAAAACTCCATTGAAAGTTTTTGCAGCAGAATGAGGCAGTGTGAGGATAGAATTCCAGATACAGAAGATAGGATTGCAATTAGTGACCAGGAAAAGAAAAATTTCTCAATAACAGTAAGGGACCATGAGAAATCAAACTCCCTTGAAATTACAGGCAGCAGAATTAGCCAAGGTGAGGACAGACTATCAGACATAGAAGACAGGATTGCAGTTAGTGACTAGGAAAGGAAAGATTTCTTAAAAATACCAAGGGACCATGAGAAATCAATCCAGCAACTGCTAGATGATGCAAAGAAGAATAACATAAGACTGATCAGAGACAATGAAACAACAGGAGATAGTGCAAGCAACATTAAAAAAAACCAACTGTTCACTGATAGATTTCCCTCCAATTTAGGGTGGCTGCTGTATATAATAGCTACCTTCTTTCCAACACGCCCCTACTCCCACTGAAAGAGTAACCTGATGCTTGCTCTCCTCCTGGCAACTAGTGACATCACAGACTCCTCCAGTCTCTAGCCACTACCTCACTCAACCCGACTTCAGCTCCTACAAGCCCCTATAAAGGCACTTGCTGTCCTGGCCATATTGCTTTTGTCTCTCCTTTGTTTAGAGACAGCCCGGCAGATCTGTTCCCCTAATAAAGGCTTGTTGTGGCCTGGTCTGGTCTTGGTTTTCGGCCTTTTACATGACATTTACAGAAGAAATGGCAGAAAACTTCCCAAACGGGGGAAAGAATTTGACATACAGATAAATGAAGCATACAAGACTCGAACTGGGATAAAAGAAAAATTCTTCACTTAGGCACATAATAGTCAAGATTCCAGAAACTCAACAGGAGAATAAAATTCTACAAGCAGTTAGAGAAAAGAAACAAATCACAAAGGAAAGCCCATCAGAATCACAGGAGACTTCTCAACACAAACCCGCAAGGCAAGAAAAGTCTGGAGTGAAGTATTTCAAGCCCTAAAAAGAAAACAACCTCCAACCCAGATTGATGTACCCTGCAAAACCATCTTTCAAAATCAATGCAGAAATAAGATATTTTCATGACAAAGAACACCCGAGGAACTTCATAAATACCAAAGCAACACTTAAAAAAATTTTAAACAATATCCTAGGAAAAGACACAGTTCCACAAAGCCCAACAGAATTAATCTACAAGGCAAGACAAGAAATTAAATGCAAAGAGGTGTGGGGGGTGTCCCACAATAGGAAAAGATAATGACAAGTATATATCAATGTATATCAGTTAATGGTCTCAATTCACTAATTAAAAGAAAAAGACTGGCAGAATAGATCAAGAAACAAGATCCAACAATATGCTGCATAGAAGAAACATTCTTTTTTAAAAATTAATTTTATTGGTACACAATATAATGACATTCATCACTGGAAATTTGCACCTTTACATAATCTCTCTTGGTTCTTATTTTTTCCCCATTCCCCTGCCCTCTCTTCAACCCCTCCATACCTCCCTATTTACAAAGACTTTGAAAGAAACATTCTTAATTCAAAAAGAAACTCATTGACTGAAAGTTAAAGGGTGGAAAACAATACTCCATGTGACAGGAAACAGGAAGGAAAAAAAAAACAGGAGTAGTTATTCTATTTGCAGACAAAATGAATTTTAAACCAAGGCTAATTAAGAGAGACAAAGACTGTCACTACTTCCTTGTAAAGGGGACAATCCAAGAGGAAGAGATGACAATCATGAATATAAATGCACCAAATGCTAGTGCACACAACTATATAAAAAATATTATCAGACATGAAAAATCAAATAAAAACTAATGCAATAGTAGTGAGGGACCTCAATACCCCACAGTCACAAATAGACAGATCAACTAGACAAAAAAATCAACAATGAAACACAACCAAACTCTTGAACAAATGGTCTTAACAGATGCTTACAGAGTGTTCCACCACACAAAACCAGAATATACATTCTTTTTAGCCGCACACAGGTCCTTCTACAAAATAGACCACATACTTGCTCATAGAACATTTTTAAGTAAATTCAAAGGAAATAAAGTTATCCCCTGTAAACTTTCAGATCATAGCACAATGAAATTGGAGATAAATAGCAAAAGAAACTATAAGAACTTCATAAATACATGAAAATCGAACAACATTCTCCTGAACAACTGATGGGCCACAGTAGAAATTAAAGAAGAAATTGTACATCTTCTACAATTAAATAACAATGCCGATGCAACATATCAGAATTTATGGGACACAAAGAAAAGTCTTATGAGGTAAATTCATAGCAGTGAATACCCTTGTTAGGAAAACAAGCAAGCTCAAATAAACAACCTGATGCGGAACCTCAAGCTTAAAAAAAAGAAGAAAAGCAGGACAAGCTCAAAGCTTGAACAAGGAGGAAATTATAAAGATTAGAGGGGAGCAGAAATCAATGCAGTGGAGACTAAGAGAAAGATACAAAAAAATCAACAAACCAAAGAGTTTGTTCTTCAAAAGAATAAACAAAATTGACAAACCCTTAGCAACCTTATTTACAAAAGAAAGAAAAGGCCCAAATCCATGCAAATAGGAATGAAAACTGAAATTGCAACAGACCAAACAGAAATCCAGAGGATCATCAATACCTACTTTGAGACCCTGTACACCAATAAGATGGAAAACAGAAGAAATGGACAGATTCCTAGACATGTATGAATTACCAAAGTTGAAAGAAGAAGACCTAAAAATTCTTAACAACACAATATAAATCAACAAAATTGAAAATGTAACTAAAACCTTACCAACAAAGAAAAGCCTGGGTCCTGATGGCTTCACTGCTGAATTCTACACAGAGAAGACGTATTGTCACTGAACACATTAAACACACCAATGAAATTGAAAGGGAAGCAATACTCATTAATTCATTCCTGGAAGCAAGCCATCACCTTGATGCCAAAAGCAGAGAAAGGCCCAAATGAAAAAGAGAACTACAGGCCAATCCGCCTAATGAACATAAACACAAAGATCCTCAATAAGATACTGGCACACAGAATGCATAAGATCAGCAAGAAGATCATACACCCTGACCAAGTGAGATTCATCTCAGGGATGCAGGGATGGTTCGATATATGCAAATCAATAAATGTAATACACTATACTAACAGGGCCAAGGATAAAAACCATATGATCATCTCAATAGATACAGAAAAACCATTTGACATAAGCCAATACCCATTCATGATAAAAACCCTATAAAAAATTGAAATAGATGGACTTTATCTCAACCTGATAAAAGCCACCTATGAAAAACCAATAGCCAACATCACACTAAATGGTCAAAAACTGAAATCCTTCACATTAAAATCGGGAAGAAGACAAGGATGTCCACTATCAACACTCTGGTTCAATACAGTTCTGAAAACATTAGCCACAGCCATTACACAAGAAAGACGTAAAAGGAATAAAGATACAAAATGAAGAAGTTAAATTGTCATTATTTGCAGATGACATGATACTCTATATAGAAGACTCCAAGAACTCCACCAAAAGTCTTCTAGACTTAATAACCAAATTCAGTAGAGTAGCTGGATATAAGATCAACACACAAAAATTAATAGCCTTCCTGTACACAAACAACAAACTCACTGAAAGAGGAACTGGAGAAACAATTCTTTTCAAAGTAGCATCCAAGACACCGAAATACCTAGGAATCAACCTAACAAAAGAAATCAAGACCTCTTCTCTGAAAACATACAGCACTCTGAAAAGAGAGACTGAAGATGATATCAGAAAATGGAAAGACATCCCCTGTTCCTGGGTAGGAAGGATCAACATAGTGAAAATGGCCATACTTCCAAAACTGCTATATAGATTCAAAGCAATCCCAATTGAAATCCCAGCAGCACACTTCACGGACCTTGAAAAAACAATCCAAAAATTCATTTGGAACTAGAAGAGACCCAGAATAGCAAAAGCAATTCTAGGTAACAGAGACATGGCAGGGGTATTACAACACCCAACTTGAAACTATACTACAAAGCCACTGTGATTAAAACAGCATGGTAGTGGCAAAGAAACAGACTTGAGGACCAGTGGAACAGATTAGAAGCTGCAGAAACAATTCCAGACTCACTCAGCCACCTCATCTTTGACAAAGGAGCCAAACACCCTCACTGGAGGAAAGATAGCCTCTTTAGTGGTGCTGAAAAATTGGGTTTCAATTTGCCAAAGATTAAAACTAGACCTGTATCTCTCATCATGCACTAAACTAAAATCAAAAATATCTAAATATTAAAACAGAAACACTAAACAGGCTGGAAGAGAGGTTAGGTAGAACTTGAAGACACTGGCATAGGAAAAAAAATTCATGAACAAAACCTCAGTTGCACATGAACTAGCACAAAGAATCAACAGTGGGGATCTCTTCTTATTTAAAAGCTTCTGCACAGCAAGAGAAAACAACAAGAGTGAAGAGACAGCCCACAATCTGGGAAAAAAAATTTTCACCTGCTGTTCCTCAGACAAAGCTCTACTATCTAGAATATATAAAGAACGTAAAAAAATCAGACCTCAGAAATTTGAAGACCCAATCCAAAAATGGGCATCTGAAATAAACAGACATTTCTCAGACAAAGAAGTAGAAATAGCAAATAAACACATGAAAAAATGTTCAACATCACTGGTCATTCGAGAGATGCAAATGAAAACAATGCTGAGATTTCACCTCACTCCAGAAAGGAGGGCTGCTATCAAGAAATCAACCAATAACAAATGCTGGCAGGGGTGTGGGGGGGTGGTGACCATTCTCCGTGTAAAGTGATGGAAATCAGTATGGAGAAACCTCAAAAACAACTAGGATTAGAAGTCCCGGGGCCGGGGATTTAGCTCAGTGGTTTCGCACAAGGACCCGAGTTCGATCCCCGGTACCAAAAAAAAAAAAAAAAGAAGTCCCATTTGACTCAGCTATTCCCCTGCTGGGCATCTTCCCAAAAGAATTAAAAGAATCATGCCACAGTGATGTATGTGCATCCATGTCCATAGGGGCACGGTTTGTAATAGTTAAAACTTGGAAACGGCCCAAATCCCCATCAACTGGAGACTTGATAAAGAAATGTGATTTTTTAAAATAAAACAGTGTACTATTTAGCCATAAAGAATGAGAATCTAGAGACATTTATAGCTAAATGGATGCACACTGAGGCGATAATCTTAAATGAAATAAATAGGACACACGTGTGTAAATACCTAATTGTTTCTCTGATGTGAGAAACTAAAAATGTAAATAAGGATCACAAGGTATAATGGACAATGTGAAATAGGAAGAAAAGGTCTAAAGGGGAAGTGGAAGGGGTAGGGGAAATGAAAGGGAATGAAATAAATATGAGAAAAGCCAAAAACAGAAACAAAGTCTTTGTAAATAGGGAGGGGTAGGGTGGTTGAAGGGAGGGCAGGGAATGAGAAAATAAGAACCAAGATATATCATGTAAAGGTACAAATTCCCAATGATGAATGTCATTATATTGTATACCTAAAATGTACCAATAAACTTAATGAATAAAATATTTTAAAAATTACAGGCTTCTGTTGCCTTTAGACAGCAGCAGATAGTGAGATTGTGTGACCCCTCTATCAGCTTATAGAGAATTCCAAAAGAGATACCAATATTTTAACCTGGGAACCTGATTCCCAGACCACATTCCAGAAGCTGAAACAAGCACTTCTAAGTCCCTGCCTACAGGACATGGTTTTAGTGTGTATGTTAATAATATGTGACACATAGCTTTGGGAGTGTTTATACAATATTGGAGAGTTGCTCAACAGCCTATAGGATATTTAAGTCATAAATTACATACTATAGATTCAAAATAATTTATTTTAAAAGGAAAGCCCTAAACAATATAGTTAAAGCACTTTCATTCTCTCGCACTCTCTTTCAAAGGCAAAAAAGCAGCAATTCAGGTTGATTATTGGTTTAATCTTCTGCTTTGACTAAAAGACTATTCCATACTAGATAGACATTTGAGTGTGTTACAAAGATAATGTCATTGTGATTGTCATGCTAAAATACTATGTGTGGCTCTTGATCTTAAGTTTCTACATATAATGTATAACTGCTGTCTGTTAACATTCTACAGGGATTCAACTACTAAGACAACCATGGTTGGTAAGAAATAACAGTCCTCTAACTATAGTTTATATTTCAAAAGTGCTTAATGTCCAAACAAAATTATAACAGTGACCTTCTCTTCTGGCTGTTCCACAACTAAACTTTGGAGACAAAAACTGAAAAGGTAACTGGGCTAAGAGGACACCCAATATTTTGGTCCCGACCCCTCAAGGTCAACAAAAATCCAGGACATGAGGGAACCTTTTCTACAGGATCCTACATCTTTGGTTAAGTCACCCAACCTCCTGAGCAGGGAGATTGCTAGACAACAGAGGACAAATGTACCATGTGCAAAAGGAAGGTCACGAAGAGGGAAGTCTCCCACACTTTCACTGGAAGCACCATGGTCAAGTAAGGCCATGACCCATCCTGATGGCTGACACTGACAGGAGCTGAGAGGCTCTATGCATGGTTCCAAAATAATGCCTAAGGAGACTTAACTGACTCTGATAGATAACAAGAGGCTCATATTGATTGACACAGGTCTCATTTTAACTTGGTTTTAAACACCCAGCAGAAACGAATAACCAAAAGAGGTATAAAATAATTCCATAGAAATAAAGCTAAATATAAAAAGGTGCTCCAATTGCTGATCCCTTCTGGCAGTTTCCAGCTACACCAGTAGCTGACCACCGTTAAGGATCATTTGGAAAAACTATGCTAAATTCTCTAAGAGCTCAACTAGAGTTTTAAATTTCTTAGCTAAGACTTATGACAAAATATCAGACTTACTGATAACCTCCATCAATAAAGCAATCCAAGAGCTAACAGATTACAATCACTATTTCAGTTTCTAAGTGTGACTTTCCCCAACCTGCCTTTCCATTCTAGTGCTCATGCTTAGATTATTCTCTCTCTTTCTCCACCGCCCCCCCCCTTCTCTCCCCCTCCCTTACCAGGGATCAAACTCAGAACCTTGTGCTTGCAAGGCAGGCACACTGCCACTGAACTAAATCCCTGGCCCAAATTTCTTTCAAATTTTGTTTATTCTTGCTAGAGGCTGCCATACGCTAAGTGGTCATACAAATGGAACCAAAGACAAATGTACTACACCTCTTTTACCAGGATCTATCAGATCAACCTTGTAAAAAGTTCATAACTGCTAAACTACAATATGACTTCTATGTCGGATTCTGAAGTCCCTTGGACCTTCTCCTTATCCTCTTTGTGGAAGGCTCTTACTAGTGTTGTGCCCAGATTGTGAAGTCCCAGAGACCACCAGGAGGCCGTTTCCGATGTAAGCACACAAGGGTCGTTTATTCAAGCTTAAGCAGGGACTCTCAACTGTCACCGACACAGCGGATCAAGATTGAGAGCCCTGAGTCCCTAACTAGCAGGGTTTTTATTGAGAATACAACAAGCTTTGGTTATTAGTAGCCAGGTGATTGGTTAATACTCAATACATATGAAGTGTAGGGTTTTGGTTGGCTAGGCTTTGGGGGTCGAAGGGGATTACGTATTGGTTTTTGTGAGGGAGAAAAGGGGCAAAGATTAACGGCCAGTTGTTACATACTGATCGTTAGCAGACCCACTAATGGCCGCATCTATCTTGTGTGGACAGTCAGCTCATTAACTGCTTATCCTACAGATAGTGTGCCTGGAACGCTCTCTCCCCGGGTACACAGGTGGTTGGATAATAAACTCAGGAATTTCAAGTGGTGAATTCCTAGTTTAAGCACAAATTTGAGAGAACAAAGGAGACAGCTCCAAAATGGAGTCATTTTGGTCCCACACTAGTTCCTCCTGGTAGAAATGCTTTTGGCTATATTCATAACAGTTCTGCTCACCTTATTATTTGGCCCATGTATTCTTAACTGGTTTTTAAAATTTTGTCTCCTTCAGACTTAAAGCAATATGGCTACCCAAGATGACAATGTCTGGTGCCTATCAAGGGCCCTTAGATAGACCTTCTATAGAGTAACTCTGACAGCTGATCACAACTACGATCATCTACAGCTGGAAGTAGCCAGAATGGTCTTCATCCCTTGTCCCCTCATGGTAGTCAGGGGTACTTCTTCAGAGAGGGGAAATACTGTAGATAGGTAAGTTAATTAGATATCTTGCAGGCAGTTAGACAGGGCCCCCCTCAAGGTGCCAGCCCTCAAGGCCCCAGTCCTCAAGGTCCCAGCTCTCCAGGAGCCAACACAGCAAGGAGCCAACATGGAGAACAACTGAGGCACATTCACCAGTTAGCATTATAAAAAGAAGAGGCACTACCTCCCCTAGAGATAGCAGTGAATGATATTCTAAATGGGAAATTCCTTGTAGGTGACTTGTATTCCCACTTGATCCCCATTTAATCAGTATTACCTGGGTGACTGTACTTGTAATCTTACTGGTTGGTCATGGTTTTGTCCCACCTCATGCCCACCTTGTAAATTTCCATTGGGTCTTATAGTTTTGTCCCACTTTGTACCTGCCTCACCTCAAGGCTTTGCTGTATAAAATACCTTTGAAAAGTGGGATGGGTGGGCAACCCACTTTCCGGCCCCCCTTCTGTCTCTCTGAGACAGAAGCTTTCTTTCTCTCAATAAATTTTTCCTACTGTTAACCTCCGTTGTTCCTAGAATTCATTCTTCAATTTTAGAGAATGCAAACTCGAGTTTCAGATACCTAGCAGGTTTGGGAGTTACATCCATTCCCCCTATATCAACATGATACTCTACAGAGAAGACCCAAAGAATTTCAGTAAAAAAAAAACAAAAACAAAAAACCTCTTAAAATTAATAACCAACTTGAGAAATGTAGCAGGATACATCAACAAAAATCAATAGCACTTGTGTACACTAGTAATGAACTCAAAGAGAAGGAAATAATGGATACAATACTATTCACAATAGCATCGAGAAAAATTAAATACCTAGGAATTAACCCAACCAACAAAGTGAAAGATGTCTACAAAGAAAACTTCAACACTCTGAAAAATACCAGAAAATGAAAAGATGTTCCCTGCTCCTGCACAGGCAGAATCAATACTGTCAAAATGGCCGTACTCCCAAAACTGTTATACAGATTTAATCCACTCCTAATCAAAATACCAATAGCATAATTCCCAATCTAAAGAAAACAATTCTTAAATTCATATGTATCAGAAGAGACACAGAATGGCAAGAACAGTCTTGGGCAAAAAAGCAAAGCATGAGACATCACAATACCTGAATTCCAGCTATACTACAAGTAGATGGATGACTAGAACACCCTGACATTCCTACTTTTTCCATGCATGCCTGTTCTTTTTTTGCAGTAAAAATTACACATAAACTGTTAATGATTCCTCCAGATGAATCCTTGCTATATGCTTTTAGTATTAGATCACTACTAAGTATCTGTACTTGTAACTAAAAGGTTGATTTCACCTTGACCTGAGGTAATCTGCAACATTTTACTGTATAAAAAAATGCCTAGCACCTTAGTTGCAATCTATTTTCATGCTCCCTTCTGTACACAGAAGCTTTTCTCTTTCATAAACTTTCTTACTTTCCTTCTACATTCTGTTTCATTCTTTGGTGACATGTGATATGAAACTGGTACATTTTAGAGTTTGGAATGCACTTTACAGTAACATTTACAAATTAGTGTTCATAAAACTAAAAGGTAGAAATAACTGAAATGTCTACAAATTGTTGATCAAAAATTTAAGCTTTTCATAATATTATTCATTCATAACAAGAAATAATTTTCTGATAAATGCTGCTAATATAAATCTGCCTTGGAAACATCATGCAAAAAGACAGACATGGAGACAGTGTTGAATTATCCATTTATATTAAATGGCCAGAATATGAACATGTATAGAGTATACAGTAGATTAGCCACTCCTATGGCTTAGGAAAAAGGAGAAATAAGGAGGCAGGGTTTCTTTAGGAGCTAAATAAAATATTCTAAATGGATTAGCCTATTGACTGTGTATTTTTAAGTAAATGAATCAAATAATAAGTTATATTTTCATAAAGCTGGCATAAAAGGCAATTCCTACTTAATAATAAATGCACAAAGAGTTTGGAGAACTACTTGATGTGCAACTAATAATAATGAATGGAGAAAGGCAGGCGAGTTTTAAGAGAAAGGCAAATGAAAAAGGGAGTATGAGAGCAATCAATGTAAGCAAGAAGGAATAAAAGTAGGGAAAAGGAGTCTGTCTCTAAGGATACCCTTCACAGATATTCCTAGTATGTATGAATTATGGTCTGACTACAGCATCATTTAGCATGTAATCACCAAACATTTTAGAAAAAGCTCCACGGGAACCAGTCACAACCTTAGGAAGCACAAATACCCAAAACTATGAGGTACCTACTACTTTCCCTCCCACTATAGCTTCTCACAGTCAACAGTCCTTCTACAGCTGCTCTATACAAAGAGCCCACTAGAAGGCAGGTCTGCAGCCCAGGATGCACCAAGAGGAAGTGCATTGCCATTCCTTTGCTTTTCAATGTGGGCCTCAGCTTAAAGCCACTGGCCTTATGCTCCTATTGCTAAGCCCATGTTAGTCACCTACTTCATACTGATATTAATAACTTAAATGAGACAAAGACACTCAATCCAAATCTTTCATAATAAGCAAGAGCCCCCGCTTTCCTTCTGAGTTTACATATGGGGCAGAAAAAAATATACTAAGACATTGTATATAGATTTAAAACTTGCAAATAATTATTACTTATTAGAAAACAGAACCAGGGGTTGTAGCACATTGGTAGAGAGCTTGCCTAGCATGCATGAGGCCCTGGATTCATCACTCATACTGGAATAAAAAGGCAAATAAAGATGTCAGAAAACTTATTTTCATGTAACAAAATGTACAGATCAACTAAGCAAATGTAAATTGTCTGCTTTTTCCTATCCCTTGGTGGTTTCCTCACCACTGAGCTAGTGTCACAAGATGTCCTATGCCTTCCACTTTGTTTTACCTTTTTGAAACTTATCTCGACTTCCCCCACATCCCTACTGACCCATTTACTCATTTCTTTACTAAACCCTGAGCATCTTAGAAGTTCTTGTCCTTTTCAAAAGTTGTAACTGCCACAAGGTTGAATCTTCCTAAGGTTCAATCACTTCCATCACTCTAAATTATCTTTTTTTTTTTTGTACTGGGGCTCAAACTCGGGACCTTGCACTTGCGAGGCAGGTGGCAGCACCACTGAGCTAAATCCCCGGCCCTTAAATTATCTATTTGAAGCTGTTTTACAGGATATATTGTGACATTTTAGGTGAGTGACTTAACTATGGGTATTCTTCATGGCGTGTCAAAACACGGAAAATGGAACACACAGAGAATGTTACATTATTGGGCCATAGCCTAGCGATTGATTCATGAGCTTTTGAGACTCTTGAAATCTCTCAAGTGAAAATTTCGTACTTTGTATACTAATAATATGGTTAGTGGCTGGGTCGCCCAGGTAGCTTCTGTGAAGCATATGGTCTGAAATGCAGAGACAAAGGAATGTGAAAAAGATGTAATTTTAAAAAGTAATTTTGTTTGTAATTATCCAGTGTATTCAAATATTTTGTCTTCCCACTGGATCTGTGGGAAGGGAAAAGAGTTGACACTGAGTTAATCATCAAAGGCAAACTGCTAATTAATTATACACGAATACTAAACTTTTCCTCAAAAAAAAAAACCCAACTCTAAATGATGAAGTCATCAAAACTTTAGGGTCAGCTGACATATAGATTCCCCAGAATTTTGTCCACTCTATTCATGCCCCACATATTGACAAATGTACCTTTTCTACTGGGCTGTTCCTGGGTTCTTTTCTCATTAGATGATATCAATGAGGTAAGTATTTTTCTGAGTCCTGTGATTCATCCCAGAAAATTAGAATAGAAGGATAGATTGGGACTTGATTTTGTAGACAAGCCGGGCAAGAGTGAAGTAGATTGGAGCACAAACTTGATACGTATAAAAGATTTCTAATGAAATAGCATCAGTATACCTGTGGACTTAGACATTAACTTGAGATACTGTCAAAATTTAATGGAAATGTTACAGATACAATTGGTGTCTCCCGCGGTGAAGAACTTGTTGTAGGTATAGAAAAGAATTTCCTGTAAGAAGTATGGGTAAAATCACTTCAATTCCAAATATGAGAAAGGGAAAAAAATGGAAACAGGATCTTTGCAAGTGGGAAGGGGTGGAGGGGGTGAAGGGAAGGCAGGGGAAGGGGGAAATAAAGTGAGAACCAAGATACTCATGTAATGGTACAAGATCCCAATGATGTATGTAAATGTATTTTATACCTAAAATGTACCAATAAACTTAATGGTGGAAAAAAAAATCACTTCAATTCCTCCATCCTTGTAACACTTTCCACTTTCCACACTACACCCCACACCAGTCCCAAATCTGGCAACTCACCCCTGTTTAGGATAAGCACACAACCATTCAACAACTTTTCATGGTCTCCTCAATCCCTGTTTAATAAACTCTATACATTATAGTCAGTTATCGTGCCATGAAGTCACGATTAAAATAAATTCATTGCTGGTAAATTCTTCACAGTATTTAAGCAAGCTGATGGAGGACTCCTTTATTATGTATCAATTACACTTGTAGGACCAGACTCAAAAGAGTTAATAAAGATTATCTACAAAGTTATGTAGATGTTCACAATACTATCATATCCAAAACCAGTAAAATATCCCTGAAAATAGACAGTTTAATATAATACAAATTCCATCTGGATATTAAAAAATCATTTGGGCCTCATACTGCTACATGAGCAACTCCTTAGAGGCACATTCTTGGCTCTTGACTTTTTGTCCCACTTCTTTTATTTCCCAGAGCTCCCTTAGCCAGTCCATGAGGACATGACTTTTTAGAAACACCACTCACTCTTGATGAGTGCACCAGGATTCTATCTCTCTGAGCAACAGAAGTCAGGGACACAGACAATTAATAAGAATATATGATAAACTAAGAAATTTAAACCTCCTAGTTGGAGTAGACAGCCCAGTACAGGGATCCGGGTACTCTAGCTAAAAACACATGAGCACCTTTAATCCCATCTTCAGCTCAGTGAAATGGGACAGTATTTAAATTTATTGCTTCACCAAGAATGGGTATGTCAATTACAAGTGGAGTTCATGAGGTCATTATGAGAATAAAATAATCTAATATGCAGAAAGTGTCCTCCACAGAGGAACTACACACTAAGTGGAAGGCAACAGTGTATGTAATACAGGCCCAAAACTTTTAAGTCTTTAAAAGAGGAATGAGTATAGTCTTAATAAGACACATACTGTGAACTAGGTATAGAACATATAGAAGGGCCACAGAGGTAAAGTGGGTCCCATCCTTTCCCATGGCACATTTGCAGGTCTCCAAGTCAGTAGTCTAATGAGAACAGAGCTACATGTAACAGTGATCAGGAAGGAGGAAAATAAGGCAAGGTATTTCTTTTTGAATATGGAGCACTGGTTTAGAGCTCAATGGAATGGGCTTGTTAGTATCCACATATTGGAAACCAGTGGAGGGACTTGGCCCTGCTAAATCCCACATTTATTTTGGACAATAATGAGGAAAGGGAAGATAAATTGATTTGGGAAAGATAATGAACTGGGCTGAAGTTGTGATGTTTACTGCGGGCATCACACAGCCCTGATACTAATTTCCTTTGATGCCATCTTGAACTGTGTCTTCAATACTCTTGTTCCTTTCCATTATTTTTCCACAAATATGGAAAGCATTTTCTATTTTGTCATTGAACTTTTACCATTTGTTATGCAATATCTCAAAATTAATCAAACTTGAATTTTCCTCTTGGATGCTCTATTTCTCATTTGCTTCATAATATTTACGGTCGCAGTATTTTTCTAAACTCTAAACAGAAAAGTTAGGTTAAATTTTAGCTCCTGGAACTTCTCAGTGTGAATTATAAATCAACATAGGTATACTTAAAAATATTAAGCCATGTACAATCCATAACACAGCACAACATACAGTACATCACTATATAAATGATCTGTGGTCTGAATAGCTGAGTTCTGCCAAATTTCATCTGTTAAATCCTATTCCCCAGTGACAGCATGAGGTGGTGGAGACACTGGGGATTAATCAGGTCATGAGGTCAGAACTCTCAGTAACAATATGGATGCAATTATAAGGGACAAAAATCCCTCCTGCCTTGTGGGAACACAACTAGAAGGCACCAAGTATACCCATATCTTACTGACATTTAAGCTGTGTGTCTTGACCTTGAATTTACAAGCCTTCTCAACTGTGAAAACCTATTGTTTGTAATAAGTGAACAACGTGTTGATTTTTTTTTTAAGGGTAGCTGTAATGCACAAAAGAGTGGCTATAAACATTCACTTAGTGACTGGTGTTTCAGTACAAATGGTAGCAGCCAGACAGTGAGAAGCAACATGTCCATTTGTTCTTTCAACCCAAATAATGTAAATACCCATGAGAAGATGGGTATTTCTCTCCCTCACTAAATCATAGTTACTGGCATGAATAATCAACTAAAGTGCATGCAATGGATTGGTGCTTCACTCAGTGTTGAAACATTTAGAAGAAGCTTGTAACAAAAATAAATCTTTACAGGTACTTCAGAAGTAAAAAACCTAGGGACCAAGAGATAGGGTCAAAGAGACACACAGACATCTCTATATGATACTGTCAAAATCTCTGTAAGAAAATCTTCAGTAAATAGCAAAAGGCATGTAATAGCTCTAAAGATGAAAATTATTTAAACACCAATATGTGTAGAAAATTTTCTAAACTGACTGTCATGGAGGGGATGCCCTGATGCCATGATAATGTCAATTATTTCCCAAATTATATCCTACAAGCAATTCTTTTACATTTCTAATGAACAAAGTATAAATTTTATGAATATATTCTAATACTTTTCAGAAATTAAAGTAGGGCAAAATTATACTATGTGCAGGAAAGAATTGAATTAGACAAATTATGTAGTCTTGTTATTTTTGGGGGGGGGGTACCAGGGATCGAACTCAGGTCCTTGCGCTTGCAAGGCAGGCGGCGAAACCACTGAGCTAAATCCCTGGCCCAGTCATAGTCATTTTAATTTTCTTTAACTAGATAATTTTTATTTCATTTAATTGGAACATAATAGATAAGTAAAATTGCATGTATTCAAATACTACAATTAAATGTCTCAATATATGTCTATAAGGGAAATGATTCCCATGAACTCTCTAGTGTATATCTTTCCCATAACACAACTACCTTTTGAATATGTGGTGAAAACACACTGTGGTCAATTTCAAACCTATATGTGATACCATAACATTCAGCAGAGTCACCAGGATGTCTCTGGATCCTATTTGTACTATATAAGAGAAACATCAGGGCTGGGGATTTAGCTCAGTGGCACCACGCCTGCCTTGCAAGCACAAGGTCCTCAGTTCAATCCCTGGTACCAAAAAAATAAAAAATAAAAAAAAGAGAGAAACATCAAAACTTTTCACTAACATCTCCCTACTTTCAAACCCCCGCTCATGTCACCTATCATTAAAATTTCCATTTTTATCAGACTGAGTATAATAGATGCTAATCATGAATGTGATATCATGCTTTTAATTTTGAAAATTTTTCTGGATAGAATATATCTCTTAATGATCTCCACGTTAGTTCAAGTTATCATGAATGGCAGGTATCCATTTTTGAGACTATATACTATTTCACTGTATAAAACCACACTATTCTTATGCATTCAAACACTGTTATGGAGTAAAAGGTCTTCGAAATGCCATGTTCTGATGGCTTTGTTACAAGGTGACTGGATGTTTTGAAGTGAAGAACAACATGCATATTCTCTTAAGATTAACTTATTGGTGTTTTATAAGGTCACTAAGAGTATGCTGTAGCATGATAATTCCATCTCTCTGTCTCTCCCCTCACTTCTTACCGGATGAAATGAAAGTGAGCAGTGTTCCTTACCCTGCACCTCTTTAATGATGTTTCTACCTTCCCCTGGACTGCAAGCAATGAGACGGGTTGAGACTGAAACCTCAGAAACTGATCTAAACTCAATCTGTATTTCTTTTACAGTCTGGCAGCTGTTTTTTTTTTACAGTAATTAAAAGCACATTAACAGAACCATTACAGTGGTTGTTTTCACACCATGCCTAAGGAGAATATTTCTTCAATGCACATGGGAATACAGATATCTATCCTAGATTCTGATTTCATTTTAATAGCTTCAATTCATCTCAAGTAATTTTCTTTTCTTTCTAAATATTTTACATAATGAGATTGAACTCAGATTCTTGCATATGCTAGGCAAGCGCTCTGCTACTCATTATTTCACTTGCCCCCAATTCATTTTTTGAGTGTAAACTTATTAATATTAAAAGAGAATAGTCTCTGTATATTCAGACATTGCTAATGAAAAGTTCATGTATGTTCTATTTCTTTTTCTAAACATAAGTGTTCAGACTCAGTCAACTATAAAGAAAAAAAGCTTTACTTTGGCTCAGAGAATCGTAAGTGCCAGTTAGATCAATCTCACTAGGGCTCCCCTCAACTGTCTCACACTGGTGTCTCCCCTCATAGTTCAAAAGGGAATATTCACAGTGCTGACTCACTGCGCTGATGCTGACCTAAATTTAACTCTGCTTCCCTTTCTGTCTTCACACAGTCTTGGAAAACACTGGCTTCTTCATACAATCACCTGCAGAAAACTCATTTCAGATGTTACAACAGGTTATTTTGTACATTTTTTCCTTCTAATTAAAAAAGAAAGACAAAATAAGTCAATGTCACATCTTATGACTGTTTCTTCATCTTGAAAATGGAACAAAAATTTCAGTCTTCCTCAGAATGAAACAATTTATGCATTTGTAGTTATTAATACCATGCTTGTCACTAGCCACGAGGCAAATGTTTTGCTATGTCACAGTAAAATCCCACTAAGTTGTCTATAGTGAGAAAGACATACAGTAACAACGGTTGTGAAAATGTGAAGAAAACTCACAAGTGCCTATTGAGAATGCAAGATGAGCAGTCATGTTGGACCACACTCTGACAGTTTCTGCATTTATGTAACT
Source organism: Heterocephalus glaber (assembly GCF_053883595.1). NCBI lineage: Eukaryota > Metazoa > Chordata > Mammalia > Rodentia > Bathyergidae > Heterocephalus > Heterocephalus glaber. The sequence goes on from NW_028258427.1 coordinate 611,592, forward strand.
GATAGGTATTTTCTCAGTCCTTTTCTTGCTGTTTCTAAATGAAATATTTTGCACACAGTAAATAATGAAGAAGGAGGTTTATTCCGGCTCGCCTTTCTGGGCCAAGGTGGGAAATTCACATCTAGCACTGGTCTTCTAGCCGAGAGACCTGTCACATGGCATCACACGGAGAGAGTATAAGACTGAAGGTATGTGTCCCTGTCTCTCCCCCCCTCCCTTTCTCCCTCTCTCTCTGTCTCCCTTTCTCATTTATAGTATTGAATGATAAGGACACCAAAAAGAAAACTTACATATATCTCATTGTGGCCTCTCTTCAAAATGTCAACAGACACAGAGACAGTGTTAAATTATCTACTTATAAAAAATGCTTAGAAAATCAAAGTTTATACAGTACACAGTACATTAGCAGTCCGCAAGGCTGGGGAAAAGAGAAATAAGAAGGCAGTGTTTCTTTAGGAGCTAAAGAAAATACTTTAAGTGGACTAGGGTGTTGGCTATATTTTTAAGTGAACGAATTAAATGGTAAGTAAATTACATTTTAGCAAAACTGGTAGAAAAGACAATGCCTAGTTGATGATAAATGCTCAAAGAATTTGAAAAGTTATTCTCAGTTCAATTAATAATAATGAAGGAGAAATGGCACAAAAGAGGGAGAGATTTGAGAGACAAATAAAAATGAACCAATATGAAAGCAATAAAGTAAAGCAAGAAGGAATAAAGAGTAGGAAAGAATGTGGAAAGGGCAGGGACAGAGAAAGGAAGGAAAAAGGAAAGAGAAAAGGAAATCAGAAGGAAAGAAAAAATAGTCAGGGAGGGAGACTGGGAAGTAGAGAGGACAGATGCATGGAAGAAAAGGAAGAAACATAAGGCCAATGAGCTCCTATTTAATAAACATCCCTAGCTTCAAATTTTCTGGTGAGAGTTAGATCGAAAAGGCTTTCTTCTTGCTCTTCTGATCCTTTTCCCGAAGGATGAAAGTGAGAAGACTGTTGACCTTGTAGATCAAACTCTACAAAGAGTCTCTTTTGAGATATTTTAGAATGCGGGCTGGAAATAACTGACAAAGGAAGAGCCACAGTGCTTGCTTGCCAAGATAAATTACTCCCATGGAAAAGGGAAGCTGCTGTCCTTCAGGTGAGGAGATCCTGAATAGGGCAGATAAAAAGAAGACATAGGAGGAGACAATGAGAACTAAACAGATCATGAGACCACATGCCCACATGCACAATGTGTAGGATTTCTTCTCTGTGCAGGCCCCCTTTGTGAGGGAAAATGTGGCAGAGAAAATCTTGGATTACTTTAGACCCACACAAGGCAATGTAGAAAACTACACTGTCACCTCATTGCCATGTATGAGCAGAGCACAGGACAAAGCTATGATATAAATACTCTCTTGGGACTAATATGGATAATGTAACACGGTGTCAGGGAAATAGACCATGAGCAAGGATAATATAACATAAAAGTCAAAGAATATCTGATGAGCCCAGTTCACATAAGTGGTAGAGAAGTGGAGAAACAGCAGGCTGTCAACCACTTATGATGACAGTACATACAATTTTAGAGATGGGAAAAGGTGACAAAAAGAGGTACATGAATATGGGTAGTCTGCCTTCACTCCAGCAGTACTCTGATGAGCAGATTCCCAGCAGTGTGAACACTTCCTTCACAGAATAGTAGGAGAGGCACTGGCTGCGGCTGCCACAAGAAAAGTAAGAAGCCAAAGAGAATAAACTGAGACAAGTTTGAACATATCTCAAAATACATACATGTACCTGCTGAGATCCAAAACAGAATGCAGACAGACACACAGACACACAGACACACACACAGACACACAGACACACACACAAAGCTAGTTTGTGGAAAAGATCAAATTGCAACTTAATAACTCTATGCTATTGAACTTGTTCCACATCATACTTTTTTCTCATAAATTCAATTAAAATGGCCATAACATTCACTGTAGTGAAAGTTATAAATGAGACCTATATATTAAATACTTAAGCCAGAGTTTAGCAACCAACTGGGATTTATGAACACTGAGTGCAGGAAATTGCATGCATTTGGAGCACTGCACACAGGCATGCGTGAACAGGTATAATACTTCTCATAGTGAGCATGTCCTAGGAAATAAATATTTGAATTGGGTGTTTCATAAAATGTATTCTCCAAGAATATTTGTCTTTTAATTGATTATCTAATTGGTTTTGATTTATTTTCAACCTTTCTTATCAGCATTCAATACAGACATCTTATTTTCTATTACATAAAAAACAAAGGGAGTTATAATGTTACATGGATGTAACATGCTTTGACACCCAATTTCTTAAGAGCCTGAAGCAAGGGGACAATTAAAAGTCAAGATGGACAATTTAGCAGGAGTTTGTATTAGTATAAAACAAGCATAGAATTCCAAATATCTTATAAAATGTCCCTGAAATTCAAGTAATGAACAGTACTTTCACTCAGACAGAAATAGATCTACCTCAATTAAAATACATATGTAGATGGTTTTAGTGGAAAATTTTAACATACATCAGAAGGCAATTAAAATTGCTAATTGTAATGCACTTAGAAATATTCAGAGAATAGATACTAAGACAGAACAGATACTAAGTTTAAATAGATTTAAACTATTTGGAAAATAAGTAATAAATATTTTCCCCCCAAATAGACAAAATTTACAAACAATTCTGTTAGGACATAAGAAATCTTCCTTCAAAGTATAAATATTATGTAGATTATAAAAAGAAGCATTAAAAGGAAGCATTACAATTCTTTCCCCCCACCCCACCCCCCACTGGAGAGATGGAATACTGGACCTCAGTCACACTGAGCATGTGCTTTAACATTGAAAAAATTCTTGCTCCCCTCATGGGTTGGTGCAAAACACATTTTTTTTCCCATTTTTTTACACAGGGTCTTCTTTTATAGTTCAGGCTCGCCTTGAATTCACTACATAGCCCAGGATGGCCTCAAACTTGTACTGATCCTCCTGTATCTGAGTCCCGTCCCATACGCTAGGATTTCAGGTGTGCACCACCACAGATGCCTAATACATTATTAAATAGTTTCAATAGTAAATCATGATATGAATTAAAAAATAAATAGAGTTGGATAATAATTCAAGGATTAAAAAAACACTTTCAGTTAAATAAACTTTTAAGATATATATTTAGCAAGACATTACATCAAAAAATCCAATGAACAATGAATACAACAGGAGTGAATATGTTAGAAAAGATAAACAAGACAGAGTTAACTAGGAAGAGGTAAAAGGAAAACAAAGTAAAAATGACAAAATATTATAAAGATGGCTAGATTAATTTTTTTTTTTTCTTTTGATACCGGGGATCCAACTCTGGTCCTTGCACTTTCAGGGCAGGCAGCAGAACCACTGAGCTAAATCCCCAGCCCCTGATTAATTTCTGAGGAAGGGTCTCATACGTGATGCACACTGGCCATCAACATTTGATCCTTTTGTATCAGCTGCCTGAATGCTAGGATTATAGATGCATACTACTGCACCTGGATAATCAAGCATATTTTAAGAGAAATAAAAATTAGAATGATCATTTAATGAATTTTAGTGAATAAATTCTCAGAAAAATAAATAATTACAATTATGCCAATAGAAGCCGATGAAATAACTTGGCAAGCAACTCAAGTGGCAATAAAAAAACCTTCCTTTATAAATGTATCTCCCACTGGGTTTTCAAGTGATTCATTGAAACTCTCCAGACACTGATCAAGATGCCATCTGTATGTACCAATTCCTCAGCATGAATATATTTATTATGTGTAACAAACATATACTGTACAGATATAAGCATTATAATAAAAAATGATATACTCAGCTGGGCATGATTTGAAATACAGTATTTAGGGTAAGAAATCTCTGCAGGTTATGTCACCAGGGTAATGCAATCTAAATCCAGACAACATATTTACCAGAAAAGTCAATTATACACCCATTTCACATATGCATGCATATTTTAAAAGCTAGAATAAAACATTGCCTAGCAAAATACAATTGTATACTAGAAATTAGTTCTTCTAGTATGTGTGGCTGCATGGTTCCCTAGGCTGCATGATGTCCTACTTTCAATCTAAGTACCACACACAATCAAAGTCACAAAAAAGTGACTACATAATGAAGTCATGTTTGTTCATCTTATCAAAGGATGGTTCAGCATCATAAAGCTATGGTGAAATTCATCACAAAAATAAACAACAAAAAAAGAACTGATATTATTTGAATCTTGATATATTTTTCTAAAAGTCAATTTTTATTATTTCTTAAAGGCTTTAATGAAAAACACCACCATAAAAATATCCACCATAATGTGAGTACTAACTTGAACCACATATGCCATAAAACCAGCATATATTACAATGAATGGAGACACAGTACATGAATTATTTCAAAATCAGAAATAAGTCAGGGGTATTCAGCCTTCACTGTTCTCGTGTGAAAGAAAAATTCAAGTGGTTATTTTATTTTATTTTTTTGGTACGGGGGATCAAACTCAGGACCTTGCAAGTGTGGTATTAAAAGGCAAGGCAGAGAAAAAGTGACATGAGGATTAAAATGAAAGATAAAATCTCTATGCATGACTAAGAGAATCAAGATATGAAATTTGGGAAAATGATAGGGAGATATATATTGCAAAAGACAAGGTTAACTGGAAAAAAATGAGTGTTTCTCATAGCTTTAATATGTACTAAAACTATGTTGATGTAATAAAGCTACCCAATACCCAATCAGAATAGAAATTATAAACAAATAGCTCTCAAACATTTTGATCTCCAGTATTCCTTAATATAAAGTCTACCTAAGACAGTGTTTTCAGTATTTAAACAATGTCTACAATCAGGCCAAGTTCTATAGCCCTTAATTCAGAGATGACACCCTTCTCCCTTTCCACTCATACCCCTATCACATATGTGTCCAAGCAAACGCCCCAATTCAAGGCATTTCTCAGAGTGGGTTTAACAGGCAGCCCCTTCTAGAAGTTATCCTTTGAAGGTATTCCTCTGCCCCTGCTAATACTTTAACAACTTCCATTTTTCTCAGCATGCTAAACTCTATGACAGGCCTCACTGAGTCAAACTGTGAGTAGAAGTCTCACCTAATAATTAAGATTATAATTTTTTGCTTCGCTCTGTATGGAACCCAGGAGTTCGCTGGGTGCTTGGCAGTTGCTCCACCACTGAGGCACATCACCACCCTATGAATTCTCAAGACTTATCAACACCTATTATCAGTTTGGACATACTGGAAATTTAGGAGATCGTTATTAATATAAAAAACAGAAGTCTGGGGGCGGGGATTTAGCTCAGTGGTTCCACTGCCTGCCTTGCAAGCGCAGGGAGCCGAGTTCGATCCCTGGTACCAACCCCCCCCCCCCCCCAAACCCAGAAGTCTGAGGAGAAGTTGTGGGTAGAAGAACCTGCATCACAGCCATTTACAAACTTCAGATCCTCCAGATCGGCTGCCGGCAGGAATGAGACGGAGGACCTAGCTCACCACAGGTGCACCCAGCACCAACACATATCTGAGTCAGTGTCTTCTCAAGGCCCTTTCTCTTCCCAGACTGGTGGAGATGAGGCTGCAGCAGGAGATTTCCAAAGATGGCATCCTAGGCTGACGGTGTCACAGTGATTCATGGTCAGTCCAGGAGGACTAGGGTCTGGAGCTAAGCAGGGAGGCTCTAGCCACTATAGCTGCTTCTAACCACTTCTAACCAGACCTCAGCCTGATTCCACCCCTTCTCCGAGCTCCCTTCCCACAACGTCACCATTGCATAGACTGAGTGCCTCCCAGTGTCTTTCCTATGTCGCCCACAGCCAGTAGAAATCACAAAAGGTGATCTAGTGAGCTGAGGGGCTCTCAGCAACATGCTCAGGACACAAACTCCGCCGCCATGACACCGGAAGAGCCCGCTTACTCTGGCCTCTCTGATTGGACAGTTCATACAGCCCGCTGTTTTATCGTGATTGGCTCCTGCTCCATCGCCCTCCCTCTGAGCAAAGAGTGACGAGAAAAACAAACCGCTAGCTGCAGGAGTAGAGCCCAAAGGAAAGACTGTAACAGACTTTGGGACCAGCCTCTTCCACGCGTTAATCTCACCTTGCCTGAGGGATACCTGCATTTAAGGGCTTTACTCCTGGCTTTTCAGAGCCGCCCCTAAAGGACTCAGTGGACTCTTCCCGGAAAATGGGTTACACGTGTTCAGAAGGTCCCCGGGTCAATGTCCTAGGGAAGAATCAATCCTCTAATATCAGAAAGCATCCCGAGTCCAGGACAGGCCGGGACACAGTGAATAAAAGAAGGCAAGCTGTTTGAGAGGTCAATATTTGGGAATGAGGCAGAAGACTTCATTGTTAAGATTTTTCCACTATCTCTCTCAGCCAAGGAAATGAATATATGTCCCCGAAAAGTAACACAATTACCGTGCAATTGACGAAATTAGTTACATAATAGAAATGTTCTGCAAAAGAGTAAAAATGAAAAACAGCAAGCATTTCAACTCTCCCAGACAAGCTACCTAATCGTCCATTAAAATTAAAAATTAAAAAACCCTGAATTCTGAAAGTAAGCATATTGCCAAGAATGAGGGCAAGAATGGTTGCTGAAATGGAGCACCACCACTCATGGACCCATCCATTTCCTGGTGATGAGCCAGGGACAGTTAAAGACTTCAGACTGAGCTCCCCATGCCCTGAAGTGCCCTCTGCACAAACTGAAACTGCCTCTTTCAGCACTTTAATATTCCTAGAAGGAATATATTACCTGGAGTCATGTGAGACTCTTCACAACTTGTTTGGCCTGACAGATGTTTAGGATATGAGTAAAGCACACTTCTAGGTGAGTGGTGGAGTCAGGTGAGTGTGACCTAATGGACCAAATCTGGTCCTTGGATCTTTCCTCGAAGGCTCCTTCCCTGTTGGGAGCAATGCTACATAATTCTAGGGAAAAATCATTTGAGTAGGCCTAGTTCGCTTGCCTACAGCCCAGCTACAGAGTAACTCCAGTTTGGCCTCGGGTCACAACTGAGACTTCAGTGATCCGGTGATGCTGTGATTCTACAGGACAAGAAATATCCTGGGAGAACAAACATCTGCTCAGTTCCTCATTGTTCTTGGACTGTTAACATCTTGTTTACCCGAGATGTACTGAACTCTCTGCAAGCCTTTTGTTACACCTTGTTTATCCCAATGTGAACTATTGAACTTTCTGCAAGTCATTTGTTACATTTGTTTCTCCCGATGTACTGAATTCTCTGCAAGTCATTTGTTACTAGGTACTGAATAAAAGGTGTGGTAAGCTGGGGGCTTTTGTCTTTGCCGCCCAGAGCAGCACTGATCAGCAAAGCTCAGCTTCTTCTCAGTCTCATTTGTCTACCTTTCCTGTAATTCACCGTGTGCTGCCGTGGCTCGCAGGAGACCAGGACTCACTGCAGAGGTTCTGGTAATGCCCCCTTCCCCTGTTCCCTACATTTCCCTACTCTCTGGCCCCTGACTCATAAAGTAGTTAGCATTTTTTCTTCACATCTATTTGGTATGATATTTCTGCATTGGAAACAGTCAAACCCAGACTGCAATCTCTGAAACAAGGAGACAAACTACACTGTTTCTTCTTAAATTCTGTATGTCAGGTATTTTGTTAGTGTAACTAACTAAATAAGCAAAAACCACATACAGTTCAGTTAGGTGTGTCCTAAATAAACTTCCAAATGCATTGATTCATTCTTCAAAAAATTGTATAAATGTTTTTCTCTGTGACCTCTCTGCACAGATTTATTCTCTTTATGTGTACATATTTCAGTCTGACTCCAGCAACTCTTCACATATCAAAACCACTTGAAGTGGGCATGGTGGTGTACACCTGTAATCCCAGCTCTTGGGAGGCTGAGGCAGGAGGATTGCCACAAGTTTGAAGCCAGTCTGGGCTACATAATGAGTTCAGGGCCAGCCTGAACTACAAAGGGAGACCTTGCCTCAAAAAACCAAAAGAGCAGGGTATTTGGCTCAGTGGTTCTGCCACCTGCCTCGCAAGGGGAAGGTCCCGAGTTCGATCCTCAGTAAACCCACACACGCCAAAAAAACAATACTTGTTTCCTCTACAATTCATTCTGCTCCAGCCAGGCAAAAGTAGGTCAATGCAAATAAGCATCTGGCCATGAATTAATGTTTAAAACAAACGTACCGCTGCAGATACTTGGACTCATGTTGCACAGTATTTTGCAAGCTGATAGAGGCCTCCTTTATTACCTACCAATTTCACTTGTAGGTGCTGACTTAGAAGAACCAATGAAGGATATTTACAGTGAAGTGAAGATATGCATAACATCTGGGAACATTCTGGGACATCACTGAATATGCTGACATTTCCATCTGCAGGTATCCAAAAATTTACATGCTGTCTTTTCTGTCTGGAAATTAATTCTCAATGTTAGTACTTTACATGAATCACAAGTGCACATGCATCAGGTCTCAGTTAAACATGGCCATTTTAGAAGATTTCTTTCACCCCTTGGCACGATCTTTCAACATTACTGAGGGGCAATGGACACTTGGCTTATCTCATCACATTTTATTCCAAGGTGCCATGCTCAATAGAAGAGAATTTCTCAACCTGAGCCATGAGAAGCTGAGGACAGAGAAGAGCATTGTTCTTAGTCATTAGTGCTTCTCAGCATGTATAATATTTCCACGCCAAATGAGAATGAAACTCATGGTGGTGAAAATAAGAGAAAATAAAAATAGACAAAATGCTGTGAGAATGTGAAAGAAGGCAATGTTAAATTCACTAGCTCAATGAAAAAGGTGGCATCTCACCTGGGGTGCTTTGAATGACACAAAAGAGTATCCTAGGCAATGTTAAATTAGCATTGATGGCAGAGAAACTAGTTTGAAGCAAAGGCATGTGGGTATGCTGAGCATGAAGAGAGGACATTCTTATATAGTCTGAGAGTAGACCACAAAGGAGAAGGGAGCCTCTGAGAAATGTCTCCCTCTTGTGCCTATAGAAGCCTAGTGAAATGTTCCAGCACCATTCCAGTTGAAGGCAGACTCTAGAAGGAATAAGGGGCCCTTTTACTTCAATTGCCCTAAGTTTCGGATAGGTTATACTATTGGGCTAATGGATTTTTGGGGAAAAACATAATACACTTCAAATATATTTACTCACATCAGAAAAATCTGTAAAAGGCCTGAGATAGCTGCAAACTGTTGGTCAATTTAAAAATGAGCACCTCTATGTATGCATCCTTTGTTGATAATTCAGGTACAGAGGCCAGACCACATAAGCTCCGTGAGTTCAGATTCAGGTTTCAGGCAGAATCATGGAGACTCCTAACACACCTACTTTTTGTTCATGTAATACAAAATGTAATGACTTCATATTGGTGGAGAATCTATAAACAGTCTTCAAAACCAAGCTACTGTTGGTTCCCTGGGCCGGTCTCTCTCTCTCTCTCTCTCTCTGAAAAGAGACCTGTAACATTAGGTGAAAAAAGAACTTTCCCCTGTCTCAATGGTGACACATCTTAACTTTTCCCACCAACACAGGAGTTTGGTTCTTTGGACACTTAAAATTAAAAAAGAAGGACCTAATATCATCTCATATCTCAGAGTACCATCTGGTCAACTTCATATAAACAACAGTAAGAAAAACTGAGGCTTATTAAAAGGAAATGTGCAGGCACTGATGCCTTCATAAAGCAGTCTCCACCTCCCCCTAGACAGACTTCTGACTGGGCAGATCCTTGTGGTCTTTTCTTGTCTTTCCACCACAATCTCCTTAACTGTGGGCATCAGTATGAATATGGAGACAGCTTTGTGCATTTGGGCAGTGACATTTTTACTGTACATCAGTTTTGACATTGTGAAATATTCTGGATATGAACACATCAATGCAGATGTATACAAGCCAAGTACCATGTCTTTGCTCTGTCCAGTGAAACCATTTTCTTCCTGCATTGTCCATTCTTACTGCCTTTGATACAGTGCTCAAGCATTCATTCTACAATACTTACTGTGCTAGGACCTTAGAGGGCTTTCATGGGTGATAGAGATGAGCCAGATCCTTTGCTTACGTTTTAATATTTTGTTCCAAAGGCAAATGAACATAAACGAAGGCACCTCATAATGCAAGGCCATAATTAAGGTGGGGGTAGATTGTGGACATAAGAAAGTCAAATGGCAAATGATTTCATTTGGGAAATAAATAGAGCCAGAGAGAAAGACCAAGCCACAGAGGAGAGATTCAAGAGCCATGGGACCTCAGCCTGAGAAAGACCAACCAGGGGCAGAAGAGTAGAATTACAAACAAATCCTTCAATAAAGACAGTACTGACAGACATGTTAAGGGTCATAGAGTTGACTACAGTCTTTCTCTCTAAAAGTATGCTCTATATAACTTTATACTTCCTAAAATATTCATTTATAAAGTGTTATTATGTCTACTGAAGTCTTAATAAAGATGCCACAGTAGACAAAACTTACATTGCATTCTATTCATTTCCCATGACAGTGCACTTGAGAGTATTTAAAGCTCTGCAGAGCCACTCACTAGACAAGACCTTTTGACAGTGAGAGAAACACTCTACTCAGTCTACCTTGGGTCTTTCATTCAGCCATTTTATCATTGTTATGAATAATAATTTTGTGTTGTGTAATGAGGACATTTATTTTAATAAACAAAAGTGAAACATAGCAAAAGGTTGGATCTTATCCAGCCCATCAACAATAAAGTACAGAAATTCAAGGATAAGTGTAGACATCCATGTACCAGGGACTTCCTCCTGACTCAAATCATGGATTTCAAATCAGTAACTCGGGCCGAGGATTTAGCTAAGTGGTTCCGCTGCCTGCCTCCCAAGTGCAAGGTTCCAATTTCGATCTCCAGTACAAAAAAGAAAGAAAGAAAGAAAGAAAGAAAAAGAAATGTGATTCAAATCAGTAACTCATTCTGATTCAAAATGCACTCTAAATTTCATATTTTGGGAACTGAGTATCTAATGAACAGAATTGAAATAAGGGACCCCTAATAGGTGATGAGCGCATTTTCTATCCTGAATGGAATGATGTTCACATGAAAGTCGGGGACATATGACTAGAGTGGGCTTCTAATAACTATAGTACTCACTTGTTCTTTCTATCACATACATGGTTACTTGGCATTCAAGAACGTATAATACAAACTGGGCATGGAGGCACATACCTGTAATCCCAGCACTCAAAAGGCTGAGGTAGTAGGATCACCAAGAGTTTAATTCCAGCTTTGGGGGTTTTTGTTCAAAGCCAGCCAAAATTACATAGTGAGACCTTGTCACAAAACAAAACAAAACGTATAATGCAGCACAAAAGTTCTCACTAGATTTTATGCCATATTCTTACAATTTCCAGCCCCAAAATATATTTCACCTCCTTATTTATTACCCTATGTGTGACATTCTGACATAGGAGTGGATATTAGAGTGCAGCACTGCTCTTCTTGATTGGAATAAGAAAGCAGTCATTCCCATTCAAGATGTCTAAGAAAGCAACCGTGTTGGGAGTGGGAATGTGACAGCAGACTGAGGGTTAGTGCACAGAAACCCTTTAGGGAGGGATCATATGTTAAAGAATTAAATCTCCCAGATGGTTCAGACAGCCTACTGCAGTCCAAATACCCTATCTGGAGACACACATGCATTTCAGCCTATCCCAGCTATGAGAACTTGTGATATTATTAAATTTATGTAGTTTTGCGTGCTTCATCAGCAAAAGCAAGGCCAATCAGGTTGCACTTCAAAAGGTCCTTATGATGATTCAGGAATCTGATGTGCAGAGAAGGTCCTGTATGTTGGAAGCACTCACTTTCTGTTGATTACAGGGTATTCAATGCAGTCTTGAAACTTTGACATTGTTGCTAGAGGAATAATTCTGGTCTTTGGCACAAATATTTGAAACCAGGCCATAAACATGTGGAAGGGCCACAGAACTGAACAAGTCCCATAAAATATCATGGATTATCTTGATTTTTGACAGAGGAGGAGATCAGTGAGGACAGATCTGCACTAAAGGGTCAAGCACTTGGTATAAATGGAAAATGATAAGCCCTGGTATATTATTTTCAATAATATAAAAGCCATTAATAGAGTGGGTTTGATAGCAGTCAGGCATAAGAGGTAAATGAAGAGACATGGCCATATTGAAGCCTATGTCCACTTTTGGGAAAGAAATGGGAAGAGGGAAAATGAATTGCATTTGGAAACATACTGCACTGGGCTATGTGAGGTTGAAACTTTCCATCACACTGTGCAGATTCTAATTCTATCCATTTCCTCTGGTGACCTCCTGAACTGTCTCTTAAATGTTCTTTTTCTATCCTGTATGGGGCTGTATTTCCTCGAGGAATGGGAGGGACTCATATCATGCAAAATCATTTCATGAAAATGGAAAGATTGTTTACTGTGTCATTTACCTTTTAAAATTTGCTTTGTTGAGTCTCTTATTTAAAGGTTGTCAACTTTGTGTTTTCTTCATAAATAACTTGTGACTGTTTCAGTTCATGAGATCAATAGTTGCATTATTTTTCTAAAATCTAAATGCAACACTTTGCTTAATTTTCTACCTTCCAAAAACTTCTGAGTTTGAATTATATATCAATGTATAAATAGTTGTGGGAAACAATAAGCCATATGGAATCCACAACATCGCTCAACACATAGTATAATCTCATATAATGTTTCCTGAAGTATAAATGTCTGAGTTCCCACAAAATTCACATATTGAAACATACTTTCTAATGTGATAATATGAGGAGGTTAGAGCTTTGCAAGATATTGAAATCATGCAGTCAGAAGTCTCAATAATAACAAATGTATGCACTTGTAAAATTGACCAAAATCACCTTGTCCATCCCTCCTGCCGTATGAGAACTCACCTGGAAGTCACCATCTTTAAAATATGTCTCAGTACAGATGTAAGTTGCAAATGCATTGATCACGGACTTCCTAGTCTTCACAACTGTTCTCATGCTTGCAGTTCTCCTTCCTGTGTCTGGGGTCTGGGAACACAGATGTCCACGACCGTATGTGACTGTATATCACATTTGCCCACTTGTAAAACTAATATGCTGCATGTGGAAACATTATAATTCTCCTCTGTGTGATGAGAAAAAAGCCACAGTATTGAATATTGTTCACTGCAACATGAAAAACTTGAAAGGCACTCTAAAGAACCTGGGAAAAGGGAAAGTAATATTCTGACAATTATTTTTAAAAGCCATAAAATATTTTTCAAAAGATTGTACCTGCACCGATCCTCTGACAAGTAGAAACCTTCCCAGGTATAATGGCGCATGATACCCTGGCAGATCTGCCACCTTTGCCTTCCCTGCACTGTATCATGAGAAGCTGACCACATTACTTAGAATGCCACAACCTCTGGATTCTGGTTGTTTTACCTGATGAAATGTACCAGCAGCATTGCTAAAGACAAGAGGGGAGAAAAGATAGGATACTTATTCTCAGTCAAGCACCCTGGTTTTCTCAATGTATGGCCATCTCTGTGTCCTCTGTTGGTTACTTTGCAAAGCTCAGGGTCTCACAGTCCTGAGAACTCCTGGCTGTTGCCTCATCAGATCTACTGAAGCTTTCCCCAGATGCGTGTTACTGGCCTTGTCATTAGTCACGTGACACATGGGTTTCTAGAATATTATAGGTAATTCTGTGAATACACTTTAATCCATCTCTAAGTACATTTTTGAGTGCATTGCCCAGTTCCTATATGGAACTTGTAGAAGTCTGAAGAGTGCTTATAATTTAAAGTAGAAGCTATAATGTGTGTAAAGATGGAGATGTGAGCAAAAGTGGAGAATTGGGGATTATATCAGCTGGGTTCACATGAAACAATCATAATAAATACAATTTACAGAAAAAGGCCAGGCAGGGTCTTAGAACTCTCAGGATGATAGAAGAACATATCATGGGCTGAGTGGATCAAAGAAGATTTCTTTCTCCCTCTTTTGGGGCCTCAGAAGACATAAATGTTGGCTAATTTGCTTTCTGGAGACTATCTTCCTGACTTCAAATGAATTCTTTCCCACTCTGTCTTCATAGGGTGGAGAGAGAAAACTCTAACTCTCTCTTCACTTCCAAGGAGATTCTAATCCTGAAAGAGTACCCACCTTTGTGATCTTGCAGAACAAGTTTACATCCTAAAGGATCCAGTTCCAAATATTGTTGTGGTGTGGGTTAAAGCTTCAAAACATTATCTGAGGATGTCCATTCATTTCAAGAGAGGCTTATAATTATATTTTGAACACAAATAAGAATATTTATTAATGCAAAAATCTGAACATAAGGTAATTTTGACCATTTTCTTTCTTTCTTACAGCATGATTCTAGATGTGAAATAGCATCATAATCAATACTTCCCTCTATTCCATTTTGGCTCAAGGGGGTAGGCAGGCCACACATGGGTGTAGAAAATATTAAACTGCTCTTTCTCAGTACATGAGGGTTGAACTTTCTCTAGTGCTTAAGAATAATTTCCAAAGGAGTAAAAGGTTTTGACATTGAGTATCACATCTGAAACAAGAGGGAAAAATTGGGATTCCTTTTATTTTATTAAATTGCCCAGGCTGGGCTCTGTTATAAAGAATCCACTTGTCAACAAAAAACAGGCTCTTTGTTGTGAGAAAAAGAAAAGTTTATTCCGGTTAACAGGAACTAGAAATCAAGAGATTTTAGCAGCTAGCTGGGAAGAGCCAAGTTTATCACATCTGTCTGTGGATGGGCTGATGATGGGAGATAGTGACAGCGAGCCGGGAGAGATTTCATCCCTGAGAGAATGGGCTAACACCAGGAGAGAGAGCAATATCGGTGATTAACTGGGAAAGGAATTAGGCTTATATAGGTATTGAAGGGGCTCAGGAAAACGGGGTGGAATATTTATGATTTCGATGCCCAAGGACGGTCTGTTCAGGGGTGTATACAATTACTGGACTTTTCAGTGCCAGGAGGTTGCAAATCACATTTTTTACTCCATTTGCCTTACTTACTGGGAAGTTGCTGGTATTCACTAAAAGCAACCTGTTTATTTTTCCTGTTGATTTAGAACAGGCCTGACAGGCTCAAACTTGTAAACTGGAAATCCTTTTGCCTCAGATGCCCAGAGATTACAGGAGTGCACCACCATGTATAGCTTTCACACATTGTATTAAGAAAAAAAAGAGGCCAGGGATTTAGCTCAGTGGTTCCACCACCTGCCTCACAAGCACAAGGACCCAAGTTTGATACCGGTACCAAAAAATAAATAAATAAAAATTTTAAAAAAGAAAGCATGAAAACCAAGGAATATAACTATTAAATACAGATATATTCTACAGTTATTCAGCAGCAATATTCTACAAAACAGTCAAGAGTGAATAAAAGCCACCTGCTTTACTCAGAGTCACAGGAAAAATCCACATTCAGACATTTAAACATGTTTCCAATGTAGAGGGTGAGATTGACTACTGAAATAATGTGCCACAGTGAATAAGATCCTGGGATGAGGCAGGGCCAGATAAAAATATTAACTTTTGCCGCTGGACATAGCCTGCGATTCCCTTTTCCCAGTTTGGAAATGAAACTTCTTCCACCCTAATATTTACTAGAGGAGCATGCTTACCTGGAGTCACTTTACTGTTCTCACTGAAAGTGTCAAATTCATCCCTCCTTTCTCCCAAACTATGTAAAGGAGTCTCTCTCTGAGCCTAACCTTTGCAGATTTTTATATATACAAATTATATATTGACTCCATCAAATGTAAGTATGCCCGAATCAAAATTGTGTGCAGAAAATCCCAAGGAAATAGGATTACAACCTCAGAAAGGAGAGAAGCACCCAATGGCTGTGGCTTCTGCCTTCCACATGGCTTCTGCATATGAGTCTCTAGCCTTCCACCACTCTGCAGCTTTTTGCTGTTCACATTCATTCTATTGGTGTTTTCTCCAGCTGGAGGCCTCCTACAAGGAAGACTGCTGGCCAGGAAACACCAGGGGAAACTCATTGCTCTTTCTTTGCAGACTCAAGATTGGCCTCATCTTGAAAGTGTGATTCATCTACATCACAATAACATTTATAAATTAGGACAAGAATTAAATCCAAATCTTTGAACATAACTTTGTGAGACTCCTTGATTCACATTATGTTAACTGATAAAGTAGAAAAGGGAAATGCTAAGACATTTTATTTGGATTTAAAAATGGACAAGTAAAAACACTGGTGAAAATAAAAAGTCTACAAATACTTATATGTAATCAAACTGGTTTGGGAAAAAACTTATTAAACATGAACTCTCTCCCCTGTTCCCTCAGCCCCAGTACTTCTCTCAAGGTCCCAGGTCGGTGCTTGTCTCCCGATTCTATCTGTCTGGGGATGTTTGTGTTCTCTTTGCCATTTGAAACTGTCTCTCTACATCACCTCCACTACCACTGACCCAGCCAGTACTTTCTAGGCCAAATCCTAAATATCCTAAAAATGTATTTTTCAGCAGGTTTATTTCTTCAGAAGTTCAATCACACCCCATGTGAAACCAAAGTATTGCCTTGGGGCAAAGATAGAAAGTTTTCAATATTCTGTGATTTAGACATGAGAGTGGAAGGGCGGTTGTTCTTGGGCAATGTACATGTTGTTCATCATTTGGCAATTTGGTCGGTCATATGTCTCTTCCAGACTGAAGGACCCTAGTTAGCAAGACAGACTCCATATTGCTGTTTGACCCACCTGCCTGCCATTTAGATGAACTCAGAAGGAGGAAGCTTAAAAACCTCCTCCCCTTAGAAAGTCTCTTTAGAAATAACAATTAATCAACTATTGTTTTACAAATATTCTAACAGCAGGACGTTCTGCTTCTGTATCTTTTGCTTGCTTTACTACTTCTATCCCATAGGGGGCCTAGAAACTGTTGGCCTCAAAGTAGTATAAAATATGTTCATCTTCCCCCAGTTGGGGCTCAAGTCTGATGCTCGGCTCGGTCCTGCCCAGTAATAAACTCCTGTGTGGATTTAATATCAGTCTCTGGTTCGTTCTCTCTCACTGGGTGTAACACAGACAACTTCTGTCTTTTTTTTTTTTTTTCTGTTGTGACAAGCCTGATGGGAGTTGTGTACCTCTCATTTATAATAAAAAAATAGAGTAGTGCTCCTTTATCTGAGGGGGATATGATTCTATGTCACCAATGTATGCTTCCAACAGAGGATAGTAATAAATGACACATACACTCACACACATACATATATATAGCATATATACCTATGAAAAATTTAATATAAATTATGCACAAGTAGAGATTTCACAATACAGAATTGGTTACAAATAGTGTAATTGGTGCCATGTAAATCTGCTGTCTTTTCCTGAATGTTGCCCCTGTTACTGTATTCATCTTTCTTGTCATGATGTGACATCACACAATAGCTATGTAATGAGATAAATTGGGATAAATAATGGATCGTAGTGGCATGAGATTTAATCACGCCACTGAAGCTGGCATATGATTTGAACCTTGCCAATTTTGATTTCTGGAATTTTTAATATTATTAGACCTTGCTAAATTGGCAGAAATAACATATGGATAAAGAGGGGCTATGATCATCTTAGCTGCTGCCACACCCCAACTACTTGGACATACAGGGGCAAAGCTTGCACCCCAAAACTCAGGCAGCCCTGCACCAAAATTTTTGGTAGGTGAATCTGATGCTTCAGTTTTCATGCATTGAACTCATATGCTTGTGTGCATCATGTGCTTGTGTTGCATACTTGTGACTCTCCATTTCTGGGTCACAATGTGGCTTCACAGCCATCATTTGAGATTCTGTTTCTTGGAATTATAGTCTGTGGATTTACTTTACAAACATGGGAACGATCCTGAAATCCTTATACACTTGCATATTTAGTTCAATGGGTTTTTGTTGTTGTTGTTGTTGTTGTTACCAGGGATCGATCTCAGGACCTTGTCCTTGCTGGGCAGGCAGGGGAACCACTGAGCTAAATCTCCAGCCCCTACACTTGCATATTTAGGATGCTGCTGTTTATAGATGATTGAGTTTACTATTAGAGGTATTCTGTTTAACTTTTATAAGAAAAAATAAAAGATCAGAAATTGGAAAATAAGATAAATATTTTACAAATGGAAACAGGATGAAGAAATGGATGGAAAAGGGAGAAATGGGGATGAAAGGAGAAGTAAAAAAGTGTTCAGATGTGCTGCATACATCCGCCACTTTCTGACAACAAATGTAAACATTATACACTGTAAACATGTATTAATAAACATTTTAACTTATTAAAATTATTTTGTTTTGGGATTGTTAATAATGTCATCATCATGACTTGATGGAGGCATGCCATAAAACCTGGTAAACCACACTTCTGGGTGTCTGTGTATGTCCCTCTAGAGAAAATAATTGATATGTGGGCTATTGATCTCAGTGAGAAACAAATGCATTGAGAAAAATTGGTGTCATCCAAGGGGACTGGGCATTGGTGGAACAAAAAAAGTGGAAAAGAAGCTTCTGGACACTTGAATTTTCTTAAACAGGTATAATATTCGATGCTGTCATCATTCAAGAACATCAGACTCCAGTGTTCAGCCTTTGGACACAGACATTTGTTAGTAGTTTCTTATGGGGCTTCAAAGCCTTCCCCCTCAGGCTGTGGTTGCATTATTGGTTCTTCTTGTTCTTAAGCTGCTAGCTTCATTTCAGTCAGGCAGTGCTTCCCCAAGGTTTAAGTGCTTAGCCACCCCTTGTAGGAGTATTCAACCTCTATGTTTCCTTATACAAGGAAATCTAAAAGTTCCTTTATAACATGAGAAAAGTTGAAAAAAACCCTTTTATATACAGGTATATACATATGTTCCACTGCAGTACACTAACACAGCATTGAACCCAGGAGAGAATGTAATGAAGTTGGTGTTATGTGCATCACAACCTCAACAAAGTTGAATTGATTACAGATATTTCTTGAGATACAAAGTGGACATATTTGATCAGCTGAAAAATTTGAAATAAAATATATTGAATAGAGATACTGAATCTACTGGACATTATAGTTATGCCCTTGGCACATTAGCATGCTTATATTTGCCTGTTCTCAGGAAAAATAATCTAACACAGAGCCCACCTCATAATAAAATACCACATATAATTTCTTAAATACCGTACACTGAAGAGTACTTCTTTACCCCTGATATTTGGTTGCTGACAGAGCAGGGTTCACTGCTGCTGCCCAACAGAAAAAGTGAGTATTGCTGCTGTAAACAGGAACATGCATGTACCACTGAAATATAATGTCTTTAACTCTTTCTGGACGATATCCACAAGAGAAAGCACTACATTGAATGGAGTTACTATTTTTCATTTTTTGAATACCTTGTGCACTGACTTCTGTAGTGGTTGAACTAGTTTACATTCCCACCAATGATGTTGAATAGTTCCTTTTTCCCCTTCAGCCTCATGGACATTTTTTTGAGTTCTTGGTGATATGTGTGTTTTCTGGTACAAGATGCTGTTGCAATTTGCATTTTTCTATTGGGTAAAAATGCTGAACACTTTTTCAGGTATTTAGTGGCCATTTCTACTTATTCTGAGAAGTGTGTATTCATTTCACTTGCACGGTTTTTCAAAACATTAGTTCTCTGGGGAGTAGCTGGAAAACACTTTTCCTGTTCTATAGGTTATTTCTTTATTATTTCCTTCCATGTCTCTGCAGAAGTTTTAAAATTTTATATAATACTTTTTGTTTGTTGTCATCCCACTTTGTTTCCTACCAAAAACACTGTCAACAGCATTGAGAAAATGAATTTTGCTGTGTCTATATTCAGAACGTGGAATGCCTATTTATTCATGTTTTGTTGTTTTACTCTATGATGCAGGCATATATGTGACTGCTGTACAAATATTACCATGGAAAGAATATTTCCTGAGCAAAAAAATCATAATTTGCAATACTGATTTTTTTCATCCGATCTTGTTTATATTCTTGACCTAAACTTTTCTTTTCTTAAATTTAAAATGCAGATATAAAGGGAACTGTTTCATAGTTTGCTAAGGCATCTAGCTAAGCTGACACTACCACCACCACCATGCCCTCCACCACCCCCACCCCCAGCTGGCTTCAAAGTCATGATCATCCTGTCTCTGTCTCTACTGATGCTGGGACTAAAAGAATAGCATTTGGTTAGACCTTTGTACATTAAGGAAGAAAAGGACAAATATGGATGTGTAGGTTTTTATTAACATAATTTAGATACTGGGGATTAAATCTAAGTACTTTAACCTAGTACTAAGGATTAAACCTTAGTCCTAAAGCACTGAGCCACCACTGCAGACCTTTTACATATATTTTGAGACAGGTGTCACTAAGGCTGACCTCAACTTTGTGTTTACCTCCCACCTTTGCCTGCTGAGTTGCTGGGATTACAAACATACATCATCTGAGCCAGCAAGATTTTTTTCAAGGTAAAATAGTGGGAAAGTAAATGTGCTCAGGCTAAAATGTCTTATATTTTAAATATTCCATCTCCACTTGGGATAGCAATACATACTACAGATCTTCCTGGTGATGGTAAGAAGCAAAAGTGGGCTGCAGGGAAGTTGGTCACATGTTGTAGGGTGTAAAAATTGACACTGTTCTCGGTCATGTACTATATTCTATGAACTATATTGACTATTTCAGATATAAAATAGATATAATTTTGGATGATATTACACAACTGGTGAGTAATTTATGTTTCTAACATAATTAAGGCTAGGGCAAACTATATTGTTCAGTGTATTATGGGTATTTAATGCATTGCTCACTTAGGTATTTCAATATTAAAACATCTGTAAAAAACACAGGTCAAAGGAGACCAACTGGGACTCATGCACATACCTTGGCCCAGTGTATGTTTGAGGGCAATTGTCACATACATCACATATCAGATAGTGCTTCTTATGAACAATGAGAAATGGGATTGTATAAATTTATCTCAAAAATTAGTAAAACAGAACACAATCTGAATTATAAATTTGTAAATTTCAGTTTTTAATAAACAGAATGATACCTCACATGAGTTAGGTTTTCCTTCATGCCATTAGTTCAGCTTATTAGGTAAAAACAATAATGATTACCAGAGAATAGCATCACAGCAGCAGGGAACAGAATAAATCCAGTTGCCTCATTAAATTCAATAGCAACCATTCTCCCCAAAACAACTCCACAGATTATAACACTTCTTTCAAAAGTGTTGTTACTGATAAGTCATACCATCATGTATATTTTTTGGAGACATTACTATAATTCATGATACCCTTTTGGAGACTAGTTATGACCTGCTGCTCTGTGGCAATCAAACTCACAGCAGTATAGTTTATTTTTGTTACATGTGGTGGAAAAAGTCCCAGCAAATTAAAAGTCACTGCAATATAAACATGAAAAGAAAAAGTAAGTGGTAAGAAATAAAAATTTTATGTAAATGCTAATACTGGCTCCAAAATGAAAGAAAACTAGCCAAAATTATGTACATGATAAGCAAGTATCTTATAAGCATATAAAAATCATAACACTTGTTGGGCTGGGGATTTAGCTCAGTGGTTCCAGAGCCTGCCTCACAAGTGCAAGGTCCAGGGTTCATTCCCCGGTACCAAAAAAAAAAAAAAAATTTGCAAATCTGCAAGTTGTATGAAAACAACTGTGTCAAAAACACATACACAACTCTCTGAAAATATATCTTAATATGAAATATATCCTCAAATTCAAAAACATCTTTTGTTACACAGAATATGAAGTATATTCACCAAAAAATTAAAACAAATGTGATGGCAAAAATCTCAACAATTAACAAAATTAAGTTTTTTAGTGGCCCATACTTACCAATTTAAAGGCAAAACAAAAACTACATCAACATATACCATACTTAAAAGTAAAAAGCACATTTCAATTCACCATGTTTAATTAAAAGACACTATGTATTAAGCTCAAGGACACTTACACAAAAATAACTATGTCAATACAATATTTTTTATATTAAACACTATAGATACATAATCCAGATATTTATATGTGATTTACAGAAAAACACACCATGTACTTTAGGATATTTCCATCTGGAATTGTATTTCTGGAAAATTTATGAAGAAATATCGACAGAAAACATTTTATGTTAATTATTTGTATCAGTCTCCACTGCATGAAAAATTTTCACAGAATTTTCAAAATAGGTTTATATATATAGTTTCTCCCCAATGAGAAATGCTGAGTTTCCCACCTTGCTACAATACGTAGGATTTCTCCCCAATGTGATTTCTTTCATGTACTTTACAATAATACTTTGTGCTGAAAGCTTTCCCACATTGCTTACATACATATGGTTTCTCCCCAGTGTGAGTTCGTTCATGCCTTTCACAATAAAAGCGTGTGCTAAAAGCTTTCCTACATTGCTTACATACATAGGGTTTCTCCCCAGTGTGACTTCTTTCATGTATTTTACAATAACCCTTTGAACTGAAAGCTTTTCCACATTGCTTACATACATAGGGTTTCTCACCAGTGTGACTTCTTTCATGTCTTTGACAAGCACCACGCGTACTGAAAGCTTTCCCACATTGCTTACACATATAGGGCTTCTCCCCAGTGTGAATTTGTTCATGTCTTTGACAATGAATGTGTGTGCTAAAAGCTTTCCCACATTGCTTACATACATAAGGTTTCTCCCCAGTGTGACTTCTTTCGTGTATTTGAAAAGCACAGCGTGTGCTGAAAGCTTTCCCACATTGCTTACATGCATAGGGTTTCTCCCCAGTGTGATTTCTTTCATGTATCTTACATGTTCTATGCCTGCTGAAAGCTTTCCCACATTGTTTACATACATAGGGTTTCTCTCCAGTGTGAATTCTTTCATGTATTTTACAATAAGACTGTGCACTGAAAGCTTTCCCACACTGCTTACATACATAGGGTTTCTCCCCTGTGTGAGTTCTTTCATGTATTTCACAATATCTACGTGTGCTAAAAGCTTTCCCACATTGCTTACATAAATAGGGTTTCTCCCCAGTGTGTCTTCTTTCATGTATTTTACAATAACCCTGTGTACTAAAAGCTTTCCCACATTGCTTACATACATAAGGTTTCTTCCCCATGTGAATTCTTTCATGTATTTTACATGCACTGTGTCTGGTGAAAGCCTTCCCACATTGCTTACATACATAGCATTTCCCCCCACTGTGATTTCTTTCGTGTATCTGAACATCATTAGGTGTGCTGGAGGCTTTCAATGTTTTCTTACACAGAGAGGTCTTCTCTCTAAGGTGAGTTCCTTCACTAAGATCAGGATAGGATTTCCCACATTGACCACCTTCATAGGGTTTCTCTCCAGCCTTTGTCCTTGCATGCTTCTGACAGGACTGGAAATCACTGCAGGTTCTTCCATGCTCATTATGCTTACACAGCTTTTCTTCATATCCCAAATACTCACATGGCTTCAGTGCAGTGTGAGTTATGATGGGTACATCTAGGGACAAATGCCCAATCAGGGGCTTTCTATGAGTAAGGCTCTCAGCTGGCTTTAAACCAGTATTTTTCATGTCCATGTTAGCATCTGGAGTCCAAAGGAATATTTCCTTATATTGATTCCAGGCTTTATTTCTGTAAAAGAAGTAAAAAAGCTACAATAAAATGAGTCTCCGTATTAATGATTTACCAGAACAAGTTCTGTTTTCATGCCTGCTGAGAAATTCTGACAATAAATTAACTGAATGCCCTGGAGGACACCTTCAAAAACCCCATTCCAAAAAGAGTGGTATGCATTTGGGAACTTTTAAGTTGGTATATTTTTTTGAAATACAGAAGTTTCAGTTTCATTTTGGGTAATCGGTACATATGTATATCACATATTAGTCATTTTTGATACCTTGCCTTTCATAACTTTCCCCTTTCTCTTCTTACCCTGTTTGTCTTTCTCATCTCCAAAAAATCAGGCTTTCCATTTTCTATCAGGTTATTTTACTGCCTAATTTACATTTTTGGCTTTCTCATATAAGAGAAAACATGTGACATTTAACATTCTGTGCCTGACTTATTTCACTTAACATTATGGGATGAAAACTCACCCATTTCTTTTGGCAAATGACATGATATTGTTCATCTTTAGGGCTGATTATATATATATATATATATATATATATATATAGCACATTGTCTTTTTCTTTTAAGTGCTGAGAATTAAACACAGGACTTAGCACTGAATTACATCTCTAGCTTTTTTTATTTCTTATTTTGAAAGAGATTCAAATCAATGATTAAATTGTTCACACTGAGCTTCAACTTGCCATCCTGCTGAATCATCTTCCCAGAGTGCTGGGAAGAATGCACCATCACACTAGGCCTATCAAGTTTTCCTTATCCATGCATCCAATGATGGACATCTAGGTTGATTCCAGGGCTTGGCTGTCATAAATTGGCCTGCTTTGAGTATGGGTATGCATCTACTAGTATAATACAATGATTTTGACTCTTCTGGGAATACACACAGGTAAGGCATGCCTGGATCAAATAGAACTTTTGGTTTTAAGACATCTGTGTATTGATGTTCATAGTAGCTTTACTTAACATTCCCACCAACAATGTGGGAGGTTGCCTTCTAAGAATTTTAAAACATGAATGGACTCAATTCTCTGGAACATGGCTGAAAAACACTTATTAGTACAACACTAGCATTAATTTGCACTTTGAGTACTGTTTCAAGGATAGAAATTTTTAGATACGGAGTATCTCATATTCACATGTATACACAGATATCCTGAAGATAAGTTCTTGTCAAAATTCAAAATTTATTCTTTTTATATACACCTATACTCAACACTTAAATGAAATTTCATACATTTTCATGATGTTGATTATGAATGAACATTTTTTATACTTTTATGTCCAATAGTATCACTTGTTGCACAATATCAGCACTAACTTATTTTCCTATGCTGGAATATTTCCATATTTAATTGTCAGATTATATATACTGAAGCTATATAAATCTTTGGAGAATATTTCTGAGAATAAATAAATTTGAAGATGGTCTCATTCTCTTGATTGTCATGCTTCTGCTCACACACTGACTCTTCAGGAACATTCCTTTTCCTTGTCAGGGCAAATTACCTTAGATTTCTCCAGTAAGTTTTGTGCTCATCTTCAAGTTCCTGGTTATCCCAGGCTCTTCCTGATTTGCAGACAGAAA
The DNA here is from genome assembly GCF_053883595.1 of Heterocephalus glaber. Classification (NCBI taxonomy): domain Eukaryota; kingdom Metazoa; phylum Chordata; class Mammalia; order Rodentia; family Bathyergidae; genus Heterocephalus; species Heterocephalus glaber. The sequence continues at coordinate 636,846 of NW_028258427.1, forward strand.
TATAAGAAGTCATTACATTATTACATAAAAATTAATAGATTCCAGTTAGATTCATGGTATACTGTAACCAGGCCAGAAATATTCTTCAAAATGTTTTCACATTCTATTTAATGAAACTGCACTGACGAGCAAGAAACAATGTTCTCTGATTATATAAATGAGAAAGAGATGTCATCCTTACCTACAGCAGCCATGTTCCTAAAGGTTTCCCCCATCACATCTCTGTAGAGCTTCTTTTGGGATGGATTCAGCAAATCCCACTCCTCCATGGTGAACCTCACAACCACATCCTCAAAGATCACTGCCTCCTAAATGATCATACATATAAAGGAAAGTTTGAGACTCATAGCCTGGGAAAGGTTGAGCCTCAACTCCTCTCATAAAAAGTTGAATTGAAAGCCAGGTGTGGTGGTGCCTATCTGTAATCCCAGTACTCAGGAAGCTGAAGCAGGAGAATCACCATGAGTTCAAGACCAGTGTGGGCTACAGAGTGAGTTCCAGGCTAGCCTGAACTACATAGTGACACTCTGTCTCACAAAAACAAAAAAGCTGAGTGTTGGGGACCAGGCTACATAACTCAGATCTCATAGTCTCAAAGAACTCAGATACAACAGTCTCCAGGTTGGTGTTATCTTGCCTCAGGAACAGGGAAGTATGTGGAAAGCTACACGTCCCTTGGCTTTGGGCTGAATGCTGATAACCCGGCACTCCTGAGGCATTTGGGAGTAGAGAAAATGTGGTTCCTCATTAACTTAATCCTTATGCACTGCACCCATTCTCTATAGTTGCTGTTCCATGAAACATGTGCTCACCACCCCCCACCCCCCACTTCTCACTGGCTAATAAAAGCAGGCCAACTGCGGAGTTCTATTTGAGTCTGTTGGATAGAGGCAGGTCTCATCCTGGTCCCCCCCATATCTCGAAAATTTTCTCTATCCTCTTTCTTTTTATTCGTCGTTCCCCCTGAAAGGTAGCTGAGGGTCTGATCAGCCCTTGGTTGCTGAGTGGAGGCTGAATCCTTCAAATATTAACTCCAAGTCTTGGTCATCGATTCCATGTGTATGCGCATTTCTTTCACATAGGAATTCTGATGCTAGATTGCCACTCATCGCTAAAGCAACAGCAGAATAGGAGCACTGGTTCTTCTGCTTGGTCACTACAAGGGTATATGTGCACTGTCTCTAAAGCAGAGCTCACAGAGGAGCCTAGAAGATCACCAGCCACAAAACACTCGGGCAGATGTATGTCTAATGAATGGTTTTGATAGACCATAGATCTCTTTTCAAATCTCACTATTTACGGTATCGAGGCCTTCTTTCTTTGATTGTACTTAGCCAGCATTTTGAAACTTGAATTTGGTTTCATAGAAAAGAACATAATTGAACATCAAATAAGGTTTATGAATGCTAATGGAAAAAGTTTTATTGGAACAAGTCTATGAACAATAAAAACAGGGAAAGGCCGGTAAATTATCTTATAGCTCAGGGTTACCAAGTGGTCACTTTGCAATCAGATATAAAAAAATTCTAGGGTTATACAGAAGAGTAATGAAGGGAAGAAGATGAATAAGATGTATTACATGCATTGAAAACCAATAGGTCACAAAGTAATTAGGCACAAAAGAAAAATTTCTGCCAGGTGTGGTGGTACATGCCTGTAAGTCCAGCACTTGGGAGTATGATGGAGGAGAATTGCCATGAGTTTGAGGCCAGCCTTGACTACATAGTAAGTTCAAGATCAGGCTGAAAAAGTGACATCCTGCCTCAAACTCCACCCAAAACTTCAAACAAATTGTGTCACTTACAAATGACAATTTTGATTTTTAAAAAAATTATAACTGTACTAAAAGTCTAACAACATTCAATACCTTCTAAACCAGAAGGTCGATAGCTTATATGAAAGACATTCACATTCCACCTTTCATGTGCCTGTACCATTTGTAAAGAGAATGGCAAATGGATCTCAGGAGAAGACAGTCCTCAGTGGGTCCACATATACACAGAACATTGGCTCATGATAGAGCTGGTATTATGTGTCTCTGTAAGAAATCATAATATGTTTCAGTTATGTTCAAGGAGAAACAGGCACATAGTTGGAAACCTGGATTGTATACTCTTCTATGTACAATAATTAAGTTCTATATCAAAATGAGAAAGATAAACCTGAGTGCCTTGAAAATTCATAGTGAAATAACTTTTAGATGTAGAAAAAAAGTGTTTCTTCAGAAGACAATCATGGGATATAAACAAGACCAGAACAAAATATTTGCTCTGTACACAGTATAAGGATTGTGTATAGAGAACAACAAATCTAAAAAAATGACAACAACATATCTCACTCAAGAGCGAATACTGAATAGAAAACAAGAACCAAATCTTTTTTGAGAAAATCACTAAAGAAAATAAAGTGTAAAACACAATAAGGAAACAGACTTAAGCAAGAACGAAGAATCAAATGATACACTCTACATTCTTTTCCTTTACTTTGGAGCTTATTAAAGCACACAGACTAGTGACATCTTTTCAATGTCCAGAGAATATACTGTGCTATTATTCCTGGAGATAAATGTGATTCTTTTCAGGTAAAAGTGAAAAATCCTGAACCACATGGCCAATGGAACCCATGAGAAGGCACTTTGTCCTTCATTCACATATCAGCATTTGTGAACAACAGTGAGACCAAAAAAACCTCTGAAAATTTTTCTCTTTGCAATTTCTATAATAATCACTTATTGAAAATTCCAAGGGAGGAAATGAAAACAGCACTATTCATAGAAAATCACACATGGTAAACCTAGAAAAAGTCACCAAAGTGGAAGAGTGGTCATCCATGGGGCAACAGGAGTTGGAGTCAGGTAGGAGAGTATCACCTGGATACTTTCCACTGTCCAAGGCCCAGTGATGAAATTTTCTGAATATTCCCAGGATATTTACATTGTTGTTACTGTTAAATTTCATCAACAATTTTGAAAATAAAATTTATTTCAAAATATTTAAACACTAAATTACCATTATGAAAGTACACATTAATTTATATTTGTATGTCTGCATTTACACATGAAAAGATAAGACTTCATTCACCCACTGGGCAGCAAAAGCCAAAGCAGCCCAGTTGCAAACAGGGGACCCACAGATCCCCAGCAAGCAGTGGTCAAATTCTATATTGCCCATCAGGAGAACAGGCAACAGACGTCAGATTTGATCAACAGCTACACATCTGGATTGTGGTGCCAATGCTATGCCAACCTGGACAGAAATGGTTATGTTGACATTGATGAAAACAGATTAAATAGAAAGCTATGCAAAAAGGCACAGTAGTCTAATATTGACTCAACAAAATCTGCAGAAGCTATATTAATTTCACTCAATTTGTATCCCCAAAATAATGATTATAGTGAGCAGATAATGATATAAAAGGCAGTTCTCTAAAAAGAATACTCTTCAATAAATATTACACCAAGCAGACATGAAGGTCAAGAGAAATATCATTGATTCACAACTATGTCTAAAGATTTCAAAATACATCCATCAGTAATTGATAGCTGAACAAGGCACAAAAATCTATAAGGGAATAGTTAAAATTAACAATATCATGCTTCACAGGAATTGATTTGATATTGTATGACACTTTATCTAATAACTACACAGTATACAGTCTTCTCAAAAACACAAGAATTATTCACCCAAATAGACTATGTTCAGAGTAACAATAAAGAAGTTAAGTTCTAGAGGAGAAAAAAAGAATTGAAATGTGCTGTGGACATGTACCAACTCCCTACAATGAATGTAATCCTTATGTGCTACAAACATGTATGAATAAAAGTCTAAAAGCAGAAAAAGGACAACGTCCTCAAAGAACTGAAACTCATACAAAGCAGGCTCTCACACTGATTGAAATGAAATTGAAAACCAACAGCAGAAACAGATTTAAAATACTCCTAAGAATTAGAGATTAAATCACAAAATTTTAAAAGACACATGCTTCAAATAAAAAGTCTGATTAAATGCTAAAGATTTCAAATGCATGAAAATGAATGTACAACACATTATCATTTGAGCGACCCAAAAATGGGTGCTTTGAGAGAAAGCAATAACAATGAATATACGTATCAGAAAAGAACAAGATTGTAACATTAGAAAAGCAGAGAACCAACAGCACGGAAACAGGACTGGTGCTTAGGTCCTGGCAGATGTCTCAGCACTCCCCCGCCCAGTGTTAGAAAGGACCAAATGTGCACCTGTAACAGTGGGTATGTAGGAACAGAGGTACAGGGAGGCCCAGGTTCTGCCGGAGCTGCTTCTGTACCCTTCCAACTAGAAATCATGCACCCATCACAAGCCTCACTCCTATTGTGGGCCAAGTGGCCCTGCATAATTGCCATTTTGAGGACTGAAGGTCTCCCAGGACCTGCCCATGCAGCCAGAGTCAGTAGAATTCATGAAGCAAATCAAGCTACGTCCCTTAGTAACACACTGGGAGCTTCTGACTTGAGTGACTTGAGAGCATGACAGGGCATTCTATTCTCTGGCCAGTGTGCCTGACTGGACAGTTAATAAAACAGAAACTCTTCTTCACCAAGGCAAAGTTGCTCCATTTTCTGCCCACTGAGCCAAGAGGGAGAAAAAAACCAAAACAATAGCTGCTTGAGTAGAGCCCAAATGACAGACTCTAGAAAAACTCTTCCCGGCCCAGGGTTCCTCCCTGGACATTGACTTGACCTAGTCAGTTGGATCACTGCATTGAAGCAGAATTTGCTCCTAGCTTTGCAGAGCTGTCTATGTCTCCTTATTGGACTCATGGGCATTTTTTTTGTTGTGTCTGAAAATAGGATCACAACTGTGCCACTGCACTTCCAGAATCAGTTATTGGAAAAAAACACTAAACACAAAGCAGCAGCTGGGTCCAGGCAAGGGCAGAACATGATGGAATAGAGAGAAAGGCCTAAGGTTGTTGGTGGGCAAAAAAATTAAATGAAGCACTTAGCTTCATGACACAGACTTTCTTGAACCTTATCTAGACATTTTCGGTAAGGAAAATAAAAACATGCCAAAAAGGAAATATAACTAAATATAACTAATAAATAAATGAAGAAGCTAGTAAAATATAATGATAGTATTATGTAAATGAATCAAGAGGAAAGAAAATATTTCAAATGCCTCAGATAGGAAACTTACCTGTTCCAAGGTCACAAAGAAATCCAGAATTCTGAAGACTAATCTTAGCAGGAGGGCCAGAGTAATAGTTGCAATGTAGCCTCACTCCCAATACCTTTTCTATGATGAGACAGGAACAGCTAAGAGCTTAACATAGTCAATTCTTCATAATATGCTGTTCCTCTTCACAGGTTGAAAGCTTCTTCTCCCTTTCAACATATTAATTTCCCACAGTAAAGTTCTCAGCTGGCATCATATGATGGTTACACTTATTGTCAAATTTACTGGCTTGAGGGATGCTTAGAATATTAGTAATGCACAAGTCTAGGGGTGTCTGAGTAAGGCAAGAGGGCAGGACCTTGGTGATTACCTCTGATTCCTGGCCTCTTCCTCTCAGGCTCTTTCCCTACTCAAGAATCTCAATTGGAAGGCTGAAGAGTGGGTGCTGGAAGCCTCAAGAAACTGGAAACGGACATCCAAAGCAATGCCAGATACCAGAGATCCTCCAGAGAAAAGGAGATTTTTCTTTCTCCCCTTGTACCCTATCTCGGGTACAAGTTTATTGGTTGGTGCCAACCCCATGCTGGGTGGGTTTTCACTGCTCGGTTTGT